>NW_017732384.1:413959-450114 GCF_001890085.2 Hipposideros armiger | reverse complement strand
AGCTCCAGGTTGAGCTGTTGTTCAGCATCTTAGCTGTGGAGGGCAGTGTCACTGGCCCTCATATGTGGGATCCGAACCCGGGGCCCTCTGGCATCCCAAGCGAGTTCTTAACCATCGTGCCACGCGGCCGGCCCTAGAATAAAAAAATTTTAAGACGTTTATTGGAGAATTGGGGAGGGGAACAGTGTTGGGGAATTGGGGAAGGGGAACACTGTGTTTTTCCAGGACCCATCAGCACCAAGTCAAGTTGTTGTCCTTCAATCTTAGTTGTGGAGGGCACAAGCTCAGCTCCAACTCCATTCACTGCTTTCAACCTTAGTTGCGGGTGGGCGTAGTCCACCATCCCATGTTGGAGTCAAACCGACAACCTTCTTGCACACTGAGCCATCCAGCTTTGCATCTGCAGTTTGCTGCTGTTCAGCTCAAGGTGTTGTTTTCAATCTTAGTTGTGGGGAGCCGTGGCTACCATCCCATGCAGAAGTTGAACCAGCAACCTTGCTGCTAAGAGCACATACTCTCACCATCTCAGTGGCAGCTCAGCTTGGGCGCAGCTCACAATGTGGGAATTGAACCAGTGACCCTGTTGCTCAGAGCTTGTGCTCTTAACCAACTGAGCCAATTAGCCGGCCCTAGAATAAAATTTTGACATGGTAATATAGACATGCTAATGCTTACAGGAGGAACTTACACTTCTACAGAGCTTTGCATATTCCAGGAATTCTTTACTACTTCATAGATTTTAACTAATTTAATTTTCATGAAAGCTCTATTTGATTGGTATTACTATTATTATTGCCATTTTACTGATGGGGAAATGGAGGAATAGAAAGATTTTTTTAATAATATGGAGTGACCAAGTTCATAAAACTATTAAGTAGAGGAGCTTGGTAATCCAGCTCCAGATTCTGTATATATATATATATATATATATATATATATATATATATATATATATTTAAAATTGAAGATTATTGGGGTGACAATTGTTAGCAAAGTTACATAGGCTTTAAGTGTACAATTCTGTAATACATCATCTATCACATTGTGTGTTCACCACCCAGAGTCAGTTCTCCTTCTAATTATTATTTTAAATTTTTATGGAGCTTTTCTTATTTTCTTTTCCTCTTTTTAATAAATTTATTGGGGGTTACATGGCTAGTAAAGTTACATAAGTTTCAATGTTCAATTCAGTAATACATCATTATATATCACATTGTATGTTCACCACCCAGAGCCAGTTCTCCTTCCATCATCATGTATTTGATCCCGTTTATGCTCACCTTTTATTCTTTTCAAATTCCCTTTTACAAATTCTCCCTTGGGAGTCATTTTTAAAGACTAACACAAAAATATGAATCCTGGTGTTTTATTCTGCTCAGGCTGCTATAAGACAAACAAACAAACAAATAACAAAACAAAACAAAAAAATTATGGAATAAGTGGCTTATGCAACAAACTCATTTCTCAAAATATGGAAGATAGGGATACCAAGATCAAGGTACTAGCAGAGTCAGTGTCTGGTGAGAGCTCTTTCACGGGTGTGCAAATTGCTGACTTCTTGCAATATCCTCACATAGCAGATTGAGAGAGCTCTAATATTTCTTCCTCTTTATATAAGAGCATTACTCCCATCATGGGGGCCCTGACATTATGACCTCTTCTAATCCATATTTCCTCCCTAAGGCCCCACCTCCAGCTACTATCAAGTTGTTAATTAGTGCTTCAACATATGAACTTTGGAAGGGCACAAATATTCAGCCCACAGAACTCCACAAATATTCAGCCCACAGAACTCCACCCTTAGCCTTGCAAAATTCATATCCTTCTCACATATAAAATGCATTCAGTTTATTCCAACAGCCCTGAAAATCTTAACTCTTTGAAGTTTCAACTCTAAAATCTATGCTATGAGGCATTTGTACAAAAAAATTTATCATCTATTCAGACCCAAGTGGAAAACACTAATTACAAAGAATAGTACCAGTATCAATACTAACAGTATCAATATTAGTACAAAGCAACTATTAATATTAACTTTGTTATCAATCCTAATTAATAGTAATATTGATATTAAGCAAGCAACAATGTTATGCATTATGTCAAGATTATTATATGCACTTTCATTAAATCCTCACAATGACCTTATAAAGAAGATATTATCTTCACTCTAGAAGAAAATGGAAGGTTTGTATAGTTAAGCAACTTGCCTGAGGTCTCATAGCTAGAAAATGATAGAATCAAGATGACACAACAATCTTCTTCCAGAGACTATGCTTCCCTAACCAGATATTAGTTTTATTTTGGGTCTTCTTTTGAAACAGAATCACTACCATCCTTTAAGATACCTAGAATTGTAACTTACCTTGTATTAAATTGAAAATATATCCATCACATTTTATTAAAATTATTTTAATTTAGTTTTACTGCTATTATTAGAGCTTTGACTTTCCCCCCAGATTCTTCCTAAACTTTCCTGGAAGCAATTAGAAAAGCAAATAAAGTAACCTAAAAAATTAGCTCAAACACCTTGACTAAAGGATTTATTTGGTTCATGGGAAATACTAAAATGTAGTTTTCTACTAACACTGTGGCAGGTAAAATGAACTCTTGATGTTCAGTGTCATTTTGCGAATATGGTTTTGTCTTAGAGTTTCTGCTTCTTTGTTTGTAATTACTATTTTTTTAACTCCATAATCTCTTATGTTTTTGTAGTGGTATTTTTGCTGAAGTCTTCCCTAGTGTTAATGCATTTGAAAATACTACCATAAAAATTATATAATAGTAGTAATCTGGAAAAAACATATTGATTTAGTTGTAGATTATAATTAATTCAGTAAGTGATTGGCCTGACTATGTGCATCTCTTAAGTTGAAGATCAAGTTATTTTGTTCCTTCATTGCTTTTGAAAACTCATTTTCATTCCTCAAATGAATAGGAATCAATGTGTGCAGCAAACAAGGCTTACACATCACGTTTAGTGACTCTAATATCAGCTTTTATTCATCACATTTTTCCCATAAACCCTTTATTTTATTTATCTATTTATTTATTTATTTATTTATTCTGTGTGTGTGTGTGTGTGTGTGTGTGTGTGTGTATTATTGGGGAATTTGGGGAGGGGAACAGCATTGGGAAATCAGGAATGGGGACAGCCGAGTTGTTCTCAATCTTAGTTGTTAAGGGTGCAGCAAGCTCAGCTCCAAGTCCAATCGCACCATTCTGCTCAAGGTGCGGTGTGCAATTAGTTGTGGGTGGGCATAGCCACCATTCCATGTGGGAGTCGACCAGTCTCCTTGTTAAGAGTGCACGCTCTATCCACTGAGCCATTCGGGTGGCAGCTCAGCTCAAGGTGCCGAGATCAGTCTTATTTGCAGGTGGGCACAGCAACCATCCCATTTGGAAGTCCAACTGACAGCCTTGTTGTTAAGATCACACACTCTATCCCCTGAGCCACCGGGGCGGCAGCTCAGCTCAAGGTGCCGAGTTCACTCTTTAGTTCTTGGTGGGCATAGATCACCATCTTGAACAGGCAAACTTGTTGTTACGTGCTCTCACCGGCTGAGCCATCCTGTAGCCTGTTGGCAGCTCAGCAGCAGCTCAGCTCGGGTGCAGCTCACTGGACCATGTGGGAATCCAACCGGTGACTCTGTTGCTTAGAGCTGGCACTCTTGTGCATGCTCTTAACCAACTGAGCCACTTGGTCATTCCTATTCATTACATTTTAAGATTACATTTTAATGATGATTTATCCATAGGTATTCTCTGTCCTTGCTATGACCAATTGATATTTCTGAAATAAAAATCAGTAAGGAACAATTATCTCCATTCTACATGTCTGAGTGGTACTAAGAACACAATATCTTCTTTGCTGACAGTTCTAGGAGCACATAACAGCTATTTGAGCAGACAGCTGTTCAGGGTCTGTGTTGCAGACTTTGCCCATGGACAGACCAAAAATAATTGGCCTGTTTGGGGATTGGTGGAGTAACATTGGTCTCATTAGTATCAAGCAAATAAGCTGAGTTCACTGGACATTGACTGAAAGCAATTTTCCATACCTCTTAGAGCAGTGGTTCTCAACCTATGGGTCGCGACCCCTTTAGGGGTGGAATGACCCTTTCACAGGGGTCGCCTAAGACCATCGGAAAACAAAAAGATATTTACATTACGATTCATAACAGTAGCAAAATTACAGTTATAGAGTAGCAACGAAAATAGTTTTGCGGTTGGGGGTCACCACAACATGAGGAACTGTATTAAGGGGTCGCGGCATTAGGAAGGTTGAGAACCGCTGTCTTAGAGGAAGTGTGCTTATATATAGTACTTTAAACCCTGCTGTTTATCTTGGATGTGAGACATGTATTTAAGTACCTTCTCACATTCATAAATTACAGCTCTTTTTTCATATTCTTAATTCTCACTACATTCACATCTACTTCAATATAGGAAAAATGTCACTGAATAGTGTATTTCCGATTTAATTGCTATTCTACATTCAGGTAATTCAAACTGAAATAACATATTTAATATTATAAAATTTATAGTGCAGTGGTCAGGAATCTACAAAATCTATGAAGTGACCCCCTGATAAGTTCAGTAACCATCTGGCACCCTACATAATATTATGTTTACAATATTGTTGTTTATATTCCCCATACTGTATTTCACACCCCCATGACTATTTTGTAACTACCAATTTGTATTTTCTAATCTCTTCACTTTTTTCCCCATCCCCAAATCTCCCACCCATTGAACAACCATCAGGTTTTTCTCTGTATTTCTGAGTAGATTTCTGATTTGTTTATTAATTTATATTGTTCTTTGGATTCCACATATATGTGAGATTATATGGTATTTGTATTTCTCCGTATAACTTGTTTCACTTAGTGTAATATTCTCTAGATTCCTCTATGTTGTTGAAAATGGTAAGAATTCATTCTTTTTTTATAGCAGACTAATACACCATTGTGGATATGTACCACTTTTTTATTTATCCATTCACCCATTAATGGACACTCAGGTTGCTTCTATATCTTGGCTATTGCAAATAATGCTGCAGTGAATAAATGGATGCATATGTATTTTTCAATTTGTGTTTTGGGTTTCTTCAGAAAGATACTGAGATGTGGAATTATGGGCCCTTCTTTGTTGTTATAGCTTTTACTTTGAAGTCTGTTTTGTCTGGTATAAGTATTGCTGCCACAGCTTTTTTTTTTCATTTTAATTTTCATGAAATATGTTTTCCATCCCTTTAGTTTCAGTCTGTGTGTCTTTTCGTCTGAAGTGAGTCTCTTGTAGGCAGCATATGTAAAGGTCTTGTTTTCTTATCCATTCACGCATCTTTTTTTTTTAAATTGAAAAGCCCTTTTATTTTTTATTTTTTATTTTTTTATTGTTAGTTTCAGGTGTACAGAACAATGCAGTAGTTACCCTTTTCACCCTCACAAAGAAACAACCCCCCTCCCCCCATCTATTGCCCTCCAACCCCCGATATCATGCTTATCTATTACAATTCCATTGAATCCGTTCCCGCACTCTACTCCNATTACAATTCCATTGAATCCGTTCCCGCACTCTACTCCGTGTCCCGAGGTTATATGTATATATAATTATAGTTGACATACAGTATTATTCAACATCAGCTTCAGAAATACAATGCGGTGGTCAGGCCTCTACATGGACTATGAAGTGGCATTCACCCATCTTTTGATTGGAGCATTTAATCCATTTACATTTAAAGTAATTGTTGAAAGGTATGTAGTTTTTGACATTTTATTGTTCATATTTTTTATTTTTTATTTTTTTAAAGAATTCTCTTTAAGATTTCTTGTAATTGTGGCTTGGTGGTGATGAACTCCTTTAGCTTTTTCTTGTCTGGGAAGCTCTTTCTCTGTCCTTTGGTTCTAAATGATAACTGGTAGAGTAATCTTGGTTGTAGGTCCTTGCTCTTCATCACTTTGAATATTCTGTGAAAATTCCATCTGGCCTATAATGCTTCTTTTGAGAAATCAGCTGAAAAATCATATGGGAGCTCCCTTGTATGTAACTAACTATTTTACTCTAGCCTACTTTTAAGATTCTCTCTCTGTCTTTAACCTTTGGCATTTTAATTATGATGTGTCTTGTGTGGGCCTCTTTGCGTTCATCTTGTCTGGGACTCTGTGCTTCCTGAGCTTCTATGTCCACTTCCTTCACCAAGTTAGGGAAGTTTTCTGTCATTATTTCTTAAAATAGGTTTTCAATTTCTTCCTTTCTCTCTTCTCCTGGTACCCCTCTGATGCAAGTGTTAGTATGCTTAATGTTGTTCTGAAGGTCCCTTTAACTAGCCGCACTTTTGGATTTTTTTCTCTTTTTTCTGTTCTGATTGGGTGTTTTTGCTAATTCAAGCTACAAATTGCTTATTTGATTCTCTTCTTTTATCTCATCTACTGTTGATTTTCTCTAATTTATTCTTCATTTCAGTTGTTATATTTTTCATTTCTGAGTGGTTCTTTATTATGTTTTATATCTCCTTTCTTATGTTTCCTATCACTTTCTTGAAGTTCTCACTGAGATCGTTGAGCATCCTTATAACAAATGGATTGAGCTCTGGTAGATGGCTTGTCTCCATTTTGCTTAGTTCTTTTTCTGGAGCTTTCTTTTGTTCTTTCATTTGGGACATGCTTCTTTTTTTTAAGATTTTATTGGGGAATTGGGGGAGGGGAACAGTGCTGGGGAATTGGGGAAGGAGAACAGACAAGTTGCTGTCATTTGTTCTTCAGTCTAGTTGTGGAGGATGTCGCTTCACTGGCCCAGGTTGGTATTATCATTGCACTCTTCCCGGATGAGGCAGATAAGTCGCTGGCCTCTGGACGGCCACTCACAGTGGCTCTTGGCAGCTCACACTGGCTGCTGGCCTCTCACACTGGCTGCCGGCCACACACAGTAGCTTATGGCAGCTCACTGCAGCAGGGGCCGCAGCCTACACCATCGCTGGCAACTCATGGCAGCTCAGCTCTAGGTGTAGCTGCTGCTCACCATCTTAGCTGTAGAAGGCAGTATCACTGGCCCTCATGTGGGATCCGAACCAGGGCCTTGCTGCTCAGAGCTGGCGTCCCAAGTCAATTCTTAACCAACGTGCCACTCAGCCAGCCTGGGACATGTTTCTTTTTATCTGCATTTTGGCTGCCTCCCTGTGTTTGTTTCTATGTATTAAGTAGAGCTACTACGTTTGTAGTCTTGGTGGATTGGACTTATGTATTAGGTATGCTGTGGGGTTCACTGGCAAGTCTCTCTTGTCATCTGAGCCACATGCTACAGCTGTGTTCCTTGTGTGGGTCTGTGTGCACTTCAGTTGTAGTTTTGCCTTCATTGCTGTTGGCATGTCAGTGAGGGCAATTGATCCTCAGCCTGATTTGTTTTAAGGGCTGGCTATGACTACAGTGGAGGACCTGATGTAAAAGGACTGACCCTTTGGAGTATGATTTGCATTAGCAGGGCTCTGGTGGCTTCTCAATCTGCACTTTGGGTGTTTCATTTGTGGAGCTGGTTGGTGCTGCTCTGGTGTGTTCTAAAGCTGATCACCAGATGTATTGTTTCTGGGGCATCTTGGGAGGATTTCTGTTGCAGGCCACAGTCAGTCACTGCCTGTCCCATGTGGGGCCACTTGTCATGAGCTACAAGTTGATCAGCAGACAGTTTCCACTTTTGTTGGGCTTGGAGGTAACTGGGAGGGGCTAACCTGTTAACTGAGAATGGCTCCTGCTAGTGTCGGGCTTCGGGTTGCTTTGCAAGAGGAACAGGGCATGCTAGAACCAGATGCTGCTTCTTTGGTGTTTGTGAACTTTTGAGAGATTTTAGCAAAGTCTGCAGCATGAACAAAGACAGGTTATTTGTATGGAAAAGACACTAGAAGGAGCTGGAGGGGGGAGGGGTGCAGGCAGGAAATTGGGTGGGGCACGAGCTCAGGAACTCACCAGGGCAGGGTTTATGGTGCTAGCTTGTTGATAAGAACTCAGATATGGTGCCCACCTGGGCCTGCACACTGTGTGGTGGGGATGTCTCACAAAGGAACAAGTCTTCTGCCAGCAGTTCTATCTGGGAGAAATCTGTCTGACTCTCCAGCCCTATATGTCCCTGACACATTTTGAGCTGTTGCACCAGAGCTTGAGTTCATATTGAATGAGTTCATAGTGAGTAAGTCCATGCATGAGCCCTTTCAAAGAAATGCCTGAGACTCCAGAAGCTCTCCATTTCACTCAGCAACAATTTCTACTCGTTTTCACAGGCAGAAGTTGTGGGAAATTTTCTTCCCAGCACTGGAACCCTTTGTTGAGGAGCCTGCTTTGTGACTGGGCCTCCCTTTCTACTAAGGGGTGACCTCCACAGCCAAGATATCCCTACCAATTTTTAATCACCACACATGGGTGTGGGACCAGACAATTCCACATCTCCACCCCTTTTACTATTCTCATCATTCTTTCTTCAGTATATGCTTACTTATAGAACTTCTTTTTAGCTAGACTTCAGCTCATTCTCAATGATGACTCTTCTGTAATTTAGTTGTAATTTTTGAGGTGGTCATGAGAAGAGGTAAGTTCAGTGTTAATCTATTCTGCCATCTTTATAGTAATCCTCAATTTAATTTTGAGATCAGCTTTTCACTGTTTAATACAAATCCACTTGATATTTTGTTATGAATTATATGAGATTTATTGCCATCATGATAATCTTGAATCTTCTGATCTATGAGCATGGATTATCTTTTTATTTGTTATATCTTTAATTTCAGCAGTGTTTTATAATTATCATTGTACAACTCTCACAATTCTTTTGCTAAAAATTTACCCAAGTATTTTACTTTTTGATAATATTTTGAATGGAATTGTTTTCTTAATTTTATTTTAGGTGGTTCATTGCAATGATACTAAAACACATTTGAATTTTTTTTAATCTATCTTACATTCTATGACTTTATTGAACTTATTTATTATTCTCAGGTTTTTTTCTTTTGTTCAGTCCTTAAGATTTTCTACATGTGGAACATATTATATTGTAGGTTGTTTTTACAGCAACAAATAATTATTGCACTCCTCTCTATCAAAAGAGGGGGAGAAAATGGAACCATATATTTCAAGATCCACTGGAGAGACATGTTGCTTTTTAGAAGTGAAGAATATTCTTATGTGTTTTGTATATATGATATACGGTTCTATTTTCTTTTTAAATTTAAGTTAATACTGGCCAATTTTCTCATGTTATCTGTGTGGCTCCTTACTCGTGTTTGTGGTTAGTATATGAATTTATCAGATAACCTTAGATAAAGTTTTGGCTCCTTTGCATAATAGCTAAGCAGGTTTAGTAAGCTATTAATATTCTTTTTTGGACCTCAGTACATATCTTGGCTTAGGCTACTATAACAAAATACCATAGGCTGAGAGGCTTAAACAAGAGACATTTACTGCATATAATTCTGGAGGCCTTAGAAGTCTAAAATTAAGCTGCTCATAGACTCAGTGTTTGGAGAGAGCCTGCTTTCTCTCTTGTAGACAGCTATTTTTTTTCTGTGTGCCCACATGGTTGTCCTTAGTTCCTGTGCATGGAAAGAGAGATCTCCTTGTTTTTTCTCTTATAAGGACACTAATCCCATCATAAAGGATCTACCCTCGTGACCTTATTTAAACTTAATTACCTGCCAAAGACCCTGCCTATAAATATTATTACACTGAGGTTAGGGCTTCAACATATGAATTTGGGGAAGGTGGGGGCACAAACATTCAGATTATAATAGTATTCTTATCTATAAAATGGAAATATTAATGTCATACATCAAATAGAATTTTGTGAAAATGAAATAAGATAAAACATGTATTAAGGCCTTTGACACTGTGATATATATTGGGTTGTCAGAAAAGTCATGACGTGTTTTTTCTGTTTTTCATTGCAAAATTGCACAGTGACTTTTCCAGCAACCCAATAGACGATATTTATAGAAATGTACACTTGAAACATATAATTTATTAACTTTTGTCACCACAATAAATTTTATGAAATAAATAAACAATAAAACAAAATAAAGTGCTTTGTAAATTTCCAAGTATTATAGAAATTTTCGTTGTTTTTAAACTGAAGATCATTCAACCTAAGAATATGTGGCCATAGGAAAAAATTCCAATTCATTAGCTCTCTACTTCTAGTGTCTGCATCAGAATTAGGACTGCCTTTCATGAGCGACATATCCTAGTTGCATATGTGTAATCTTCTGAATAAATTTTTTTATCCCTTATGGAATAAAATTATTATTATCATCCTAGGTATTAATATTAGTCTACTTCTATAAGCAGCAAATGAGTTAGAGGGTAAACTCAAATGCACTATCAATGGTGTGTGTACTTGATCCAAGAATGCTGTATGAGATTTGCCTTAAAAATTAACATTAATTAAGCTTGCATTCTGTATTCATCTTTTATAGCTTCCCTATGCAGCACATGCAGATTTCATTTCAATTTCTTACAGAGTTCATAAATGAGCAGATTTCCAAATGATGGCTACTTGATGGCTTTCAATATTAAAACACTTTCCCCAATATATCATACAATTGTAGAGTTGCAATTATGTACATAAAACATGCCAGTTACTCAACTGTGTAACATTTTATAACATTGTTATAATAAGAACATCTGTTATAAGAACATTATCTATTATAAACAGAATATTCGTCTGCTCTGTTTTTTTTCTTTTTTGATGAAGATATTCTCTGTGCTGTCAAATAAAATATAGAAAGAATGTGATCATGTAGTCTTAGAGTATTGCTTAATTTTTCTATAAACTACATCTTTGTTTCTTTTATTATTATTTTTAATAAAATGTATTGGGGTGACAATGGTTAAATTGTGTAGCTTTTAAGTGTACATTTCTAATAACACATCATCTATATATAACATTGTGTGCTCACCACCCAGAGTCAGTTTTCTTTCCATCACCATATATTTGACCCTCTTATTCCTCTTCTACCACCTTCCCTTCCCCCTTACCCTCTGGTAACCACTAAACTGTTGTTTGTGTCTATATATTTGTGTTTCTTTGTTTGTTTGCCTTGTTTCTTTGTTGTTTTCAGTTTTATATCCCACATACAAGAGAAGTAACATGGTTCTTGACTTGCTCTTTCTGACTTATTTTGACTACATATTCTGCAATGTAACTTCAAAGTCAAGAAATAATGCTTTCTGGTTATGATACACCCAAACTGACAATAGAAGTTGAGCTCTGAGCAGATGGTACTCTCCCTCAGAGAATAACAAAAGAGTACCACTAACTTCTCATCTTCCTCCATCATATGATAAAATTTAACACCAGCATACCTTTAGGTAGAATGCTGGGTTACACATGTTAAATAAAACATTGTATTTGTACTTGAAGGATGATGATATGTGTGCCCTTTGCTTAGTGAAAAATATACATAAAAGAAGAAAGATACAAAATCATTTTGTTGGTTATAAGTAATGGATAATATCTCTTCCATTACCTAGAAATGATAAATCAACCAGTGGCACATAACAAAACATTTGTATTCATGTTTTTAGACTGAGTAGATAGATTTTTATTTGTAACAATCTCCCTTAGTCCCACTGATATTTTATAAGGTTTATACAGCTGTGTAGAATTCAATATATAAGCCATAAAAAAGTATTATCTGCCACTCTATCTTGGAGACAAAAATGTTGTAGGACAACTAAAATAAATAAATAAATAAATAAATAAATAAATAAATAAATAAATGATAATTTACAGATCATGTATATGTCAGGTGTTTTCAGGTAACTCTTGGACTTCCAGGAATTCTAAACCATACATAAGGGCTTAGGAGCAGCAGGAAAGGATTCTGAAAGGGCAGTTCTCAAATGATTGCTTAATACAGAATGGAAACTATTTTTATAGATTCTTAGTTTCTAAATAACTGAATATTTTCAGCTTCTTCCTCAGAAAAATTATTAGAACAAAGTAATGTTGATTAATGACCACTCAAAGGTCTTAGAATCCACAGCTCTGAGGTTGGAAGAGGAAAATATATTCATTCAGAAACACTAAAAATAAATATTATACCTTGATTAACATAGGAAAGTTTGAATATGGTAAATGACAATGTAATGGCTAAGAGATCTAAAATTCAAAATTTCCCTATAAAAATAAGATCTTTTTCTGAATTCCTTTGGTAACTTTTACGCAAACAGGGCACCAAAGAAGGGACTGATTGCAAATGTTAACCATTTTTCATTAAAATACCCACAAGGTGAGTTAAGTCAGCATTCTGTGAATTCAAATACATGTAAAACTAAATAAAATAATAACTTGAAATGAAATACACACACGCGCACACACACACACGCGCACCTGAATGAGATATATATATATATATATATATATATATATATATATATATATAGAGAGAGAGAGAGAGAGAGAGAGAGAGAGAGAGAGAGAGAGACAAAAATGTATACACACTTTAAGAAAGAAAAAAAACTGTATTAAAATTTAAAACTCAATATATATCGATAACAAAAGATAAATACAAGTCATGTTTGACTCATGCAATTACAAGAGGTGCTCAAAGTGGTTATTATCAGTGTAATTTTATTATAGTTTTTTTCTTCCTGACTCTGGGTGGTTAACACACAATAGAATGTATAGATGATGTATTACAGAATTGTATACCTAAAACCTACATAACTTTATGAATAATGTTACCCCAATAAACGTCAATAAAAAGTAATAATAGTAATAATAATGAATCAAATTTTAAAAATGTGTATACATATTTTGGCATCTCAATACACACGTAGACGCACACACACACACACACACACACACACACAAGGTCTGACAAGTTCCCGAACATGTTGCAACAATGTTGCTAACCTTCTTCAATATTAGAGTGGTTATTCATTATGAATTTGTATCAACTAAACAAACAACTAACCAAGTTTACTATTTGGAGTTGCTGAAAAGGCTGCATAAAAAAGTTAGTCGATCTGAGCTTTTTGCCAACAATTCATGGGTATTGCATCACGACAATTCACCAGCTCATACAGCACTGTCTGTGAGGTTGTTTTTAGCCAGCAAACAAAAAACTGTATTGAATCACCATCTCTACTCACCTGATTTTGCCCCCAATGACTTCTTCCATTACCCAAATATACAGGAAATATTGAAAGGAAGACATTCTGATGACATTCAGATGGCCAGACAGAAAAAGTCGAGAACCATACGACTTCACTTATATGTGGGATATAAAACTGAAAGCAACAGACAAACAAAGAAACAAAAACTCATAGACAAAGACAACAGTTTAGTGGTTGTCAGAGGATAAGTGGGGAGGGGAAGTAGTAGATGAGGGAAAGGGGGTCGAATGTAGGGTGATGGAAGAAGAACTGACTCTGAGTGGTAAACATACAATGTAATACATAGATGATGTATTATAGAAATGTACATTCAAAAACCTATATAATTTTACTAACCAATGTCAGCTCAATAAATTTCATAAAATGTCCATTTTCTTATCTCTCAACCATGTATAAATGCTAGGTCAGGAGTCGACAAACTGCGGCTTGCGAGCCACATGCCGCTCTTTGGGAACTTCCATCTCAAAAGTTTGCCGACCCATGGAAGAGCCAATCCTGTCCCTCACAACAATTTAAAAATTATTCAAGAGCCATAAATATATTTTTACTTAATCACCTGTATGTGAATAATATCCTTTAAAAATTTTATAAATGAAACTATGATAGTTTTATTTTTATTTTCAATTTTACTTCAGAGCCACAGTTCTGTACAGGAATTTGTACTCCTTCAGAATCTGAACAAAATAAGGAAATGAATACTCCCATAGAGCTTTTGGAAGGAACAAAGACCTGCCAACACCTTGATTTTAGCTTAGTGTCATTTTAGATTGCTGACCTCCAAAAAAGTGGGATAATATATTTACATTCTTTTAAGCAACTAGGTCTATGGCAATTTCTTACAGCAGAAATAGGGAACTAATATACCTTGTATTTGAGTAAAATAAGAGAATTTTAAGTCTTTTTTAGATATGCATGTAAATTGAAGATGAGTTAGCTTATTTAATTTTATAGGAATTATAATACATTGTAATAGTAAATGTTAAAATAGAGACATATAAATGGTGAATGAATTTAACTGATCTTTCAATATTTAAGTATGATATCAGTTTTGACTATATTTCTTAAATGCTTTTTTAATAAAAAATACTTTGAACAACATCAAAAACCATATAGCAAGTTAGAAAAAATACTTGTGACAAATGTGTGAAAAAGAGCCAAATATATTTATTTCATATATAAAGATTTATACTAAATTAAAACAAGCTCTAACACTCTCAAGATTATATATATATATATATATATATATATATATATATATATATATATAGAGAGAGAGAGAGAGAGAGAGAGAGAACGTGAATCCATAACAAAAGAAGAAAATAATATAATAAACAATTTTAAAAGTCTCATTAAATAGTAGTAGAAGAAGGCTATATAACAGTGATTAAGAGCCTGGCCTCTGGAATCCAACTCTGTATGCTGAAATTCAAGCTCTGTCACTTAGGGTATGTATGATCTAGTGCAGATTACCTAAATTCTTTTTGCCTCAATTTCTTTACCTATAACATAAGCGTACACAATAATGTTTTCATAGTATTGATGTGAGGACTGAATAAGTGAATTGATGCAATGGTTTGTTAAAGTGACTGGTTCATGTAAACAATTAAACACTCTAGCTATTAGCTGTTATTAGTCAAACTAATTCAATTATAGTAATAATATCGAGAAGGTACACAGTGTTGGAAAGGGAATGAGAAATGCATTCTCATCTACTGGTTGTGGGTCATAATGGTTTAGTCTTTGTGCAAGCAAGCTGGCAATATACATCAAATGTTTTATAAAGTGAAGAGTTTTTTAAACTATGTCTTAATGCAGTCATTAATATCATGTTTTCTTTAATATGTGAATAGATGAACAAAAAGTATTATACCCACATTATGGAATATAACATAACAATAACACAGAACCAACTATTGATTCATGTAACAATGTGGGTAGATCTCAATATAATTATGGTGAGTGAAAAAAAGCCAGTCACAAATGTTACATACTGTTTGATTCCTTTTATATGCCATCCCATTTATATGAAAAGACAAACTATAAGGACAAATAATAGGCTAGTGCTTCCTTGGCTTAGGGGTAGGGAGATGGTCTACTACAGAGAGGCTACACAAGGGAATTTGTGGGGTGATAAAATTGTCTGTATCTTGTTTGGGGAGGTGGTTACAAGGAAATGTGCAAGTATTAAATGTATAAAACTTTTACACCAAAATAAGCACATTTTACTCTATGTAAATTTTAAGAAGGAATTAAGCTTTATTTTCTAAAAATATCTAACAGCATGAGAAATGGGTAGCATTAAGTGATCAAGAAAGATATTGCATTGTATTTAAAGATTAGTTTCATATTGTATTAATAAAATATAATGTTTATTGGTTACTATGAATCAGGCATTGCTCCATTTACTTTACATACGAGGTATGACAATTAAGTTCATGAGCTTGCCACCCTGTGCTTACATTGGCAGCACTGAACAAACAGCTCAGTAAAGTTTCATAACCTTGGTATATCAATGTCTCATAGCTGTGTTCATGTGGACGTGTGCCAGTGTCTTGCTGAGTGGCATTTATTAATGTTGTTGCATGTTTTTGTGTGCTGTTGAGAGAATGTCTGAGCTTGAATGAGAGCAATGAATAAACATTAAGTTTCTTGTTAAACTTGGCAAGAGTAGAAGTGAAATCAGGGACATGGTAGTCCAAGTTTATCGGGATAATGCCATAAAGAAAACGGCAATGTACAAATGGATTGAACGTTTTTCTGAGGGGAGAGAACGCGTCACTGATAAAGAGAGGTCAGGACAGCCAGTAATGAGCAGAACTGACAAAAACATTGCAAAAATTTATTGAATTGTGCATCAAAATAATCAGCTGACTGAGAGACGCATAGCAGACCAAGGCAACATTGATAGAGAAACAGCTAGGAAAATCTTAACTGAATATCTTAGCATGAGAAAGGTGTGTGCAAAAATGGTCTCCAAGAAGCTCATCAAATAAAAGCAAAGAAGAGTTGAAGTTTGCCAAGACCTTCTGGAGAGACAAGACGATGTAATGGGCCATGTTATCACTGTTGATAAAACATGGGTGTACCAATATGACCCTGAAACATAGAATAAAAGTACACAATCAAAGTCAGCCAATTCTCCATGACCAAAAAGTTTTGTCAGTCCAAATCAAGAGTCAAAATCATGTTGCTAAACTTTTTTGATATAAGAGGGATTATTCACTATGAATCTGTATCAACTGGACAAACAGTTAACCAAATTTACTATTTGGAAGTGCTGAAAACGTTGCGTGAAAAAGTTAAACAAAAATGACCTGAACTTTTTGCCAATAATTCATAGCTCTTGCATCACGACAATGCACCAGCTCACATGGCCTTGTCTGTGAGGGAGTTTTTAGCCAGTAAACAAATAACTGTATTGGAACACCCTTCCTACTCACCTGATCTGGCCCCAATGACTTCTTTCTTTACCTGAAGATAAATAAAATGTTGAAAGGAAGATATTTTGATGACATTCAGAACACTGAGTGTAATATGACAACAGCTCTGATGGCCATTCCAGAAAAAGAGACCCAAAATTGCTTTGAAGGGTGTATTAGGCACTGGCATTGGTGCATAGCTTCCCAAGGGGAGTACTTTGAAAGTGATCATAGTGATATTCAGCAATGAGGTATGTAGCACTTTTCCTAGAATGAGTTCATGAACTTTATTTTCAGGCCTTGCATATATTTCATTTAATCCTTTCTTAACTATCATGCTATACAGCCACTGTCTCAAGAGGATATATTGTTAGGGTATTATACAATTGGAACGGGTGATATGGAACAGGAAAACCACCACATTTGGAATCAGACAGGTTTGTTTCAAATCACAGCTTTGCTCCTTACTGACTACATTATTCAAACATGTAATATCAGTTTCCCCATCTGTAAAAGGGGAATAAGAAAAGTGCCAACCTCAGTGTTGATGTTATATCAAAAAGATGATGTATGTACATTGTTCATAACTTTGCCTGGCACATAAGTGTATGTAATAAATATTAGTTGATAGTAGGTCATTTTATACATGGTTCAAATATAAGGATAATAATAATAATTTGCTTTATGTATCATATTCTGTTTTATGTATGCAGCATAATTTATCTAGTCTATAGTTAATGAATATTTGGGTTGTTCTCAGCTTTTGTTTATTAAAAATAAAGCTCCTAAATAAATTCTTGTATATGCATCTTGGTGGAAATGCATGTGTAATTATTGAATATAATTCCTGGGGCATAAGTTATTTGTATCTCCACCATTAATAGACAATGGCAAAGTGTTTTCCAAGTGGTTGTGTACATTTACATTCCCTCCAGCAGTATATGAGCGTTCCAACTGCTCCGTATCTTGGACAGCTATAGTATTGTTGGTCTTTTTTTATTTTGCACCATTCTGTTAGGTATGTAATGGGATTCATTATGGTTTCAATTAACATTTCTCTTACTGCTAATTTTTTTTTTGCATCTTTCACATGTATAGTGGCCACTTTAGCATCCTTCTCTCAAAAATGCCTATTCAAGTCTCTTGCCCATATTTCTTTTCTTTTTTTTTAAAGAAAATATTGGGGAATTGGGGAAGGGGAACAACCAAATTTTCCTTCAGTCATAGTTGTGGAGGGCGCAGTGAGCTCAGCTCCAAATCCATTTGCCTTCCAGCCACCTGTTGGCAGCTCCGGGCAGCTCAGCTCAAGGAGCTGTGTTCAATCTTAGTTGTGGGTGGGCGTAGCCCACAATCCCATGCGAAAGTCAAATGAGCAACCTTTTTGTTAGAAGCATGTGCTGTCACCAGCTGAGCTGTCCTGCAACCTGTTGGCAGCTCAGCACAAGCTAAGCTCAGGCACAACTCACTGGCCCATGTGGCAATTGAAGTGGTGACCCTGTTGCTCAGAGCTCGCGCTCTTAACAGACTGAGTCACTCAGCTGGCCCCGTATGTCTTATTTGATAGAATTTTTCTTACTGATTTGTAAGAGTTTTTATATGCTGTGTTGCTTATGTTTTAGCCCCACCCTATGGAATTCCTTTTTACTCTCCCAATGGTGTCTTTTGATGAAAGGAAATTATTACTTTAAAATAGTGCAGTTTATCAGTTTATTGTTTTGTGGTTATTGCTTTTTGTATCCTCTTTGATTTTACAGAATATTGTGAAGATCAAATCTTATATTAACTTCTAGAAATTTTATTCATTTGTCTTTCATATTTAGATCTATAATCCACCTGGAATTTATTTTTGTGTACAGTGTGAAGTAGGTTTTTCATTTTTAGATATATTATTTAAAATGTCTTTATTTTACTGTCATTTGCTTCTTAAGGAAGCTAAGAGAAGAAAAATATAATCCGTATTTTATATTTGTCATCTATAATGTTTCCTTAGCTACTGCTTTTTATGTATGTATAAAATAAACATCAAATGTTTCTTTTCAGCCTGAAAAAATTTCCTTAGAATTTATTTTATCATAAGAATGTGTGCACTAGGGGCCAGCCGAGTGGCTCATTGGTTAAGAGTTGATGTACGTACTCTGAGCTCTGAGCAGCAGGGCCTCCAGTTCGGATCCCACATGGGCCAGTGATGCTGCACCCCCTACAGCTAAGATGGTGAACAACAGCTCTACCTGGAGCTGGGCTTCTATCAGTCGTTCACGATGGCATAGGCTGTAGTGGGGCTGCAGTGAGCTGCTGTAAGCTACTGTGAGTGGCTGGCAGCCAGCGTGAGTGGCAGGCAGCCTGTGTGAACTGCCATGAGCCATTGTCCAATGGCTGGGACTGGTCTGCCTCAGCGAGAAAGAGCACAATGATCACAATACCAACATGGGTCAGTGAAGCAATGTCCTCCACAACTAGACTGAAGAAAAAAAGTACAGCAACTTGTCTGTTCACCCCCACCCCAAGATTCCTCAACATTCTTCCCTCCCCAAATTCCCCAGTAAAATCTTTTTTTTAAAAAAAGAATGTGTGCACTAAATTCTCTCAATGTTGCTTGTTGCTAAAATGTCCCTATTTCACCCATATTTTCAATGGATGAAAATAATGAAAAACAGTTCACTTTTATTTAATAAATTTGACGTTACATTTTGTAAATTTAAGTTGTACGGCATGTGACTCTGATATATTTATACATTGTAATATGATTGCTACTGAAGCAATGTTTATCATATCACATTATTATAGTAAATTATTATCTATATTTATTATACTGTGCATAAGATCTCTATGGCTTATTTACTACTCATGATAAGTTTGTACCTTTAAACACCACCAATCTTATCCCTCCACCCTTCATCCTCTGGTAATATCCATTTCACTTTACTTTTTTTTACAGGTTTGACTTTGTTAAATTCCACATATAAGTGATATCATACAGTGCTTATCTTTCTATGTTTGATTTATCTCACTTATCATGATGCACTTAAGGTCCATCCATGTTATCACAAATGGCAGGATATCTTACTTTCTCATGGCTGAATATTATTCCATTGTGTATATATACCACAACTTTTTATCCATTCATCCATTGATGGGCATTTAGATTGTTTCTATATCTTGGCTATTGTGAATAGTGCTGCAGTAAACATGGGTTTGCATGTATCTCATCAAAATTCTGCTTTCATTCCTTATGGATATATAGTGGAATTGCTAGATCATTTGGTAGATACAGTTATAATTTTTTGAGGAAACTCCATATTGTTTTTCATAATGGTTGGACTAATGTACATTTCCATCAACAGTGTATAAGGGTTCACTTTTCCCTGCTTTTCTGCCAGCACTTGTCTCCCATCACCTTTATGATATCCATTTTAATAGGTGTGGGTTTTATTTGCAGCTCCCTGATGATTAGTGATGTTGACCATCTTTTCATGTGTTTGTTGGACATTTTGATGTCCTCTTTGGAAAAAAAACCGTCTATTTAGTTTTTATGCCCATCTTTTAAGTTTGATTGTTTTGTGAATTTGTATTAGTTCTCCATATATTTGGATCTTAATTCCTTACCTGATATATGATTTGCAAAATTTTTCTCCAATTCTTTAGACTGTCAGTTAATTTTGTTAATTGTTTATTTTGTTGAGCAATGGCTTTTGAGTTTAATGTGGTTCTTCTCATTTGTTGATTTTTGCTTTTGTTATCTGTGTTTTAGGTGTCATGTCCAAATACTCATTACCAGGACCAATATTGATGAGTTTCTTTCCCACGTTTCTTTCGAGGAGTTTGATGACAACAGGTCTTATGCTTGTCTGATACATTTTTTAATTAAAGTTTATTGGGGTGACAATTGCTAGTAAAGCTACATGGGTTTCACGTGTACATTTGTGTATACATCATCTATATATCACAAAGTCTGATACATTTAAAAATAATTTTTATCAGTGGTGTGAGATAAGGGTCCAATTTCTTTGTTCTCCATATGTTTCTCCAATTTTCCCAACACCATTTGTTCAAGAGACTATCTTTCCCACAATGTGTGTTATATATTAGCTCCTCTGTTGAATACTAGTTGGCTGTATATGCTGGTTTTTAATTTTGGGCTCTCTGTTATGTTCCATTGGTTTCTGAATTTAGAGGTATATATCCCTTTATGGTATTCTTGGGTGATGCTTTGGATTTCTGTAGCATATGTGGTAACTTATCCTATTTCATTTCTGATTTTCTTTGTTTGTGTCTTCTCTTATTATCTTAGTGAGTCCAGCCAAGAGTTTGTCAATTTTATTAATCTTTTCAAAGAAACAGCTCTTTGTTACATCATCTTTTTCTATTGTCTTTTTCTATTGCCTGACAATTAAGTTTGGGAACTTGTTACAATGATGTTGCTAATTTTTTTTTATATCGGAGGGATTATCCATTATGAATTGCTACCAACTTGACAAACACTTAATCAAGTTTATAATTTGGAATTGCAGAAAAGGCTGTGTGAGAAAGTTAGATGACCTGAACTTTTTGCCAATTCATGGCTCTTGCATCACAGCAATGCACCAGCTCACAGGGAACTGTCTATGAGGGGGTTTTTAGCTAGTAAACAAATAACTGTATTGGAACACCCTCCCTACTCACCTGATCTGACCTCCAATGACTTCTTTCTTTACCGAAAGATAAAGGAAATATTGAAAGGAAGACATTTTGATGACATTCAGGACATCAAGTATAATACAATGACATCTCTGATGGCCATTCCAAACAGAGTTCCAAAATTGCTTTGAAGGGTGGACTAGAAGCTGGCGTCAGTTCATGGCTTCCCAAGATGAGTTATTCAAAGATGACCATAGTGATATTCAGCAATGATGTATGTAGCACTTTTTCTAGGACATGTTCGTGAGCTTTATTGTCAGACTTTATATTTCATTTAGTTCTACTCTGATATTTATTATTTCCTTTTTTCTGCTGCCTTTTGGTTTCATTTGTTCTTTAATAGTTCTTTAAGGTGTAACGTGAGGTTGCTTTTCTGGGATTTTTGTTTTTTCTTGAGATAGGCCTGTAATGACATCAATTTCCCTCTTAAAACTGCTTATGCTGCATTTCAAAAATTTTGGTAGGATGTATTTTCATTCGCATTTGTGTCTATGTATCATTTGATCTCTCCTCTTATTTCTTCTTTGACCCAGACAGTCTTTAGAAGCATGTTGTTTAATTTCGATATATTCATGTTTTATCCTGCTTTCCTTTTGCAGTTGATATCCAATTTCAAAGCCTTGTGATCAGAGAATATGCTCAGAATGATTTCAATCTTAAATTTGCTGAGGTTAGTTTTATGTCCCAATATATGGTCTATCTTTGAGAATGTTCCATGTACACTAGAAAATAATATATAGTCTTATGTTCTAAGATGAAGTCCTCTATAAAGGTCAATTTTGTCCCTTTGGCTTAATGTGTCATTTGTGGCTGATATTTCCTGATTTATTTTCTGTTTTTGAATGATCTACCCATAGCACTCAATGATGTTATACTATTTAGGTCCCCTACTATAATTGTTTTGGGGTCAATTTTGTCCTTTGTTCTGTTAGTAGTTGCTTTGTATACTTTGGTTTTCCCTGGCTGGGGCATAAATATTGGTGACTGTTATGTCTTCTTGTTGTACAGTTCCCTTTATCATTTTGAAATGCCCATCTTTGTTTCTTGTTACCTTTTTTATCCTGAAGTCTGTTTCATCTGATACCAGTATGGCTACACCTGATTTTCTCTGAATACCATTTGCTTGGAGTATCAATTTCCACCCTTTCACTTTGAGTCTATATTTGTTGGTGTAGCTGAGATGTGTCTCTTGAGGCAACATATGGTTGGGTTTAGTTTTTGGATCTAATATTCTACTTTGGGCCTTTTTATTGACAAGTTCAGTCCATTTGCATTTATGGTGATTATTGTATATGAGGATTTCCTATCATTATATTTTTTGTTTTCTGGTAGGACTGTGTCTCTATTGTTTGTTTTTTCCTTTCTTTCTTTTTTTGCTGTCTATTACTACTGTGTGATGGTATTCTATAATATTTCCTTTATTGCTTCTTTTTATGTTACATATTTCAGTTCTTCAATTTTTTTGAGTGGTTACCATTAAGCTTATATAAAAGAAAGTTTCACATTTAGAGTATTCCCTTATTTTCAGCATATTTCCTTTTTCCATTTCCCCATTGCTGGTTCCGACCTTTGCTCTCACCCCTTTTATTATTTTTTTTTCTACAAATTATCCCTATTTATGGTGTGAGTTGATTTCTGCACTGCAGTAGCAAATCGTCTTATTCTTCCGTTTTTTTAAGTGTTTTTTTTTCTTTGCTACCCTGCATTTACATTTAAGTGTATAATGTTCTATTTGGTATACCGTATCCATTTCCCACTTCTGTCTGTCTATTGGTAATACTACTCGTGGTTTTGTACTCTTTTGCTTTTTTGTTTCGGGCCAAATAGCCCCCTTTAGTATTTATTGTGCAGCAGGTTGTATGTTAGAAAATTTCTTCAGCTTCTGTATGTCTGGGAAGGTCTTTATTCCTCCTTCATATCTAAAGGATGTCTTTACTGGATATGTTATTATTGGCTCCTAATTTCTCTCTTTCAATAGTTTGTATGTTTGATATCACTCACTCCAGTCTTGTAGAGTTTCTGCTGAATAATCTGATGATAATCTAATGGGCTTTTCTTTGTAGGTTATGGTCTTTTCTGTGGCTGCCATGAAGATTACTTCTTTGTCATTCATTTTTTACTGCTTCAATACAATGTGCCTTGGAGAAGGCCTGTTGGGATTGAAGTAATTAGCTGTTCTATTTGCTTCTGGATACAAGGATCCAGTTTTTTCCACATGTTTTTGAAAGTTCTCATTGACAATTTGTTTGGCTATACTTTTCATACCCGTCTCTTTTTCTTTTTTGTCTGTTATACCCATTATTCTTATATTGCTCTTTCTGATGGAGTCAGAAAGTTCTTGTAGAGTTCTTCCATTTCTTTTAACTCTCAAGTCTCTCTCTTCTTCCATCTGTGTCATTTTCAGATTTCTATCTTTGATGTCACTGATTCTTTCCTCCATCTTCTCAGCTATTCCCTATGCTGGCTATTCCATTCTTCATTTCTTATATTGAATTTTTAATCTGCAGAAATTATATTGGTTCTTTTTTAAAATTTCAATCCCTTTAGAAAAATGTTCATTTTATTCTTTGATTGTGTTTCTGAATTCATGAAACTGCTTGTCTGTGTTTTTTTGCATCTGGTGGAATTTTTTTTCCGAACTGCAATCTTGAATTCTCTGTCATTTAAGTCACATATTTTCATGTCTTTAATTTTCATTTTCTTTCTGAACTGCCTTGTTACCTGGGTTACTCATTAAACTCGGTTAATGATATTATTATTTCTCTCCCTGGGCTTCTACAGAAGTGGATTCTGCAGCAGTTGATATTAAGAGTGAAGATGTCTTTCTTCTGATTTCCAGTAAGTGTTGGTGGAATGTTTTATTTTCTCTCCTGCTGCAGCTTTTTATTCTCTCTCATGTTGTTGCAGTACACTGTGTCTTGCACTGTTCTGGCTTCTCATGTGTTGGGGGCTTCCCTGGATGGTAGGCTTCTTCTCTGTGAGGTCATCTGTGTCTCAGGACACCACCTCCATAGGGTGATGTGGACGACGATAGATTTCTGAACTTCTGAGGTCCCAATGCTCCCCTAGCAGCGTGATGCAGAGCCTCTGTGTCTCAGTGGATCTGGTTGTCCCTGCAGGGATCTGCCCAGAAAGGTTGAGGCGGGGTGAACTGTGAGATGGAGTGGGCGCATTTGTGTCTTGAACAATGGTGATTACCAGTCCACCATGGTCTTTCCCTTACAGTTCCTGCTCTTTAGTGGGAATTATTTGCACTGTGAGTCTGTGGCTATGGGGCTGCACTTCTCAGGGCTGTAAATATTCTGTTCTTTAACCTGACACTGCTACCATTTCTTCGGGAGCCTGCTTCTAACACTGGGTGAGTGGGGGTTGAGCAAGTTCTTGGGGAGGAGAAGGGAGTCGGCAAGGCTCCTTGTCTTTGTTTTCTGTTTTTTGCCTGGCAGAGAGAGCTTAAACCATCATTCTCACTCTTTTGTATTCAGTCTTTGCTCCGCATCTCTGCTTCAAGTGCTGGGTTCATCCATATTATGTACTGATCCCTTGGGCAAGACTGTTGGCTATAGGTTGTGCACTTGCAGCCTGAATTCTTCCCTCTCCCATGACTGTGGTAAGCTCCAGGCTGCAGTGAGTTCTGCTTGCTTAATGGGGTCTGTGGCCACCATCTCTGTGCTTTGTTCTTCCCTCCTCCCTCACTTGCCCAGTTTGCTCACCTTCAGTTGATTTGATATGTGGGTCTACCAGGCATATCTTTGTGTCACTCATGGAATCTTTTGTTGAATTATATCTGTTAAATTTGTTGTATCTTCCAGCGGAGATTCAAGAAGCCCTTCTCATGCCAATATTTCTATGATATAATTTTCTTGTGATATATTTAACTAGTTTTGTTATCAAGTTATGCTAGCTTTGTAGAATAAGTTGGGAAATGTTCTTTATTCATTGATATTTTTTAAGAGCTTGATAAGGATTAGTGTTAATTCTTATTTAAATGTTTAGAAGAATTCACCAGTGAAGCCATCTGGCCCTGGAGTTTTCTGTGTTGGATGTTTTTTTTGTTTTGTTTTGTTTTCTTACTCGGTCTCGTGACTCATTATTGGTATGTTTGGAGTTACTATTTCTTCTTGATTCAGTCATGGTAGTTTGAATGTTTCTAGAAATGTATCAATTTCTTTTAGGTTATGTAACTTGTTGGCATATAGTTGTTCATAGCAGCCTCTTATGATTCACTGTGTCTCTGTAGTATCAGATGTAGTGACCCGTCTTTTACTCCAATTTTATTTTACTCTTGTCCTTTTCTTAGTCTAGCTAGAGGTTTGCCAATTTTAATTTTTAAAAGAATAAGGTTTTAGTTATATTAACCCTTTCTATTGTTTTTCTGCTCTCCATTTTATTTATTTCTACTCTGACTTTTAATATTTCCTTTCTTCTGCTAACTTCGGGCTTTATTCATATTTCTAGATTCTTCTAGTATAAAGCTATAACATTTCCTCTCAGAACTGTTTTGGCTGAATCCCACAAAATTTGACATCTTGTATTTTTATTGATTTTGAGAATTTTTTTATTTCCTTTTTGAGTTCTTCATTGACAAATTGGTTGTCTAGAAGTATGTTATATTTAGTTTTCACATATTTGAAGATCTCACTTTCTTCTCATTGGTTTCTAATATAATGCCTTTGTAGTCAGGGAAGATAGTTAGCATGATTTTAGTCTTATTAAATTTACCAGGATTAGTTTTGTGGCCTATTATATGATCTATCCTGGAGAATGTTCCATGTGTAGTTGAGAAGAATTTGTATTCTGCTGCTGTCTAATGGGATATTCTCTATATGTTTAATTCCACTTGTTCTAAAGTTTGGTTCAATTCTAATGTTTCTTTTTGTTGTTGTTGATTTTTTGTCTGAATGATCTATCCCCTGCTGATAGTTAGGTATTGAAATCCCCTACTACTATTGTATCATTATCTGTTTCTCCCTTAAGATCTATTAACATTTGCTTAATACATTTTGGTGCTCAGATGTTAGAGTGTATATATTTGTAATTGTTATATTGACCCTTTTATTTTATAGTGACATTCCTTGTCATTACCATGTTTGACTTAGGGTATATATTGTCTGATACAAATATGCTACACACCTTTTCTTTTAGTTACCATTTGATTGAAGTATTATCTTCCACCCCTTCACTTTGAATCTGTGTTTGTCTTTGGAGCTGAGATGTGTCTTCTGAAGGCAGCATATGTATTTGCATCTTGTTTTTGGTTTGTATGTTTGTTTTTCTGTCTTGTTTTGTTTTGTTTTTAATTAATCCAGACACTGTGTGACTTTTGATTGGCAATATTAATCAGTTTACATTTAGCATGATTATTAATATACGTGGAACTTACTACTGCCTTGTTTTATTTTGTTTTCTGGGTCCATGATTTATTATATTTTGTTTCTGTTTACCTTTTTAGTTTGATGATTTTATATGATGATTTTCTCAGTTTCCCCTTTATATGTTTTGTGTCTTTGTTTTAGATTTTTGATTTGTGGTTACCACGAAACTTGTATAAAACTTTTTCCATCTGATAACAACTAATCTTCATTTGCCGAAATACACTCCATGATTTTACTTCTCTTTTCTTATATTTTTGTTATCACAACTGATCCCATTTTATGTTGTGAGTTTGTTATCAAATGTAGTACTTATAGTTATTTTAATATTTTTGTCCTTTAACTTTTATGCTGTGTTTAACACCTTATTCTAAAATAGAGCTACAATTTTCTTATCATGTCTGTCCATTCATCATTTTACTCAAAGTTTTGTGTACTTTTGTCATTTCATTTCAAGTAGAAGAGCTCTTTTCAACCTGTCTTGTAAGGCAGGTTTAGTAGTGGTGAACTTCCTCAGCTTTTGTTTGTCGGGGAAAGCTTTTATTTTTATCCTTCATATTTGAAGGGTAACTTTACTGGATAGAGTATTATTGGCTGGAAAGTTTTATCTTTCAATACTATGGCTACATCATTCCACTTTCTGTTGGCCTATAGAGTTTCTGCTGAGAAGTATGCTGATAATCTAATGGGGGTTCCTTTGTATGTGACTTTCTTTTTATCCCTTGGCTGTCTTTAAGACACTTTCTTTATCATGGACTTTGGACAGTTTCATCATAATGTCTTGGAGAGGGTCTTTTTGCATTGACATATTAAGGTGATCTATTAGCTTTATGGGTTCCCCTGTCTGTTTTTTCCCCCAGGTTTGGGAAGATCTCAGATTTTGTTTGTTTGTTTGTTTTTGTTTTTTTAACCTTTCTTCTCCTTTCTCCTACTTTTCTTCTTCTAGTATCCTTATTATTTGTATGTTGGCTCTCCCAATGGAGTCTGATAGTGTTCATAAGGATACTTCACTTTTAAAAAATCTTAGCTCATTTCTATTGTTTTCCATCAGGTGTCACTATAGTACAATGTTGTGGTTTCTCTTACCTGAACTGCCTCCTGGCTATATTTGGGATCACACACTTTCCATCCTCCACTTGCTCTGCCAGAGGGGTCATTAGCACTATCATCTTCATCGCGAATTGTGCCATCTCTGTTGCCAGTGCTGTCACTGCTTTTGGGGGGACCAGGGTCATGGACCACCCTTGCCCTTGTAACTGCTGGTGTCATGGGTGCTGCTGCTGCTGCTTCCTCAGTTTCACTGCCTCATTGAGGTTGATTACACCCACTTTTAGATGTAGAGATGTATGGATCTCTATGGCATTCAGGTGTGTTGTGCAATGGAGTCCCTTTGAGTTTTGGATTTCCTACTGGTTGTCAGTTGAAAGGGAGAGACAAAGGGAATGACTCACATCACCATACTGCTCATGTTAGCCTTCTTCAAAGGATATTTTTAATGAATATATAATTCAGTATTGACAGGCTATTCCCCACCACCTTTTTGCTTTAACGATGCCATTGCACTGTATTTTAACTTCCATTGATTCAGATGAGAAGTTCAGTGTCATTTGTATTCTTGTTCCCTTTTCTGGCACATTGATTCCCTTATAAAACAAATGGCTTTTAAAATAAAAAAATCTTATAATGGGATCTATATCAAATGCATAATTAAAATTTGTAACACCAGTCCAAAGGATGGGGAGTAATAATGGAATTATACTGTTATAAGGTTCTTACACTTGTGTGATATCAAAAATTAAGTGTAAAGTGGTAGAATTTTTCTTGACATAGACTGGTAAGAATACATATTGTAATCCAAATGCAGACTGAAACTAATAATAATTACACTGTAAAGACAATATAATAAATTAAGTATAATACTATAAAATAGTAGTTGACTGATTTAAAAGAAAACAACAGAATAACAAAGGAAAAAAACATATGAGACAAACAAATAGTAAATGGTAGACTTGAAATCAACCATGTGAATTATTGCATTAACTGTAAATGAATAAAACACACCAATTAAGATAGGTATATTTAGATTGTATATAAAGCAAGACCCAACTACATGCTGTTCAAAAGACAAGAACTTTAAATATAAAAACATGGCAATTTGGGGCCAGCTGTGTGGCGCGTTGGTTAAGAGTCCGCTTGGGAGTGCCGGCTCTGAGCAGCAGGGATGCAGTTTGGAACCCACATGAGGGCCAGTGATGCTGCACCCTCTACAGCTAAGATGGTGAACAATAGCTCAACCTGCAGCTGGGCTACCATGAGTCGCCAGCAATGGCATAGGCCGCAGTGGGGGCTGCAGTGAGCTGCCATGAGCTACCGTGAGGGGCTGGCAGCCAGCATGAGTGCCAGGCAGCTGGCATGAGCTGCCGTGACCCGCCATGAGCAGCTGTCCAGTCGCTGGTGACTGATTGCCTCACCCAGGAAGAGTACAATGATAATACCAACATAGACAAGTTAAGCGATGTCCTCCACAACTTGACTGAAGAACAAAAGGACAGCAACTTGTCTGTTCCCCTTCCTCCAATTTCCCAGCACTGTTCCCCTCCCCCAATTCCCCAATTTAAATAAAAATCTTTTAAAAATCATGGCAATTTGAAAGTAAAGAAAAATATAAAATGATGAATATTAACTAGACATAAACAGAAAACGTCATACTGATGAAAGGACGAATTCAATAGCACCACTGATATATCCTGAATGTGTTTTCAGCTATCAATAAACTTCAAAACACATTAAGTATAAATTAACAAAACTATAGAAAAAATGGAAAAATCCATGATTATTGTTAAAAATTTTATCACTTCTCCTTATCAGTTATTGATACAAAAGGTAGATACAAATTTAACAAGTATATAGAATACTTCAAAACAATAATACATAATTTAACTTAATTGACACATATAGAGTTCTGGAAAATTCACAATTGTGTAGACTTCAAACAACACATTCCTGAACAACCAATGAGATAATGAAGAAATCTAAAAGTAAATAAAAAAATATCTTGAAACAAATGAAAATTGAAAAATGAAATATCAAAACTTATGTGATGCAGAGAAAAACAGTTCTATAAATGAATTTCATAGCAATAAACACCTACATTTAGAAAAATATTACAAATAAACAAATTAACTATACACTTCAAGGAACTGGAAAAAGAACAAACAAAACTCAATGGTAACAGAAGGCAGAAAATAAAAACTATCATAGCAGAAATAAATGAAATACACACATTAAAATCATTGGAAAATGTCAGTGAAATTATGAGCTGTTTTTTTGAACAGGTATTTTTAAAATGACAAACTTAGCTACACTAGCTCAGTAAAAAAGAAGATTTAATTTAAGATCAGAAATGAAAGAGGAGACATTACAACTTATATAATACAAATGATCATGAAAGATTACTGTGAACAATTTATATACCAACAAACTGGATAACCTAAAAGAAATACATGAATTACTAGAAACATAAGCTACCAAGACTGAATCATGAAGAAATAGAAAATCTGTTTTATATACCACATATCAGTGAAATTATATGGTTCTTAACTTTTTCTGTCTGACATATTTTCCTTAGCATTATAATCTCTAAATCAATTTATATTGTTGCAAATGGCACTATTTCATCTTTTCTAATGGCAGAATAGCCTTGCATTGTGTATATATACCACAACTTCTTTATCCAATCATCTATCAGACATTTTGGTTGTTTTCATGTCTTGGCCACTGTAAATAAAGCTGCAAACATGAGAGCACATATATCTTTATGGATAAATGTTTTCAGATTTTTTTGTTAGATATCCAAGAGAGGGAATGCTGGGTCGTATGGTAATATTAAAGTGAAAACAACAAAGGAACAAGAGAAACCAATGAAGAAACAAAAATTCATAGGCACAGACAATAGTTTAGTGGTTACCAGAGGTTGGGGGTGAGGAGGTTGGTAGATAAGAGTAAAAGGGATCAAATATATGTTGATGAATGGAGGACTGACTCTGAGTGGTGAACACACAATATGATATATAGATGATGTGTTACAGAATTGTACACCTGAAACCTGTGTAACTTTACTAACAATTGTCACTCCAATACATTTTAATTTTAAAACATGGAAAATCTGAGTGGACTAAAAATTAATGAAGAGATTCAATTGGTAATCAAAATCTCTGAACACAGGAAAGCCCAGGATCAGATTGTTCACTAGTGAATTTTACCAAACATTTACAGAATTAGCACCAATGCTTCTCAAACTCTTTCAAAAAATTGAAGAAAGAACACTCCCAAATTCATTTTATAAGGTCATTATTCCCCTGATACCAAAGCCAAATAAGGACACTGCAAGATAAGAAAATTGCAGACCAATATTCCTATTTTATTTTAGATGTTATAAAGGAAGAATAGCTAACTATAGTTCATAGTACAGATTAGCCTTTCACCTTTCTGTTAGAATTGCCAAAATATTCACATTCCCAATAAGTTTTCCTAAACTTAACACAAGATCAGCTTTTACAAAATGGAAACCCCAGTGACTAACTGTTATTAGGCTTAACCCATATTTCAAGCCCTGCAGTCTAGATCCAGATGAGTTGATGGTTAGATTTTTCTGTGACTCACTGGTATTTTAACTTTGAGTCATATCACATCTTTCAATATGGATCCTCTCATGTCATACAACCAAAATTCAGATAACTCTCTAGAATTTCTAATTTGATTACTATTTCCCTCAGGCTTTGCTTCATGAGGTTTAGAAGAAAATAACATGGTGCTTTATAATAACTGGATTCCTCTTCCCAGGCACATTCATGTTGTGATATATTATAGCAAAGGGTATTGCATTTGGTAAGTATCTATAAGGAGGAGGTTAGAGCTTTGCCAGAAGAAGACCGTAACACAGTTTTAAATCTCACAGTAAGCCATTTGCCAATATTGCTTGATCATTGTACTTCTACTCCATCATCAGGTGGCTTTAAGAAAAGTTAGCTATGAGAGAACTCCTTGAGATCAGAGACCATATCTTAATTGTTTTGTTATTCTTGGCAACTAACAGTGCCAGACACATAGAAAACACTTAATGCATGTTAATTTAAAGGCAAAATTATCACAATTAAATACATTGGCATTATTGTGATAGAGGTAAACATACCTCTTATAGTTCTGTTAAACTGATTATACCAATCAATAACAATGTCTAGAAATAATGAGGGAGGATACAGGGCCACAATTCCTTCATGATACCTTTGTTGGATTTGTTACAGCTGTCACCATGTGAATGACTATGGCTGTCATATGGGCAGAAAAAAGCATTGCAACTAAATGTCATATACATGAAAATAATATGTGTTAAACTTACTATATGGTTTCTTTTGCCTTTTATGTTGCTGCAGGCTGACATTATCGCCTATCTATTTCTGTTCATATTGTGCAGGATGCCTCAGTGGCAAATGAATTTTGTAAACATTGTGGCATTTTCAGAGAACCCTTTGGCTTATGAAAGAAGGCACTTAATAGTGTGTTTTGATATTTTAAAAAATTCCAACCTCATAGGTGGAAACAAGAAGAAAAAGTTTATTTTCTAAAGATAAGCAACATGACATATTTAATTTATGTGCATACTAGATTTCTTGGTGAGTAATTTCCAAATTCAGTTCATATGCATAACCTACTTTTACTGTCATTGAAATCAACAGCTACATTTAATAAGAAACGAAGACAAAAAGGAAAACTTCTTCCTCACAATGTCACAAGATTCATTATATTAGTCATTTTATAGCAGAATAAACACAGCAAAGATGCAATTTCAACTTTTTTATTGCTTTAAACAGATGGCTAAGAACAAGCTTGTTTACATCATTCTCTTGCTTTAGCATAATTTAGTTTTCTAAAGACCAAGATGTCTTTGAACTGTAGGGGACACTTTGTTTTTAAATCCAGCAAATGTGATACCTGTCAACAAGGATAAACATGGTACTAATGAAAGTGTATGTTAATGCATTAAACTAGTAGGATATCAGTTTCATTGCCAACTTATTTTTAGAAATGATCCACCATTTGAATTAGTGTTAGTGATAAATTATTCCCAAGTAGTATTAATCATACTCACTGAGAAATTAAAATGTCATAAAATGATGAATTGTTAAAGAAATAGTATCTTGCATCTACACCTGCATATGCATCACAATATCACCACAGTGTGTACTCAAAGACATTCATGAGAAACTATTTTTAACTACATATCAGTGATGTAAGTAATTTAATAGTCTAGTCATTCATTTAACAAAGCTGAATAAAATTAAATACTTTCTACAAGTGAAAAATGGTATACCATATTGTGATCACTTCTTTTTAAAGAAATAACGGATTTTCTTTTCTTTATATTTTTTTTAATGAAAGAAGGTACTTTAATTTTTCTATTGACTTAGTTTGGTAGGCATTCCTTTTATAAATATATGAGTTTTTTAGAATTGTATGATGACAAAAAATTTTGATTGAATAGAACCTAAATTTCAGTCAGTCTATAAATGAATTAATCTTTTCATTATTTGCTTTCAAGAGAATGTGGATTACTATAAAATTACTTAATAGTGATTAGGTATGTTCTTCCACAACAAAAACGTGTGCTCTTTGAAATTTAATAGGGAAAGCCAGGAAAATAGAGTCTTTTAATTTCAAGAATATTCTTTAATCTTTATTCTTTTCTCTATATTATTGCATTTTGGAATATTAGTGCATTATAAATTCAATGTTATTCACATCTACAGTATATTAGGACTCCAGTTTTAAATGTACAGATACCTGACTTAAAATTAGAAGTGAACTGGGCTGGCTGAGTGTCACGTTGGTTAGAAGTTGGTTTGGGACACCAGCTCTGAGCAGCAGGGCCCCGGTTTGGATCCCATATGAGGACCAGTGACATTACGCCCTCTACAGCTAAGATGGTGACAACAGCTCGACCTGGAGCTGGGATGCTGTGAGTCGCTGGTGATGGACTAGGCTGCAGAGGGGCTGGCTGACAGCTGGCGTGAGCTTTCGTTAGCTGCCGTGAGTCACAGTGAGTGGCCATCCAATGGCTGACGAACAACTGCCTCACCAGGGAAGAGCACAATGATAATACCAACATGGGCCAGTGAAGCAGCATCCTCCACAACTAGACTGAAGAACAAAAGGACAGCAACTTGTCTGTTCCCCTTCCCCCATTCCCTAATACTGTTTCCCTGCCCCAATTCCCCAATAAAATTTAAAAAAATACAAGTGAACTCAAACTTCAAAGAAAACTTTATAAAATACTACATAGCCCTGCTAATTCCATTACTTAATAAGATAAACATTTTAAAATGCTTTAAATGTATTGCACTTAATGGATTGAAAGTATTCTAATAAACCAAAATTCTTATGATAAACTGTGGAAGTAAATGTAGAGACAGGTGGATTATGCAGTGTTATATATGTTTTTGAAATAGGAAATCTGTGAACATTAAACATTATGTCTAAGAAACTAGCAAAAATAGTGGTTTTCATTTCTATTCTCCTTTTCTTAAAATATCCTGATCCACAAGAAATAGTGAATTTGAAACAAATAGATTCAAGCTAATAGCTCAAAAGTCATGGTGATATTCAAATTATACTTGTAGTTTCTCCAGATTACCCTACTCAGGAAATAAATTCTGGCTTAATTCAATCTTCCTCAATAGTCCCATTTCTAGAACTAAGTAGGCTGGACTTTGTGATCACATGACTAAATAGCTTTTGTCATAGTTTACATTTAGATTGGAGAACTAATGCCCATTGAGAAAAGCTTACCTTGAAGAATGTGAAGTTTAATATTTATAATCATGAGGCTGTTCTTTCTATAATATATTCTTTCATGAAAATGTACAACGTGTTAAACATTGAGATTTTTTAACTAAAAATTGCACTCATTTTATTTAAAAGCAGATTTTTACCTTTAACATGTCTAGGTCTTTCCTATGTAGGAAACCAAGAAAAACAAACAAAAACTAACATTACATAGCCTAATGACCCATTCTAAAAATGTCTCTTTCTTTCTCTGCTAAAACTTCTCTAATGTTTAGTTTCTGTCCCCTGTCCTCCATTTTTTCAGCACCCACATTTTTTTTTTATTCCTTGAATCTGGTTTGGGATCTCATAACTCTGAAAGCCTTTGTCTACAAGGTTACCAAACCCAACAGATTTTTTTCTATTCTTAATATCTAATCAGAATTTTACAGTTTGAAGTGTTTGATACTCTGGCTTTCTTTAGCTTTACTGACACTGTTTTATCTTTATGAGTATATTTAACCACTTTATATTTGGTGTAAAAATTCCTTCCTATTTAAAATGTGTTAGAATATAAATATTTTATGGACCTGTCATGCCTTTCAGAAAAGGGTTTGCAATCAAATTAGACTTTAGTAACAATAAATTTTAGCTCCCTATGCTCAGAATTCTCATGCATCTTTTATTCTTTCTGATGACAATTGTACTCTAGTTTTTCAACTCCCTTGTATCCATATCAAGGAATGTCTGATATCCATTAGACTGCCTGTTTCTTAAAGGATTCTGCCTGGCTTGCCCTGTTTACCATTTTCTCTACATAGCCTACCAGAGCACCTGGCACTTAGTACATATGCAATAAATGTTTACTGAATGAATGAATATGTTATATAAAAAGCAAATTACATTGAATAAAAAATTAGCTGGCTCATCAAATCTGAAGGCTAATGTTTCAGATGATAGGAATTTTGCAATAACTTAAAAGTTTTGTGATATAGTAAAGAGTTGAAAAATATCAAAGGTAAGCTGTTCTAAAATAAGCTGCTTTAGTATTGCTTAGAAATTTGTTACATTTTATTTAAAATAACAACTTTTTAAGCTAGTAGCAAATATATATTAGAAAGAAATATTTTGTTTATTGTTAAGAATATATTTATTTTTCTGATCTTAAAATCAATATATTTGGGTTTCACACTGAAATAGAGACATAGCCAGTTACTTTATTAATTTCTCTTCTAACCAATATGAAAATATTATTTGATGCATTTGAATTCTAATCAAAACAAAAGACACTCCTAGATTATAGGATGCCAGCAGGAGAATTAAAGCCATCTTTTTGTTTATCTGAATTGGGCATAAATATCTCTTGGCTAAAACACAACTAAGCCAGTGACAGCTGCAAGAAACTAGAAAGGTCTTTGATGCCAAGATGGCTTGATGTTATACAGCTGACAGAGCAGAAGCATTGTCTAAGATACTAATTTACAGTATGTTTGAATGAAGGGTTTTAAATAAACACTGGAAATAAGAAAAATCAAGGGTTAGCTCAGGATAAAATTAATTATAGAAAAATCAGCAAGAAATGCATCAAATAGTAGGCATTTACATATTGCTTTATAAAATGAGACAATACAAATTGGTAATTGTAATATGGCCTCAGGGATAGAAAAAGATAGTCCAAGGAATACAATCAATAACGTTGTAAGCATTTCTTAGGG
>NW_017732384.1:383061-413719 GCF_001890085.2 Hipposideros armiger | reverse complement strand
ATTGCATTGTTCTGTACACCTGAAACTAACAATAAATAAATAAATTTAAAAAAATGTATCTAATAAATAATGTTTAATTTTGTTTGGTTAACAGCACACTTTTTTTCACAAATGCAGAAAAAACTTGCTTATCTCAATTTTATGCAAAGCAGTATTATCTTTAGTTTACTCTTCAGCCCGCGTTACTGTGACTGAGCCACCTCTGCAATCTGCTGGTGGTATACTCTAATAGACAGTTGAATTATTTTCAGGAGTACATAGACATCTTGGAAAATTATTCTACAAACTGAAATATGTAAACTATCACCAAAAAACATCTTAGCTTTGTACTTAATTACTAAGTTGTCTAAATTCTTCCCTCAAGTTACGATTGTATGCTTACAATAGGCTGTTTGTTAGTATCACTCAATCTAGTCTCCCATAAACAACATCCAGGGAATCTCTAGGAAGTGACACCATCCTATATTGTTTCCATGATATGAAGTCCAATAAGCTCTGCCAGTGTTTCATAGTTTAAACCTGTCATAATCTAATTCTACAGATTTCATCCTCAATAAATTGTGTCCTATAGTTGCTTTCCCACCAGTGTGCCATGTTCATTCACCAATTACTTTGATTCTGTAATGGTTGTGGTCTGGTATATAAATGCAGTCCCTTTCTGCCTATCCAAATTCCACATTTTCACTGAAGTCGAGATCAAATTCTAACCCCTGTTTGAAAGCATCATCAGTTACTCTGGAGACCAATTAACTCTTCCTTCTCAGAACATTTGCAATACTTAATAGTTGATACTACATAGCTTAATTTGAAATACACCCTATCTAGTTTTGTAAACTATTATTACATGCATGTTAGCTTTATCTATCAAATTAGACTTCAAACTTTTATCTTTTCTTTTCTTTTTTAATTAAAATTTATTGGGTGTGACAATGGTTAGTAAAGTTACATAGGTTTCAAGTGTATAATTCTGTAATATATCATCTATATATTACATTGTGTGTTCACCACCCAGAGTCAGTTCTACTTCCATCACCATATATTTGATCCCATTTACACTCATCTACCACCTTTCTCCCCCCTCATCCTCTGGTATCTATAGTGGCACAACTGGTTAGTGCATGGCACACATACAGATTTCAAACTTCTTAAGGGTGAGGAACATGTATGGTATTTCCTCTGAATCCCCTACCCCCATACATGCAGAATTTCATAGTAGGTAACTTGTTAATGTATTATATTGTCTGCTTCCTTGCATAAGAAAACAATTTGGGCTATCATTCTTTTCACAACTATTTTACAATGTGCAACATTTTTCTTATTATAAAAATAATTGTTGTAGATTCTAACAAGTGTGTTTTATATGACTACAATAATGCTTCTCCTCCCTCCACTGACAAAGTTCTTCTCATAATATAATCCTTTTGTTTGAGAAATTCATAATAAGTTCATCTTGAAGAATTTCTATAATCTAATTTAATTGTTTTAGAAAGTCCTTACATGTTATGGAAAGCTTTAAAATATTATGGCAATACTAATACTTTAGGAAGATTTTCATTGAGCTATAAAATGCTAATATTATGTTTCCAGTGAGTAAGGATTATTACTGCTTTTAAAATTGGAGAAACTGAGATATCTAATGTTTAATGGTTTTTCTTAGCTTTTACGTGACATGAATATACAGCAACTGTGGTAAGGTTTTGAGGCATATATTTAAGTAAGGTCCCAAGATGGAGGAATGGGTGCACACTAGGTTTGCCACCTCCTCTGATCGCACTAAAATTACAACTAAAATATAGACCGATCAGTTTCAAGAAGCATCTGAAGACTGGCTGAACAAGACCCATATAACTAAGGATATAATGAGAAGGCCACATCAAGATTGGTAGGACTGGCAGAGATGCAAAACTGGCTGATGCTAAAACCACAGGTAGTGGTTGTGCATTGAGAGGAACACCTTAGCAGCAGAGGTGCCCCATGAATAGTGAAGGGTCCCATCCCAACACTGGGCACCCCACTCAAGGGGTCCTGAGCCAGTAAAGGAGTCCCCATATCTGGTAGAGAAAACCAATGAGGATTCCATATGTCCATCCTGGTGAGGTGGAAGGCAGCTGGAAACCCATATGTTTGATTAAAAAGCCCACATACAGACTCACTCACTTGAAAGCACTAACCCTGGGCTCTGAGAGCGAGGCAGCAACTCTAGAGGTGCCAGAAACATACAAGAAGAGACTGAGTTATGTGACTCCAGGGCGAAAGCTACAGGGACAACCACCATATATCTTGTGCGCATTCCAACTCATGTGTAACCTACAATAGGGCAACATAACTCCTGTGTTGAATCCAACCTCACAGAGTTAAATCTGAGACTGCATTTGTCTGGTAAAATCCGGGTGTGTGTGCACCACCTTGGTGACTCCCTGGGTCCTCACTGCTGCCCAGATAGTGTAGCATCACCTGGGGCACTCTTAACTCATGCATGTCCAGCTCTGCCCTGCAAACTGTGGGAGGCTTGTACAGCAGCAGATGGCTTGCAGCTATCTGGAAAACTTTCAGTGGTAGGCAGTCATCCCCAGCTCAAGCTTCAGACTTTCTTGGGTGGGTTTCATGGATCTACAGGCCAAAGGTAAGTGGTACCTGGCTGTGAGGTTCTCACAGTCCTTTGTGGAGTGCTTACAGGTTCAAAACTGGCACAAAGATTAAATCTACATTAATTTTGTAAAAATCACTGGCCACAACCCATGACCCCCTGGAACTTTCAACTGCCAAGCTAATGCAAAATTGATGGGGGCACTCTCTGCTCCTGGCAGCTGGACCCAACCCTCAAACTCCCAGAGGATTGTACAACAGTGGAAGGCCCAAGGCAACCTGGGAAACTTTCAGTTGTGAGCTGTCAACTGTAGCTTTTCTTGGGCAGCTCTCAGGGTTCTGTGGGCCTGAGGTGAATTGTTGCTAGATGCAGTATTCTCAGAATTTTACAGAGTAACCAAAGGATCAGCACTGGCAAAAGACCTGAGTTTGCATTTATGTTGTGAAATCTATTGACCACACCCCGTTATTCCCTGGGACTCTGCCCCATGCAAATAGGGCAGCATCAGGTTGCATTGTGAACACTGGGTCAGCCAACCTGGCCCACTCACCTAAGGAGGTTTTTTCAGTACCTGAGACTTACAGGCAACCAGCAGGTGGCAACAAGCATAGGTGGGTCATGGGCGCTTTGCTAACTGCTGCAGGCTCAATACAGATGGCAGCCAGCCTTGGTTCATAGTAAGGTCACCCCCGTACTCCTCCAGGTATAACAAAGGCAGCAAACAATTGGAAGTACCTCTGTAAATTGTACCAGGTTACCCAGACCTGTCACATGCAAGGCTGAAATTGGCTTGCATGCCTCCCAAGAGGCACAAAAAACAATACACTCAGAAGCCAGCCTCAGATCACACCAGAGCACTACCCAATTAGCTCCACAAGAGGCAAAACCAAAGGGTGGTCTTAACGGGGACAAGAGCTGGCTAAGGTGAGTCTTCTTCTGATGTGTCAAACCCCACACAGCAGCTCATAAGCTATGGGAATAGTCAATCTTCACATCCAGTCAGCCTGAGAGTTAATCTTACCCACTGTTGCACCAAAAGAAATTAAGGCTGAAATAGAACAGGAGAATATAGGAAACACACACACACACACACACACACAGGACTTCCTCGAACACATGCACAGGTGATCATGGAGACTGTGCTGCTGGACCACACAGGACACCTACTCTACTAGGCAAACCAGCAAAGACAGAAAGACAGGAGATTTACTTAATACATAGAAGCAAACACAGAAAGGCATCCAGAATGAGAAAACAAACAAAAAAAGTCACAAATAAAAGAACAGAAGAAAACTCCAGAACAAGAATTAAAGGGAAAAAAAGCAACCAACATATCAGAGACAGAGTTTAAAACACTGGCTACAAGAATGCTTAAGAAACTTAGTGAGAATTTCAACAAGTTGATAGTACGAATAAAGAAGGCTATAGAAACCATAATAAATGAACCAGTCAGAAATAAAGATTACAGTAACTGTAATGAAAAATACACAAGAAGAAATCATCATTAGATTACATGAAGCAGGGGGCCGAATCAGTGATTTAGAAGACAAGGTAACCAAAAACACCCAACCAGAACAACAAAAAGAAAAAAATAATTAAAAAAAATGAGGATAGATGAAGAGACCTCTGGGACAACATCAAGCATACCAACATTCACATCATAGTAGTACCAGAAGGAAAAGAGAAGGAAGAAAGTACTGAGAATGTATTTGATGAAATAATAACTGAAAACTTCCGTTACCTGGCAAAAGAAATAGACACACAAGCTTAGAAAGTGCAGAGTCCCAAATAAGATAACATCAAACAGGATCACAACAAAACACATTATAATTAAAATGGCAAAGTTTAAAGACAGAGAAAGAACCCTAAAAGCAGCAAAAGGAAGACAACAAGTTATTCACAAAAGAGCTCCCATAAGACCATTCACTGATTTCACAACAGAAACATTGCAAGGGCAGAAAGGAATGGCAGGAAATATTCAAAGTGATGAAAAGCAAGGGCATACAACCAAGACTACTATATCCAGCAAAGCTATCATTTAAATTTAAAAAAGAGATAAAGAATTTCTCAGACAATAAAAAGCTAAAGGAACTCATTACCACCAAGCTATTATTACAAAAAGTGTTAAGGGACTTGTTTAAAAAAAATAAAAGGGAAAACAAATAAGCAAATATAAGATAAAAAATTTGAATAATAGGGCCGGCCAAGTGGCACGTTGGTAAAAAGCTGGCTTAGAACGCAAAGTCTGAGCACCAGGGCCTGGGTTTGGATCCCATATGAGGGCCAGTGACACTTCCCTCTACAGCTAAGATGGTGAACAACAGCTCGACCTGGAGCTGGACTGTTGTGTGTCTCTGGCGATGGCGTAGACTGCAGTGAAGCTGCAGTGGGCTGCCATAAACTATGATGAGTGGCTAGCAGCCAGCGTGAGCTGCCAAGAGCTGCTGTGAGTGGCTGTCCAGAGGCCAGCGACTGACCTGCTTCACCTGGGAACAGCGCAATGATAATACCAACATGGGCCAGTGAGGTGGCGTCCTCCAAAACTAGTCTGAAGAACGAAAGGACAGCAACTTGTCTGTTCCCCTTCTGCGATTCCCCAATGCTGTTCCCCTCCCCCAATTCCCCAATAAAATGTTTTACAATTTTTTTGAATAATAAAATGGCAATAATGATGTACCTGTCAATACTCACTTGAAATGTTAATGTACTTTTTCTGTTTGACTTATTTTGCTTAGCATGATAATCTCAAGATCCATCCATGTTGTTGCAAATGGCACTATTTCATCTTTTCTTATGGCAGAATAGTATTCCATTGTGTATATATACCACAACTACTTTATCCAATCATCTATTGAAGGACACTTTGGTTGTTTCCATGTCTTGGTCTCTGTAAATAAAGCTGTAATGAACATTGGAACATATATATCTTTATGAATAAATGTTTTCAGGTATTTTGGTGAGAAAGAAAAAACGGAGAACCATATGATTTCACTGATATGTGGTACATAAAACTGAAAACAACAAAAAAACAAGAAAAGCAATTGAAGAAACAAAACTCATAGACACAGACAATAGTTTACTGGTTACCAGAGGGGGATGGGGGAAGGGAGTGGTAAATAAGGGTAAAGGGAATCAAATATATGGTGATGGAAAGAGAACTGACGCTGGGTGGTGAACACACAATGGGATAGATAGATGATGTATTACAGAATTGCACACCTGAAATCTATGTAACTTTGCTGACAACTGTCACCCAATAAACTTTAATTTAAAAAGGTGTAAATATATTACAAATTTAAAAAGGTGTAAATATGTTACATGCTCCAGTAAAAAAAAATATGAGGGTATCTGAATGGATAAGAAAATAAGACCCATGCATATGCTGTTCAAAAGGGACCCACTTCAGACCAAAAGACACAAATAAACTGAAAGTAAAGGGATGGAAAAAATATATTTCATGAAAATGGTAAGGAAAAATAAGCTGAAATAGCAATACTTATATCAGACAAAATAAACATTAAAATGGAGACTATAAAAATACATCAAATAATGATAAATGGATCAATCCAACAAGAGGACATAGCCCTAGTAAATATCTATGCACTCAACATAGGAGCACCTAAAAAAAATTATATATATATATTCAACAGAAAGGGAGAGATCTACAGTAAAGCAATCATAGTAGGGAATCTTAACACCCCATTGACACCAATGGACAGAACTTTCAGACAGAAAATCAATAAGGAAAGAGTGGCATTAAATGACACACTCGGTCAGATGCACTTAATTGATAATTTTACAGCATTTCATCCCAAAGCAGCAGAATATACATTTTTTTATAGTGCACATAGAACATTTTCCAAGATAGACCAGACCATAGACCACAAAACAAGTCTCAATATATTTATAAAGATTGGAATTATATCAAATATCTTTTCTGACGATAATAGTATGAAACCAGAAATCGATTACAAAAGAAAACCCTCAAGAGCACACAAGCACATGGACTCTAAATTACATGGTAGTAAACAATGAGTGGGTCAATAGCAAGATCAAGGAATAAATCAAAAGATACCTTGAGACAAAAGAAAATTATACACACTAACCCAAAATCTACAGGAATCAGCAAAAAAATCCTAAGGGAAATTTATAACAACGCAGGCCTGCCTCAAGAAAGAAGAAAAATCTCAAACAATCTATCTTTACATGTAAGAGAATGAGGACGTAAAAGCAAGCAAAGTCCAAAGTAAGTAGAACGAAGAAAATCATAAAGATTAGAGTGGAAATAAGAGAAATACAGGGTAAAAAAATACAAAAGATTAATATAACCAACAGCTTGTTTTTTGAAAAGATAAACGAAATTGAGAAACCTTAACCAGACTTATCAAGAAAAAAAAGAGGACCCAAATAAATTATCAGAAATGAAAGAGAAGAAGGGAAAACAACACAGGCAAAAAAAAAATAAGAAAAATTTATGAGTAATTATACACCAACAATTTGGACAATCTGGAAGAAATGGAGAAATTCCTAGAATCATAAAATCTTCCAAAGCTGAATCAAGAAGAAACAGAAAATCTAAACCAATTGATTTCTACCAATGAAATCTAATCAGAAATAAACAAGCTCCAAACAAATAAAAGTCCTGTCCAGATGGCTTCAAAGGTGAATTTTACCAAATATTCAAAGAAGAATTAACACCTATGGCTTCAAATGTCCACCATTACCCTGATTTTGAAACCAGGCAAAGACATAAAACAACAACAACAACAAAAAACAACGAAACCAAAAAAAAAGCACACAAAAATACTATAGGCCATATCACTGATAAACATATACGAAAAAAATCTCCAACAAAATATTGGGTTGTCGAAAAAGTCATGACGCATTTGTACAACGAAAAACATAGAAAAATACATCATGACTTTTCCGACAACCCAATATTAGCAAAGCAAATGGGAGGGGGTGGGGATGAGGGAGAATGTGAAGTGATTAGAAAGCACACATTGGTAGCCACAATATTGCCATGGGGATATGAAAGAGAGTTTGGGGAATATAATCAATAATGTAAAGATTTTGTAGGGTGTCAGATGGGCACTTGTCTTGTTAGGGAGACCACTTCATGGACGGTGTAGAAGCCTGACCACTGTTTTGTACACCTGAAGCTGAATCTGAATAATATTGAATGCCAAGTATAATTTTATATATGTATATAGTCATGGGATGTGGAGTACAGCATAGGAAATGGAGTTAATGGAATTGTGAAAGCTATATACAATGTCAGAGGGGTAGTAGATTGAGGGATGTGGTTATCACTTTGTGAGGGGTGTAAATGTCTAACTGTTACAATGTTTTGTACACCTAAAACTAAAGAAAACAAAAATATCTCAGACAAATAGCTTAGATATAGAGAATAAGAGAAAATCATGCATTGCCAAAACAAAAATATTAACTTTACTTTTAAACAGATATGTCATCTTCTTACTCATTCAATTTTAAAATGCACATTAAAATTATTTGATATTGGAATTTATTGGAGGAATCATAAAATGTATAATTATGCTTCAACTTGACCAATGCACCCTTTTATTTATAAAAATTACCAATTGAAGAGCTGGTTTTCATTCTGAAGATAAAATAATATTAAACTTATCAAACAGTGATTGCCCTCTTCTTTATGTCACTCAAACATCTGATAAAAATTACAGTGTAAAATGAACTAAAATGACGCTTTATTTGATTCCTAATTATTGATATTTAGCAAAATATATATATTGATCAATATTAAAATTTAGTAAACATAAAAAATATTAGCAAAGCAAATTCAGCAATATATTAAAGGCATCATACAACACACTCAAGTGGGAATTATCTCTAGGATGCAGGTTTGGTTCAATATCCACAAATCAATTAATATGATACACCACACAAACAAAATGAAAAATAAAAATCATATAACCATATCAATTAATGCAGAAAAAGTGTTGGACAAAATCTAGCATCCATTTATGATAAAAACCCTCAGCAAGGGGGAATGGAGGGAACACATCTCAACATAATAAAACACATATATGACAAAACAACAAGTAGCATCATATTCAACAGGAAAAAGCTAAAAGCATTCCTTTTAAGATGAGAATCTAGACAAAGGTGTCACTTTCACCACTTTTATTCAATAGAGTACTGGAAGTAGTAGCCACAGCAATCAGACAAGAAAATAAAAGCATCCTAATTTGAAAAAGGAAAAAAAAATAAAATTCTCATAATTCCCAGATGACATGATACTATATATAGAGAACTGCAAAGATTCCACCAAAAAAACTATTAGAACTGATAAATGAATTTAGTAAATTAGCAGGATACAAAATTAATACTCAGAAATCAGTTGCATTTTTATACATCAGTAATGAACTATCAGAAAGAGTAATTAAGAAAAGAACCCCAATTACAATTGCATCAATATAATACTTAGGAATAAATTTAACCAAGGAAGTAAAAGCCATACTGTATACTCAGAAAAGTATTGATGAGAGCAATTTAAGAAGACACAGTAAACGGAAGTATATATTGTGGTCATAGGTAAGAATAATTAATATAAAGTTTCCATGCTACCCAAATCAATTTATAGAATCAGTGCAATCCCTCTCAAAATACCAATGCCAGTTTTCACAGATCTAGAACAAAAAAAAATCCTAAAATTTATATGAAAAAATAAGTGACCTTAAATAGCCATGACAATCTTGAGAAAGAAGAAAAAAAAAGGAGGTATCATGCAACCTAATATCAAACTATACTACAAAGCCATAGTAATCAAAACAGCATGATATTGGCATAAAAATAGACACATAGATCAATGGAACAGAGAGCCCAGAAATAAATCCATGCTTATATGTTCATTTGATTTATGGCAAATGGAGCAAGTATATTGGGGTAAGGGCAATCTATTTAATAAGTGGATCTGGGAAAACTGGACAGATACATGCAGAAAAATAAAGTGGACCACCTTCTTACTCCATATACAAGAATAAACTTAACATGGATTAAAGGCTTAATTGTAAGACCCAAAACCATAAAACTCCTAGAAGAATACCTAGGCAGCAAACCCTCAGACATTACCCTTAGTAATAATTTTTCTGATATATCTCCTCTGGCAAGGGAAACAAAAGATACAATAAGCAAATGCAGCTACATCAAACTAAAAAGTTTTTGCACAGTAAAGGAATCCATCAATAAAATGAAAAGACACCCTTCTGAATAGGAGAAGATAGTCATCAGTGATATATCTGATATGGGATTAATATCCAAAAGTTATAAAGAACTCATACAAATGAACACCAAACAAAACAAAACAAAAACCAAACCAAACAAACAAAACAATAATTCAATTAAAAACGGAGAGGAAGAAGACATTTCTCCAAACAGGATATACAGATGGCCAATGGACACATGAAAAAATGCTCCAACTTACATCCCCAGTAACAGTGTATGAGGGTTCCTTTTACTCCACAGCCTCTCCAGCACTTATTTGTCTTGCTGATGATAGCCATTCTTACAGGTGTGAAGAGATATCCCATTGTGGTTTTAATTGGCATTTCCGTAATAGCTAATGAAGTTGAGCATTTTTTTCATATATCTGTTAGCAGTTTGTATGTCTTGTTGGGAGAGCTGTATGTTCAGGTCCTCTGCCCATCATTTAATTGGATTGTTTTTTTTTCTTCTTGAGTTGTGTGAGTTCTTTATATATTTTTAATATTAGCCCCTTATCAGAGGTTGTGTTTGCATTATGGAAATGTACACTTGAAACCTATGTAATTTTACTAACCATTGTCACCCCAATTAATTTAATTAAAAAAGAAAAAAAATGCTTAACATCGATAATTATCAGAGAAATGCAAATAAAAAACACAATGAGATATGACCTCACAGCTGTCAAAATGACCATCATCAACAAATAAAAAAACAACAAGTATTGGCTAGGGTGTTGAGAAAAGGGAACCCTTGTGCACTGTTGATGGGATTGCAAACTTGTGCAGCCACTATAGAAGAGACTATGGAGGCTCCTCAAAAATATATTTGAATAGAACTACCTTATAACCCAGCAATTCCACTCCTGGGTATTTATCCAAAGAAATCCAAAATATGAATTTAAAAAGTTACATGCACACTTGTGTTCATTGCAACACTATTTACAATAATTAAGATACAGAAACAACTGAAACACCCATCAAGAGACAATAGCATAAGGAATTTGCATCTATATCTGTATCTATATCTATATACAGATAGATATATATCTATATATCTATATCTATACATCTATATCTCTATATATGTATATGCACATATATATACATATATACATATATAGAGACAGAGACAGAGAAACAGAGACAGAGAGAGAGACAGAGAGAGAGAGAGAGAAAGAGCCATATATATACACATTTTAAGAAATGAAAAAACTATTAAAATTATAATACTTATTATATACCAATTACATAAGATGAATAAAAGTCATGTGTATACATTTTTTGGCACCCCAGGTATATGAGGTCAGACAATTAACTTTGTGAACTCATCCTAGAAAAAGTGCTACATACCTCGTTGCTGAATATCACTATGGTCACCTTCAAAGTACTCCCCTTGGGAAGCTATGCAATGATGCCAGCATCTAGTTCACCCTTCACAGCAGTTTTGGAACTCTTTTTCTGGAATGGCCATCAGAGCTGTCATCATATTACACTTGGTGTCCTTAATGCCATCAAAATATCTTCCTTTCAATGTTTCCTTTATCTTTAGGTAAAGAAAAAAGTCATTCAGGGCCAGATCAGGTGAGTAAGGAGGGTGTTCCAATACAGTGATTTGTTTACACTAAAACATTCCTCACAGACAGTGCTGTGTGAGCTCATACATTGTTGTGATGAATTGTTGGCAAAAAGTTCAGGTCATCTAACTTTTTCATGCAGCCACTTCAGCATTTTCAAATAGTGAACTTGGTTAACTGTTTGTCCAGTTGGTACAAATTCATAATAAACAATCCCTCTGATATCAAAAAAAGTTAGGAACATTGTTGCAACATGTTCACAAACTTAATTGTCAGACTTTCATATGTGTGTGAGGGTGTGTGTGTGTGTGTGTGTGTATGCAATGGAATGTTACTCTACCATAAAAAAATGGAATCTTACCATTTTCACCAGCATGGATGGACCTAGAAGGTATTAAGCTATGTGAAATGAGTCAGAGTGAGAAAGACACACATGGTCTCACTTATGTGGAATCTGAAGGACAAAATAAATGAACAAACAAAACAGAAGCAGACTCATAGATACAAGAAACACAATGATGGTTACTAGATGGGAGGAATGTTGTTGAGCTGCGTGAGAAAAGTAAAAAAATAAGAAGTACAAATTGTTAGTTATAAATTAGTATTGCAGATGTAAACTACAGCATGGGGAATATAGTCAATAATATTATAAAAAGTATGTATAGTGTCAGATGAGTACTAGACTTATCAGGGTAATCACTTTATAAAATATATAAATGTCTAACAACCATGCTGTACACCTGAAAGTAGTATAAAACAATATATTGAATGCCAACTATAACTAATAATATTTACAGGAATATATACTACAACATAGGGATTATAGTCAATAATACAATAATATAATAACTATGTAAAATGTCAGATGGGTAATAAACTTTCGGGTTTATCACTTTGTGAGGTATATAAATATCTAATCATGTTGTTTTGTACATCTGAAACTAATAAAGATGTTTAAAATAGTAAAAAAAAACATAGAAAGTTATTTTTTTAAAATGTAGTGTCTTAGAACTTGGGAGTCTTCTATACTATTTAGTAATTATAATACAATTTTGCATTTGTACTATTATGGTAGGAAAACTCAATACCTACCCCAGATACAACCCTGTTTTTTTATTACAATGATAAAGAGTGGAAATGTTTTATTAAAATAGAAAGTAATATTTTATATATAAGTCTTTCATACAGTGATGCAGCTCTTAATACACAATAGTGCGATTTTGTTGTTATTAATACTTTCATCCTCTTATACCAATGATCCATTATGCCAGGTCTATTTTTATAAGACAAAACATTGAGGATGATGAAACTCAGTGAGCCATACTAAGGCAAAAACTTATGTAGAGAATAAAGGAAGAGGAAAGATCCTGGAGAAAGGCAGAGACATCAGAGAATCAGAGATAATCACTGGCTATATTGTATTGCAATATACTAGAGCTGTGTTCACAGGAAAAGTGGTACCAAAAGAGCTTTTCTACAGAGTAATCTGTGTACAGCGCTTTCCCTAACTAGATTAAGGCCATAAATAGAGGGAAATCATTTATCTTTGTTCCTTAACATCCAACTTGAGTATCTTATGGAATTCAGCCTATCAACAGTACTTTATATGTAGTAGCAGCTCAAATATTTCTTTATTTGCTTGCTGATTCAACCATGTCTCTTTATCACACAGACATCATTTAAGTACAACACTATGTATGTACAAATGATTCATTATAATGCCACTTTTTTCTGAAATAGTTTTCCTTAATGTGTTTGTGCATGTGTATATGTGTGTGAGAAAGATTGAAAGATAGAGATAAATAGAGATAGATGAGAGAGAGAGAGAGAGAGAAATTCACTCATATAAGCACTGATCTAGTTCATGGGGATACAGTAAGCAACAAATCCAACAAAAAACCTTGCTTTTGTTGGGAGACACATACAATAAATAAATAATTCAAAAACATGGTATGTTAAATGGTATAAAGAAAAACAAAGCAGGAATGGAGTAGGTAGTGGTGATATTTTAAATGCAAGTCAAAACAAGCTTCAACATGGTAAAAGTTAAAAAAATATTTGAAATTTGAGAAAGCTCTGTAGGCAGCTATCTGGAAGAAGAACATTAAAGGCACAAGAAACAGAAAATTGTCAACAATGAGATGAGATGAAATAGTATTTTCAACTATATAAAGTTGATGTGATCATCTAGGAATTGAGTGAAATGAAAAAACCCCAGGACTGCGACTGAGGTTACACCAGTTTAAAGTCACAGGAAACCTATTACAGACATTCTTTCTCTGCCTGTCTCTCCCCCTCTCTTCATTTAATCATCCAAGTCCCCTAATTAGCTTACTATTGGCAAATATACTATCTACATTTTGCTGGTCATTAAGTGTTAAAAACAACATACTGCCGAGTATGTTCTATCTCACTATTCTGAGTTGAGTGTGCTCTGCATATGCATTATTTACTGCGGGCTTTGTCCCCTTTATTTTGGATTATGGCCAACAGTTTTGATAAAAATGTTTAAAGTAATAGTATCAGAAATGTCTCAAAGGGAAAATAAATTCCAAGCTGGCTGTTAACATATAAGTTTTATAGGGGCTGAAGTTACTGTTTTGGTGTAGAATCAACCCCTGGTCATTCACAGAATGTAAAAGAATTAACAAGACTCTATGAGAGTATCCAGAAAAAAGATTTTTTGAAAGTTTAAAAAGGAGAGAGAGAGTTCTCTTTGAACTGGCAGAAGTTTTGCCAGAACAGTGTGAGAGGGAGAGCTCAGAGACAGAGGGGTAAGTGAGATACTGACAGAAGTTGGTGAGGGCAGTCTGATGGAGACAGTTAATGAGACAGTGGGGTAAGAGAGAGATAATGGCACATGAAGTTTAGCCAGGGCAAAGTTTGATGGGGGACAGCTGCACAGATGAGGAGTGCTGGGGTTTTATATTTTTCTAAGCAGGATGTAGGATGTTTGTCGGCTTGCAGGGGGGCTGCTGTTACAATTGTCTTCTCCTGGGAACTGTCCTGTACCCATGTATGATAGATGACAGCTTGTGTTGGGTTGCTGTTGTGATTGGGAACAGTTCTGTTCCCATCTATGATGGGTATTTGTTAGCATGCAGGGGGTTGTTGTGACAGGGAACTGTTCTGTTTTCACCTATGATGGATGTAAGGTCCTTGTCAGCTTGGAGGTGTAGTGTTAGCCAGGGAAGTTACAGCCAAGCAGTTAATGTTTAAGTTCGCTTCTGTTAGCCCACAAGCTTGCTCCTGTTAACTCTTTGCCCGTCCCATCTTGCCAGCCCAGAAGCCTGCTTCTGTTAACTGTTTATTTGTCTCATTAGTTACCTTCAAGCAAATGGTGGTGAGAACAAGGTAAAAATAAGAAAGCAAACAAGGATTTGGGAAGCCCTTTGACATTAAAAAAATGCATCACAAGCTGCTGAAACTTGGGAGGACTGACCAAAATGATGTGAAGGGTAGTTGAAAGCTACTATGTCCAGAGACATTTTATGATGTTAGAGGATTTGAAGAAAACTAACAAAATGATTGTTAATGTAATGTTCTTGGAGACTTCCCCATAGAGACTGTACTGAAAAGACATTGGCTGATTGAGTTAATGCTTTGGTTTCCAGAAATGCAGACTGCAGTACACACACACAAACTCACACCCCACATACAAGTATGTATCTTTTTTCTGTTGGTTGGCTATAAAGCCATGTTTTCAATTGAAGTCTTCCTTGTTTTTAAAAGATGTCTTCTTTTCCAGTTCAAGACCATTATTTTTTTGAGGTGGAATTTACTTGAGATTCACCTTGAAGACAAATAAGATCTCAAAAGCTATCTAGTCCAAAACCACTGTTTTACAGATGATGAATCTGAGGTCTAAAGAGAGTCAATAACATGGGTAAGGTCACTACATCAAACGAGTGACATATATGGCAATTTCTCTTGAGTCACCAAACTTCTTCTCTATGTGGAAATTAGACATAAGCAAATATAAAGCAAACAAGCCTATAAGATATCTTCTCCTTCACCCTTTAAACTCATAACATGTTTTTCTAGAATACTCAGATATGTATTTTAGATAAAGAATCATGGAAAATGTCTGGAATTTTTAATTAACTTCACCAGAGAAAATGCTACTTCCCACTTTGAGGAAAGGAGCCATGTCTTACCTTTCTATATTTCTATGACACTTAACAAAAATGTTTTATATATTATGAGTACTAACTGAAAGCTGATTGAGTGAAAGAGATCACTTCTTGTAATATTATGCAAAAATGAATCACAATACATGAACCTTATGGTTTACTTTCCATTGAGAAATAATTGCTACTACTTATCCAATGCCCAATATTGTGCAAAGAGATTCACATACTTATTTCAATAGATCTTCACAAAAACTCTATGACATAGGTGTATTATGCTCTCCATTTTGTAGATGAGGAAACTGAAGCCCAGGTAAGAATATACAACTTTCCAAGGTCATGCAGATAGCAAAGTGTAAAAAGCAGGGATTAGAACTTGAACCTGACTAATTCCACACAATATTGCCTTCTAATCAATAAGGAAAAATGAACATTACAAAACAGCAATGAGAATCACACTGAACAGAACACACAAGACTGAAAAGTATCTTGTCTTGTACCAAATCTACATGGGACAGCAGAAAAATTAGATTTCTATATGGTTTATTGGGACATGTTTTCCAACATTTTTCAATGCTTCTGGGTTTTAGAAATGAGCACAATTATCTGGCCTGAAGATAACAGGAAGCAAATAATTCTAATCCAAGCAATGATTCCACCAGCAATTATAAAATTGAATAGAGTAAATCTGTTGGCTCACTAATGGCAGTAAATAAAATACTGGGTATCTATTTCAATGAAACATATATCAAACGTTATCTGAACATTCAGCAAAGATGCCTCCAAGAACTGTATATAAGCTGCATATTAGGTAAATTTCATGGTTTAAATGTTACATAGCAGCGTATTTTTACTATTGAGCTTCTCTTCAAGAGACCCACTTCTGTGGAGCTACTCTTAATAATGACCACCAAAAGCACCTGCAATGCATTTAGCATTTAGATCCCATAGTAAACATGCAAGAATGTATTACAAATTCCATTTTACAGAATAATAAGTGTCATAAAGTTCTTTTTTTATTAAAGTTTATTAGCATTACAATTGTTAGCAAAGTTACATAGGTTTCAGGTGTACAATTCTATAATACATCATCTATATATAACAATTTGTGTTCAACACCCAGAGTCAGTTCTCCTTCCATCACCACATATTGGATCCCTTTTAGCCTCATCTACCATCCCTCTCCCCCCTAACCCTCTGGTAACCAATAAACTATGGTCTGCGTTTATGAGTTTTTATTTCTTTATTTGTTTTTCTGTTTCCTTTGTTGCTTTAAGTTTTATATCCCACATATCAGTGAAATCATACAGTTCTCGACTTTTTCTGTCTGACTTATTTTACTTAGTATAATAATCTCAAGATCTATCCATGTTGTCACAAATGGCACTATTTCATCTTTTCTTGTGGCAAAATACTATTCAATTGTGTATATATACCACATCATTTTTATCTGATCATCTATTGAAGGTCACTTCGGTTGTTTACGTGTCTTGGCCACCATAAATAAAGCTGCAATGAACATCGAAGCACATATGTCTTATGAATTTTGTGTCAGTCCAGAAGGACATTGAACATGCAGACAATACATTTGTGGCAGTTTTAAATAATTTCAGCCAAAAGTGGGGAAAAGATAATTATAAAATTGATGCCCGCAACTTAAGCTAGGATTACTTTCCAAACCTTGTTTGTAATCATATCTAATTCAATCATTTTAGCAAATATTTATTCAATGAATGTACTTTTAAAAATGTACTTTAGGATTCTAATCAATTAAACTACTTTGGAAATTGTGCCTCCACAGTTTTCTAGAAATTTGTTTACTTGTCTTATCACAATTTTGTTAATAACTCTAGAAAACTGTACTTTTCTGAAATGCCCATTCCTTTCATATGCTATTCCCACATTAAAAGTTAGGAACTAACATCACCTTTAAAAAACCTTCCAGGAGCAGAAGGTGTGCAAAACACACATTTGTCACTTTGGTCTATTGGAGGCAAAGGCACCACATCTTGGGGAAGCAGTTCCTTGGAAAACATTCTATAGGTAAATAATAATGCAAAGCTTTGTAACTGTCTGTGGAAGTGGCATTTGTATGGATAAAAGAAAATTAGATTTCTGTAGCATGTCATTCACATGGAATTCAAAAAAATCAAACACATATTTCTGACCCACTCAATGCAATATTACATTTCTACTTTCCACATTCCACAACCCTCCACCTAGCAAATGAACATAGCAGGCAAAACTACTTGGACTTAAATTCTGTCTAGAAGCTTGTAAAATATCAACTGGAAAATAAGTACTTCCTGTAGAATTCTTACAGCTTATCTGAAAATATATTTGACAAATGCAGTATTGCCTAAATCAAATAACACAGAGATCTTACTGTATTATTTTGCTCTGTCTAAACAACCTAATTCATAACCCAGGAAATAATATCTGCTAAAATGATTTTCCCCCTGGGGGGGCAAAAAACAGTTTTTAATTAAATTTATTGGAGTGACAATGGTTAGTAAAACTACAAAGCTTTCAAGTATGATTTTGTTTTAAGTTTATTGGAGTGAAATCTCTCTGTCTTTCCTCTTTTTAAGGAGCTCATTTTTTCAATTACTGATTAGTGTGGCAAGCAGCCACCTGACATCTAAATGTCTTTGATGGGAATTTAATTGAAAAAAAATCTTCGCTAATTTTAAGTGGAGTTTTACCAACACATTCAGTATTGTACACACAGATTGCAATAGGAAAATACTGTGTTTTAAAAATTAGAGTCCCTAAATTGTGATTCTGGCTCTGCAAATTCAAATCCTATTGAACTGCACAATTCTTCCTGATCCTCAATTTTTTCATCAGTAGAAAATATTTTACTTGCCCATATTCCTAAACTGTTGTGAATATCATATGAAATTCAGAATATACTAACATATTTAAAACTGTCAAGTAAAGTATTGAGGTAAACAAGTATTACTTTATTGAATTAGGAGAAAACAATTACAATATAATAAAAGTTGCAAATTCTAAATTATTTTAAGATAATACAACTTGACTATTTTCTAGTGTAGGAAGTAATTCACACTAGGTGTACACCTTACTGACCAATGCAATGAATAGCTAAGAACAAAGTGTAATTAACATTTCATTGTAAATAGAAATGTTAAGTTCATTGAAACATTTCTAGTTTTGAATAATCTAAAATTGAGCTGTCCAACATTTGCCACATGTGGTTATTTGTATTAAAAAAATAAAACATTTAAAATTCAATTCCTCAGTTGCACTAACTTCATTTCTTGTACTGAATAGCCACATGTGACTAGTGGTTACTGTATTTTACAGTGGACATAAAACATTTCTTTTGTCATATAAAGTCCTATTTGGCATGGCTACTATACAGAGGGAAGGTAAAATCTGAGTTGGAACTTGAAAAATGGAAAAAAGCTTACCAATCAAAGAAACACACATATGTGTGTGAGTGTAATGGGGTGCACATGTGTTTTAAAGAAGGAAATTCTAAATAGGCTAAACAGTCTTAGTCCGCTAAAAAACTAGTTTATGCTTTCATTTAGTAAAACCTTTATTCATAGATATCACATTGTTAATACAATGGAGTATTACTTTGTTGTAAAAAAGAATGAAATCTTACCATTTGCAAGGACATGGATGGACCTAGAGAATATTATGCTAAGTGAAATAAGTCTGACAGAGAAAGACAAATAATATATGATTTTACTTATATTTGGAATCGAAAGAATAAATGAGCAAACTAAATAGAAATAGTTTCAGAGATATAGAGAAAAAAACTGATGGATGGAAGCTTGGAATCAACAAAGCTGGCACCAGAGCGTCTGTGTGAGGCAGCTAGAAGCCAGGGGCTGCGCGATGGGGTTCAGGTTCATCAGGAACTCGTGGTAAGTATGCTACCCGAGGTATGCCTCTGCCTGAGCCTCCTGCCCAACTGAATCTCCCTTTATTTTGGTCATCGCAGCGGCCACGGCTACCGCCACCCCAAGTGTGGCAGCATTAGAAGCTGAGTTGATCCAAAGACACACAGATGGCTGAAAGTCCTGGAAAAGAAAATATAAAATGGACGACCACCATTATTATTAGCTCATCTCTTAAGCGTAGTGAAGTTGCAACTGCCTTGGAAAATCGAAGCCACAAGGTTCAATATTCAGATTCAGTGGAAAATGTAACAATTATATTTTCTCTTACCGAGCTAATTAGATCAAGTTTCCCTTATGGACCATTCTTATAAGCCAGATACTGTTGCGGAGATCCTAGATATCTGCTTACTGGTGAGTTGCATTTTTACTGATGGATGCTCAAGAATGCTTTATGTCAACTGAAGAAATATTTCTAGCCACAATTGAGAAGTTTATTAACATTCACCAAAATTGTTTCTTGGTTCTGTCTGCTGCCCTCCATGGGCCCGAGGAATGCAAACATGTCAGGATTCAGTAGAGATTCCTGGGTAGTAATTTACAGACACTTCCAGTACACAACACAGTAAACACTATTAATCTTATGTGCACCATAGCTAAGATCACTGCCAAACACACACAGATAGCATCTGCTCCAGAATGATAACAACTAAAGCCTACATCATTGAGCAAAGCCCTGTTTGGAAAACACTTCAAAATATAAAACTGAGTAGTGATTCATTTAACCCAAATTAGAGTGTGAATTATAAATGTTCTTTTGGAATAATATTAAAATAATTACATTGAATTATAGTGTTCAAATATATATTTAAGGACTTTTAAAATTTAAAATAATAAAATATATACTATTAAAACTGATTAAAAAAAACAAAAAAACCCTGATGGTTGCTAGATGGGAGGGGGTTTGGATGGGGGAGAAGGTAAAGGGATTATAAAGTACAAATTGGTAGCAACAATATTGCCATGGGGATATGAAAGACAGTTTGGGGAATATAATCAATAACATTGTAAAGGTTTTGTAGGGTAGCAGATGGGCACTTGCCTTATTAGGGAGGCACTTCATAGACTGTGTAGATGCCTGATGACTTTGCTGTACACCGGAAGCTAGAGTAGAACAATATTGAATGTCGACTATAATTTTATATATATATATATATATATATATAACTATATATGTATAACTATATTATGTATGTGGAATTTAAAGAACAGAATAAATGAGGAAACAAAACAGAAATAGACTCAGAGATACAGAGAAAAAACTGATGGTTGCTAGATGGGAGTGGGGTTGCAGGATGGGGTGAGAAGGTGAAGGGATTAGAAAGTACAAATTGGTAGTCACAAAATAGTCATGGGGATGTGGAATGCAGTATGGGGAATATAACTAATAATGTTATAAAGATTATGTAGGGTGCCAGATGGGTACTGGACTTATCAGGGAGATCACTTCATATATTGTGTACATACCTAACCACTGCGTTGTACACCTGAAGCTGAGGTAGAATAATATTGAAAGTCAACTACATACTGGGGGTGCCAAAAAATATATACACATTTTAAGAGATGTTTTCTGTGCTCAAGCAGTAGTTCTCCATAATAAGAAGTGTCTGGATGCTGATGGTAACCACTTTGAACACGTCTTGTAATTGCAGAAGTCAAACATGGCTTGTATTCATCTTTTGTTATTGTTATATATTGAGTATTATAATGAATACAGTTTTACCTTTCTTAAAATGTGTATACATTTTTGGCACCCTCTGTATATGTAGTCAGGGGATATAAAGTACAGAATAGGGAATATAGTCAATGGTATTGTAACAGCTATATACAGCAACAAAGGGGTAGTAGACTTGGGAGGGTTATCACTTTGTGAAGGGTGTAAATGTCTAATCATTGTGTTGTTTTGTACACCTGAAACTAATATAATAAAAAAAAACTAACCTCACTTTAATCCAGTTACTATTCTTTAAAGAAAATGATGTATTAAATACTAAGCTTTGATGACAACATATAAACAAATGTTAGTTTTTTTTAATTCCTGTACAATTCTTAAGTTTAAATTGAAGCTAAATCATAGTCTTCTAGAATTCTCCAGAACACTAATGATCACTCCTTAAAAACCCCCATTTTGCAAAAGAAGAAACTAAGGCTCAAAGAGGGAGAAGGCATTGCTAACAAAATTTGGATTTTAAGTGACAAACATACTTTAATTATGAATAGGAGTTGGAATAAAAATACTTGAGTTTCATTCCTCATTTTGACATTAATTAGTAAAACCCTTGTTATTCTTATGTTTCCCCATATGAAAACACAAGCATGCTTTGCTATTAGCTACACCATATGTATATTGTGTATAATTTGCTGATGATAAACCTTCTAGACTTTTTATTAAAGGGAACATTTTTACTACTCACTGGATATCCCAATAGGCTGAAAAAAATTTAAAAAGTAGTCAAATTGAAAAACAACTTACAGATTTACACATTTCATCTTTATTTGAAAATTCAGAGTAATTGAGATAGAAATTTTTGAGAAATCTATATATATCCTACTTACACAAACGAAAAAAGTATTGATTCTTCAAGACCCAGATAATAATCTAATCTTCAAAGTCATTGACACATTTAAATTTTTTCTTTGAAGGTCTATGATGTATTAGACATAATGCAAGGCTCTAGCTATGTATATCTAAAATATAATTTGATTATAGTCTAATGGATAAACAGATATATAGATTAATGAAATGGTTAACAAGCAACACACATTTATTAGCCTAACACTATACATTAGGCACTGTAATACGATGTGGTAACTGCACTACTGGAGGAAAAGACAAAATTCAATAGAAACCTAGAGAAAAGATCACCTAATTAATAGTTTTATTTCTGTTTCTGTAATGCTATGTATGACTTTATTATGTCACTTACATTTTTATATTGTTCACTTTTCAGTGGTTAGCTCTTTATGCATTTAACTCGTAATAATGCAGAATCGTTTTGCATAATAAGGATATTGTTTTGGACCATGGAGCCTACCTAGTATCTTATAATAAACATTGTATGTACATTATAAATTTCATGTGAATACCCTCTAATAACAAATACGTGAATTGCAATGTGATTTTTATTGTAAATGGACATTTTTTGGGTTTGTGCTGATTTTTTTTTAAAGATTTTTATTGGGGAATTGGGGGGATGGGAACAGCGCTGGGGAATTGGGGGAAGGGGAACAGATAAGTTGCTGTCGTTTTGTTCTTCAGTCTAGTTGTGGAGGACGTTGCTTCACTGGCCCAAGTTGGCACCATCATTGCACTCTTCCCGGGCGAGGCAGATCAGTCGCCAGCTTCTGGACTGCTGCTCACTGCAGCTGCTGGCCGCTCACACTGGCTGCTGGCTACACACGGTAGCCCATGGCAACCCACTGCCACAGGGGCTGTAGCCTACGCCATCGCCGGTCGCCGGTGACTCAGGGCAGCCCAGCCCCAGGTTGAGCTGTTGTTCAGCATCTTAGCTGTAGAGGGCAGTGTCACTGGCCCTCATATGTGGGATCCGAACCAGGGCCCTCTGGCATCCCAAGCCAGTTCTTAACCATTGCGCCACTTGGCCGGCCCGGGTTTGTGCTGATTTTTGAAAATAAATAGTCTAAAAATTTTATAGCCCAACATTTTTGTTGCTATTATTTTTTTCATATATGCAAAAATAACATTTTTATATATGCAAAAATATTCTATTGGAATATTTAATTAAAGCTACCTTTAGTTTTGAGTACCTTACTTCTTTCAGTAAGGATGATAACTCTGTACATAGGAATTAGGCTTTTTGAAGTAAGACTGTTAACTGACAATAGGTTTCTCTTTCTTTCTTGTCAATAGGGATACAGTTGCCATGGCAACTGAGTTATGTAGAATGTTATGGAGCAACATTTGTTGACAGTTTCCAGTTGGATTATTGCCCAGCCAGGCTCTTAGAAGAAAAGAGTTCATATTGTATTTTCATAGTTTTAAAAATGCACTTCTTGGTCTAAGTTAAAGATATTCCCTATCCAAGATGTCCCTGTCATTACAATCTACTTATATGGTAGGGTGGACATTTAAATAAAAAATTTGCTTTTCTCTGAAAGGTTGATTTCTCTGCCTAAGTGATGCATTTTGATGTGTAAAGCCTTATTTATGGTGAATTACCTCAAGAAAGTGTCTTTTGAATCTTTTCCTCACTCAAAGAAACACCTGTGTAGGAATAGTGCTATGAGTCAGAGGTAGAACCAACGGGTCAGTTGCTCATAATCACAATTATCTCCTTACTTTTACAAATACTTTTTAAAATAATGATCACAATGTAGGTGATATTAAGGGATTTTCTTCACTTGATGTTTCCCATATTTTATTTCTGACTAAAATTAAATGCATTGGTCTATGTATAAAGAGAAATAGAAAAATTCTAAGTCCACCTCACCCGCCCCGGAAATTTCCTTTTTGCAGATAGGGGAAGAGCCAGAAGATCCCCTTAGTTGTGTTTAGCAACACCTGATTGTGCATTTCAAAAAAACTGACCATCCAGCTTGAATTTATTTGGCATCAAAAGCAATAAAGATTATAATCTGAGACTACATCATCCAATCTAAGATACGTTATCAGATAAACATCTTTGCAGTTTACACTAGGAAAATAAATAGACACACACAGATAAAGAAGATGAAATGTGGGGATAAGTTTACAAGACATCTAAAAAGAAATTCAGGCAGAGCCAACTGATTAAAGAAAACAGTGATGCTAGCGGTTCCTGATTCCAACCATGACTATTCCTTCTCCAGCTAGAGAAACACCCAATGAGAACACCACAAACAAGGGGAAAGGGATGTGGTAGATGAGGGTAAAGGGGATCAAATATATGGTGATGGAAACAGAACTGACTCTGGGGGATGAACACACAATGTGATATATAGATGATGTATTACAGAATTGGACACCTGAAATCTATGTAACTTTGCTAACAATTATCACCCCAATAAACATTAATTAAAAAAATAATAATAAATTTCATTTTCACTAACCTCTCTATTTTTCTGTACAAAGTTTGGAATCATTTATTTTACAAAATTTCTTTGTTGAACATATTAATTGGCATAGATATTCTTTACAATACTTCATACAAAACTAGTGTCTTCATCGCTGTGGGTAGCTAAGAGTCTTATAACACTTTTCTTAATACTAGCTTGTTGTACTTTTTTTTACTTCATTTTAAAATTAAACTTATTGGGGTGACAATGGTTAATAAAATTACATAGGTTTCAAGTGTACAATTATATGATACATCATCTATACATCACATTGTGTGCTCACCAGCCAGAGTCAGTTCTTTTTCCATCACCATGTATCTGAACCCCTTTATCTTCTTACTATCCCCCCTTACCCTCTGATATCCACTAGACTGTTGTCTGTGTCTACCAATTTTGGTTCCTTTGATTGGTTGTCTTCTTCCTTTGTTGCTTGCAGTTTTATATCCAACATATGAGTGAAGTCACAGTGTTCTTGAATTTTTCTATCTGACTTATTTCTCTTAGCCTAATAATCTCAAGATCCATTCATATTTTTGCAAATGGCAGTATTTCATCTCTTCTTATGGCCAAGTAGTATTCCATTGGGTATATATACCACATCTTCTTTAACCAATCACTTATCGAAGGACACTGGTTGTTTCAATGTCTTGGCCACTGTAAATAATGCTGCAATGAACATCGGAGTACATATATCTTTACAGATAAAAGTTTTCAGATATTATTTTATTTTGGTGGATACCCAGGAGAGGGATTACTGGGTCATATGGAAATTCTGTTCTTAATTTTTTGGAGAACCTCCATACTGTTTTTCATAGTGGCAGTACCAATTTATATTCCTACCAACAGTGTATGAGGGTTCCTTTTCCTCCACAACCTCTTCAACACTTGTTATCATTTGTCTTGTTGATGATAGCCATTCTAACAGGTGGGAGATAATATCTCATTGTGATTTTGATTTGTATTTCCCTAAGCTAGTGAAGTTGAACGTTTTATCCATATATGTGTTGGCCATTTGTATGTCTTTTTGGAGAAGTGTCTGTTCAGGTCTTCTGCCCATTTTTTAATTGGGTTGTGATTTTTTGTTGAGTTGTATGAGTTCTTTACATAATTTGGCTGTTAGCCCCTTATTGGATGCTTTGTTTGCAAAATCTTCTTCCATTTGGTTGGTTGTGACTTTGTTTTTTTGATATTTTATTTTGCTGTGCAGAAGCTTTTTAGTTTGATATAGTCCCAAATTTCACTAACCTCTTATTGAAATTTACAATTTTCTCAAGTTAAGCATGTTGGTGACAATCCAAGTTGGTATTACCTCAACTAACACCAATATAAATCATAAATATTATATAATGGTACAGTTTTTTGTAACATCACTAAAATCATTATGTTTATCATTACTTTGAAGTTCTGGTAGCTATTAGACACAATGCTAGATATTTTATTTAATGTATTAATAATGAAGTGCACATATTGCATAATGCATGTTTGTTTATAAATATTTTCATAACTACATTTCAATATAGTTGGATTTCATTATAATCATTTGTATTTTATTTTATGTATTTAAAAATATCATGGGAACAATCAAAGTGTCTTTTGATAGATGATTAGATAAGGAAGATGTGGTATATATACACAAGGGAATATTACCCTGACATAAGAAAAGATGAAATAGTGCCATTTGGGACAACATGGATGGATCTTGAGATTATTATGCTAAGCAAAATAAGTCAGACAGAAAAAGTCTCCACTCATTTATGGAATATAAAACTGAAGGCAACAAAGGTACAAGACAAACAAACAAAGAAACCAAAACTCATAGACACAGACAACAGTTTAGTGGTTACCTGAAGGTAAGGAGGAGAGGGCTGGTAAGAATGTAAAGGGGTCAAATATATGGCGATGGAAAAAGAACTGACTCTGGGTGGTGAACATACAATGTGATATTTAGATGATGTATTATAGAATTGTACACTAGAAACCTATGTAATTTTACTAACCATTGTCACCCGAATAAATTTAATTCAATAAATAAATAATAAAAAGGAAATATATGCAAAAAATAAATAAAAGCAAAACTTTCTTCTCTCATGTGGTCAGTTGACTTCACCAACCTGACAAAGAGATCAATGTCATACCAAAAGGTTAAGGATCCTCCCTGTATAGGGAAAAGAAGAAAGCAAAAAAACCTGTTTTCATTACAGCTTATGTCCTCATTGCTTAGGGTAGGAATATTACTTTGCTCATTAAATTAACTAAAGATTGCCTAATGTTTCTAAGAATTGTCTGAGGAAAAGGAGCACTTGAGTATCTTCTTAAAAATATAAATTCCTGGGTTCATCCCTAGAAATATAAATGAGAGGGAAGGACTTGGTAATTTGCACTGTAACAAACACAAATACAGAGGGTGTCAATAATTTTATACACATTTTAAGGAAGGAAAATATAGTTTAAATTACAATACTCAATATGTACCAATAACAAAAGATGAATACAAGTCACTTTTGACTTTTGCAGTTACAAGAAGTGCTCAAAGTGGTTACCATCAGCATCCAGACACTTCTGATTATGGAGAACTACTGCTTGAACAATGTTGACCAAAGTGTCCACTTACATATTTTTTTGGCAACCCAAGTGTGTGCTTTTACCTTAGGAAAATTTGGGGGAAGACTGAATTAGAGGAATAATGAAAGATGGAAAGTGAAAAGTCAGTGAGTAGACTAATAACCAGGTGACTGATATTTGAAAGCAGAATTACCAACATTGTTCTGCTAGCCATGAAGATCTTGACAGACTAGGAGAAGTGGATATCAAAGTGTAGTATTCAGATGAGCAGCAGTATCATCACCTGGAATCTTGTTAGACATGAAAATTGAGGCCCATCCTAGGCTCCATCTGTCACTATAAGATCACATGAGATGAATAACCAAGGCCCACCTAAGTCACATCTTCTGTTTGTGGGACCTAGAAATTTGTTATTTATAAAGCCCACAAGGACACTGTGACATAGCCTCATATTTGAGAACCAGTGGACTAAATGATGACTTTCTTCCACATTAAAGAATTTGATCTCTCCAGGGAGAATGACATCAGCAATATAGTACAATGAATGGTTCTCAGCTTCAGTCTTCCTCACAGTAAGAATGATTATTAACTATTCATAGACAGAACACATTTGTGAAAATTTTGAACACAAAATGAGGCTGAAGCATCTCTTTGGACCACAAAAACTGAGGAAAACCACATTTTAAGAATAAGAGAAATGTTTTTTCTTTTGGTTTTTTTTTTTTTAAGCTGAGCCATCCTACCACCTGTTGGCAGCTCAGCAGCTGCTCAGCTCGGGCCGAGAATCGAACCGCTGTTGCTCAGAGCTCAAATTATTGAGTGAGCTCTTAACCAACTGAGTCACTCGGCCGGCCCTAGAAATGTTTTTTCTTTAATCATATTGCCTCTCCTCCAGACCAATGCATTGCTGCACTGAGGGGTTCCCTCTGGGCCTACAGTTTCTCTTGTGGAAAAAGGGAAGGGTCCAAGGTGAACATCGAGCTTCCTCAAAGTTCTGGGGAGCTTCCTAAGAGACACACTTAGATGTTGCCTCATAGATATCACTGGGGGAATCACCTACAGGTGGAGAAAGGCAATGGGGTTCAAGAAAAAAGGATGTGGATCAGGGCAACACCCAAGTAGATATTTCAACTAGTAGCTCTGCTCATCTGCAGAACTGAACTAGTGGTCCCATCTGGTTAGGGACCTCAGTGAACAATACTTCCCAGTTAGCATCCTCAGCTAGTGGGCCCCCTCAGCCATGGATTCCTTTCTAAAACTTTACCTATAAGGAACCAAGTCAATTGCCCCTCCCAACTGATGGAGGAGGAGCATAGACTTTACTCCAGAAAGGCAGGACAGCTACAGAACACAACATAAGGCCTACCCAGGAGGGAAGCAAGTCATTATCCCCACCCAACTGCTGAGAAAGCATGGAATTGGATAGTGCTTCTTCAAATTCACAGATACCAATGCAAGTATATGAGGATCATTAAAAATCAGATAAATAAAATACCATCAAAGTAAACTCATAAAGCTCAAATAATGGACCCTAAAGAAATGGAGATTTATGAACTGTCGCACAAAGGAATTAGAATAGTCCTGTTAAGAAAATTCAGTGAATGACAAGAAAATAAAAAATAGACAACTAAAAATTAAGAAAATACCACAAGGTGCTGGGGACTTGTATAGCAGCAGGTAGCCTGCAGTGGCCTGGGAAACTTTAGGTGGCAGGTGGTCAGCCCTAGGTCATGCTGAAGCCTTTCTTGTATGGGTCTCAAGGATTTGTGAACTGAGACAAGTAGTGTCTGGCCACAGTGTTCACTGGGTGTTTTGCAAAGTGGACACATGCTCAGTACTGGTGCAAAGACTGAATCTGCATTAATTTTGTAAAAACCACAGGCCACAATCCATGACTCCCTAGGATCCCACCCCACCCAGCTAGTATGGATTTCATGGGGAGCACTTCCAGCTCCTGGGTTGCCAGCCTTGCTGCACAAGCTGCTGGAGGCTTGCGTAAAAGCAGACAGCTAACGGAGGCCTGGGAAACTTTTGATTGTGGACAGTCAGCCATTCTTGGGTGGCTACTGATGTTCTGCAGTGTCACGTCCCACACGACATGAGCAGTGGGAGAATGAGAGGGGGCGGTGAAGGGTTAAGAAATAAAAGAAACAGCAGTCAAGAGTTAAATGAGTGTGGGGCCAAGCATCTCCAGCTGCTTGGACTAAGAGCCCCAAATCTGGCCAACATATGCTTTTATTCCTCCACCCACCAGGAAGTAGCATTGTTCTCTCCACAGTCTGTGAGTCTCATTCCTGAGAACTTGCTCAAGCCAAATTACCCATGCCTGCAAGCTGCTATTACCGAGAGTCAGCCTGAGGCGATGAGACAGATGCTCTGCCTTCACACACCCTATATGCAAACGACTCAAGGAAGATACGATCACTGCACTGAGGACAGATACTATTACACCATCAGGTCACTTCTCAAGCAGGTTGAGGGAAGGAATGTAGCTACAGAGGTAGAAAACCTTCATTCAGTCTTTTTGGGGGGCGAGTGAGGGCTCATGCCCACTTCCATCAGCCCCGAGATTTCTCCTAATGGCCTCCACCTGACCATGCCTTAGGTTGTTCCTCCCATGAGGAATCTTACCCGTCATTGACTAACTGGCCATCCTTTGGAGCCAAACAGGGACACAAAGTGTATGAGCACTGTCCTCAAAAGGGTCATTTTAGGGTTAAGCATGGGGGGACAGATGGCTGCACAGCTGCGTGGCAACACTGCAGGACTGAGGCAACTGACAACTTGCTGCAGTGGTCTCAGGGTGTTTTGCAGAGTGGCCACAGGCTCAGCACTGGTGCAAGAACTGAATCTCATTAGCTTTGTGAAAATGACAGGTCACACCCTGTGACACCTTGGGGCCCCACACCTTCCAATTCAGGTGGCATCTTTGAGGGCACTCTCGACACTGGGTCTACCAGCCTGATGCTCTCACCTAAAGAGGCTCAGTAAATAGCTGAGACTTATAGGCAACTGGCAGGTCATAATAGGCCTAGAGAGGTACTGAGCCTTTTGCCAAGCTGCCCCAGGCCCAATTAAGTGACAGCCAGCTGTAGATCACAGCGAGGAAACCTCCACCAGTCTCCAGGTCCAACACAGGGAACACACATTTGAGCATAGCTTGGTAGGTCCTACCAGGTATCTCTGGGCCAGTTACAGGCAAGGCTAACATCACCCTGCATGGGAGCCCATGACAGGAGACAACGGAAAAAAAATACACATAGTGGTAAGCCTTAGACCACACCAGAGCATTACTTGATTAGTGCCACAAGTGGCATACCAAAAGGGTGGTCACACAAGGCACAAAAGCTGGCTTGGGTGAATCCCCCTCTGAGGAATCAGACCCCATACAGCCGCTCATGCTGTTAAGTCCAGACAATTAATAAAGAGGCTGGATATCAAATTAGGGTTCCGAAGATTTTATTAAGCTGAGCTCAGCGACCGTCTCCCCCGCTAAAAGGAGAACGGCCACCAGGCTCGGGGGTCTGGCTTTTTATAAGGCAGGGCTATATGCAAAGTAAGTTACAGAAGT
>NW_017732384.1:377280-382771 GCF_001890085.2 Hipposideros armiger | reverse complement strand
AGGAAGGGGGAACTGAGGAATGTCTTTTCTTTAACCTTTTATTCCCCGGCAGAAGCAAAGCAGGTATACAGAAGCAAAAAGGAGCTGTTAGTTTTTTAGAGTCTTTGGGAGTAGCTGAAGTATAATTTTTAACGTGAGTCTGTCTGGCCTAGGGTCCGGGTCCAGATCCTTACAATGCCATGTTTGAATAGCCCATCCTCACAGCCAGTCAGCCTGGGAGTGAATCCCACCCACTGACATGTCAAATACAATCTAGGCTCAACTACAACAGAATAAATCCAACACACTAAAGGACAATTCTGGAACACGTGTGTGGGTGATAAGGAAGACTGTGCCACTGGACCACATAGGCCACTTACAACACAAGGTCACCCAGCAAGAGTGAGAAACATAAGAGAACTACATAATACACAGAAGAAAACACAGAGAAGTAGCCCGAATGAGGAAATAAAAAAATATGTCATAAATAAAAAAAACAGAAAACTCCACAAAAAGAACTAAACGAAATGGAGGCAAGCAAGCTACTAGAGACAGAGTTTAAAACACTGGTTATAAGAATGCTTAAGGTACTTAGTGTGAACTTCAAGAAGAGATAGTAAGCATAAAGAATGACATAAAAATGATAAAAAAGAACCAGTCAGAAATAAACAACACATTATCTGAAATGAAAAATATGCTAGAAGGAATTGCTATCACAATACGTGAAGCCGAGGATCACATAAAATATTTAGAAGACAAGGTAGTAGAAAACACCCAATCAGAACAACAAAAAGAAGAACAAGAATTAAAAAAATAAGATAGTTGCAGGGACCTCTGAGACAACAGGTGTATCAACATTCACATAATAGGAGTACTAGAAGAGAAGGAGTAAGAAATCGAGAACCTATTTGAAGAAATAATGACTGAAAACTTCCCTGACCTGGTGAAGAAAATAGACATACAAGCCAAGGAAGTGCAGAAAGTCCCAAATAAGATGAACCCAAACAAGCCCACACATAATAATTAAAATGTCAAATATTAAAGGAAAAAAAAGAGATTCCTAAAATGAACAAGAGCAAAACAACTAGTTTTACAGGAGAGCTCCCATGAGACTATCAGCAGATTTTTCAACAGAAACTTTACAGGCTAGAAGAGAGTGGCAGGAAATGTTCAAAGTGATAAAAAAAATACAACACAGACTACAAAGTCAGACAATTAAGTTTGCAAACTCATCCTAGGAGAAGTGCTCATTGCTGAATATCACTGTGGTCAATGAAGTACTCCACTTGGGAATTTATGCATTGACACCAGCATCCAGTCCACCCTTCAAAGCAATTTTGGAACTCCTTTTCTGGAATGGCCATCAAAGCTGTCATCATATTATTCTTGAGGTCCTGAATGTCATCCAAATATCTTCCTTTTGATATTTTCTTTATCTTTGCATAAAGAAAGAAGTCATTGGGGCCAGATCAGGTGAGTAGGGAGAGAGTTCCAATACCGTTATTTGTTCCCTGGCTAAAAACTCCCTCACAGACAGTGTCGTGTGAGCTCGTGCATTGTCGTGATGCAAGAGCCATGAATTGTTGGCAAAAAGTTCAGGTTGTATAACTTTTCACACAGCTTTTTCAGCACTTCCAAATAGTAAACTTGGTTAACTGTCCAGTTGGTACAAATTCATAACGAATAATCCTTCTAATACCAAAAAATATTAGCAACATCATTGCAGCAAGTTCACTAACTTAGTTGTCAGACCTCATATTTTACCCAGCAAGGCTGTCATTTAAAATTGAAGGAGAGATAAAGAGCTTCCCAGAGATTAAAGAGGTAAAGGAATTCATTACCAGCAAGCCAGTACTACAAGAAATGTTAAAGGGAGTTTGTAAAGAAAAAGAAGGGGAAAACAAACAAAAAAAGGTAACAAATATGGATAATATAATAGAAGTAACTATTTCCCTATCACTAATCATTTTAAATATAATGGATTAAATGTTTCAAACAATAGACATAGGGTAGCTGAATGGATAAGTAAAGAAGGCCCATACATATGTTGTCTACAGGAGACCCACCTCAAATATAAAGACACACATAGACTGAAAGCAAAGAGATGAAAAAAGATATTTCACTCAAGTGGAAATGAAAAAAAAAGCTGAGGTAGCAATACTTATATGACACAAAATAGACTTTAAAACAGACTATAATGAGAGATAAAGAAGGACCTTACATAATGGTAAAGGGATCAATCTAATAAGAGGACATAACCCTAAGAAACATCTACGTAATCCACATAGGAGCACACAAATTTATAAAACAAATATTGGTCAACATAAAGGGCATGATCAATAGTAATGCAGTCATAGTAAGAAATTGTAACACCCCACTGAACTCGAGGGCCAAATCTTTCAGACAGAAAATCAACAAGGAAAGAGCAACCCAAAACTAAACATTAGACCAGATGAATTTAACTGATATTTTTTGAGCATTTCACCCCAAAGCAGTAGAATATACACTATTTTCAAATTCACCTGGAACACTTTCCAAGATAGACCACATGTGAGCCCTCAGAATAAGACTGAATAAATTTACGAAGATTGAAATCATATCAGACATCTTCTCTGACCACAACGGTATGAAACTAGAAATCAATTTTAAAAAAATAACCTGCAAAACACACAAGCACATGGAGGCTAAATAACATGCTACTAAATAATGAATGAGTCTACAATGAGGTCAAGAAAGAAATCAAAAGATACCTTGAGACAAAAGAAAATGAAAACACAATGACCCCAAATCTATTGGACACAGTGAAAACAGTCCTAAGAGGTAAATTCATAGCAATTCAGGTCTTCCTCTAGAAAGAAGAGTCTCAAATAAACAATCTAATTTTATACCTAAGATGATCTGAAAAAAAAAGCAAAAAAAAAATCCCAAATGAGCAGAAGTAAAGAAATGATAAAGATCTGTGTGGAAATAACTGAAACAGAGGCTAAAAAATACAATACAAAAGATCGATCTGAAGCTGATGTTGTATAATGTTGTATGTCAACTATAAGTGAATATATATATATATATATATATATATATATATATAGTCATGGGACATGCAGTATAGTGTGGGACTGGAGTCAAAAGAATTGTAATAGATATGTATCATATGAGGGGAAGTGGGGCAGCAAATTGGGGAAGGGAGGTTGCTGCTTTGAGGGGTAAAATGTATAATTATTACACTGTGTTGTACAGCTGAAACTAATTAAAATATGTTTATTTCACAATAAAAAAATCAATGAAACCAAGAGCTGGTTATTTGAAAAGATAAACAAAATTGATTTAAACAAACTCTTTAAAAAAAAGAGAGCGAGAGAAGCACAATAAGTAAAATCAGTAATGAAAGATGAGAAGTGACAATGGACACAAAAAATACTAAAAAAATTAAATAAAACAAAATACTGTGAGCAATGATATGCCAAAAAGTTGGACAATCCAGAAGAAATGGGTAAATTCTGAGAAGCATGCAAATTTCCAAGGCTGAATCAAGAAGAAACGGAAAATTTGAACCGACCAATTACTAATAATGCAATTTAATCAATAATCAACCAGCTACCAACACAATAGTCGTAGACCACATAGCTTCACAGGTGAACTTTACCAAAAGTTCAAAAAGTATTAACATGTATTCTTCCCCAAGTTCATGTTGAGGTCACCATTACCCTAATTCCAAAACCATACAAAGGCTTTACAAAAAAAGAAAATTACAGACTGATATCCCTGATGAACATAAATGCAAAAATCCTCAACAAAATATTAAGAAACAGAATTCAGCAGTTCAATAAGAAGATCATACACGACATGCAAATGTGAATTATTTCTGGGATGCAGATTTGATTCAATAAGTGCAAATCAATTAATGTGATACACCATATAAACAAAATGAAAAATAAAAATCATATGGTCATATCAACTTATGCAGAAAAAGCATTTGATTAAATCCAGCATCCATTTATGATAAAAACTCTCAGCAAAATAGGAACAGATGAAATGTATCTCAACATAATTAAGGCCATATATGAGAAACCCACAGCTAAATGTTATACTCAATGGGGAAAAGCTAAACGCATTCCCTGTAAGATCAGGAAGAAAGACAAGGATGTCCACTTTCACCACTTACATTTAACATACTACTAGAAGTCTAAGACACAGCAATCAGACAAGAAAAGGAAATAAAAAACATCCAAACAAAAAAGGAAGGAGTAAAACTATCATTTTTTGCAGATGACATGATACTATATAGAGAAACCCAAAGATTTCACCAAAAAAAACTATTAGAGCTAATAAATAAATCCAGTATAGGAGCACTATATAAAATTATTGTTCAGAAGTGGGTGGCATTTTTATACACCAATAATGAATATCAGAAAGATAAATTAAGTAAACAATCCCATTTACAATTACATCAAAGAATAAAATAAAATACCTAGGAATAAATTTAACTGTGAAAGTAAAAGACCTGTTCTCAGAAAATTATAAGATATTGAAGAAAGAAATTAAAGAAGGCACAAATAAATGGAAGCAAACACCATGCTCATGGATATAAATAATTAATGTAGTTAAAGTGTGCATACAACCCAAAGCAATCTATAGATTGAAAGAAATTTTTATGAAAATAACAATAGCATTTTTCATAGAACTATAATAATTCTAAAATATATATGGAACCATAGAAGACCCTGAATAGCATGGCAATCTTGAAAGAAAAACAAAATTGGAGCTATGATGCTACTTAAAATATAGTAAAAGGGCATAGTAAAAAAAATTGCATATTATTGGCATAAAAATAGATCCATAGATCAATGGAGCAGAATAGAGAGTCCAGAAAAAAAGCCCATCTCTATATGGTCTTTTAATCTATGGCAAAGTAAACAAGAATATACACAGGGGTAAAGACAGTGTATGCAAAAAAATGGTGCTGGGAAAACTGGACAGATACATGCAAAAAAATCAACTGAATGACCTTCTTACCCCATATACAAGAATAAACTCAAAATAAATTAAATAATTCAATGTAAGACCCAAACCATAAAACTCCTAGAAGAAATCTTAGGCAATAAACTCTCAGACAGTATTATTAATAACATATTCACTGATATGTCACCTCAAGCAAGGGGGGGATAAATAAATAAATAAATAAATAAAGACTACATCAAGTTAAAAATTTTGCACAGCAAAGGAAACTATCAACAAAATGAAATACACACTAATAAAAGGGAGAAAACATTCACCAATGATATATCTTTTAAGGGGTTACTACCCAAAACCTATAAAAAATTCATACAACTCAACACCAAAAAATCAATCCAATTAAGAAATGGGCCAAGAACATGAATAGACATTTCTTCAAAGAGGACATACATACTGTATGTCAACTATAATTATATATACATATAACCTCGGGACATGGAGTAGAGTGCGGGAAAGGATTCAATGGAATTGTAATAGATAAGCACGATATCGGGGGTGG
>NW_017732384.1:365860-377195 GCF_001890085.2 Hipposideros armiger | reverse complement strand
AAAAAAAAGAGGACATACAGATGGTCAATAGACCTATGAAAAGATCAAAACCACAATGATTTATCACCTCACACCAATTAGAATGGCCATCATCAACAAGACAAATAATAAGTGTTAGAGCAGCTGTAGAGAGAAAGCAACCCTCATATTCTATTGATGGGAAGGCAGATTGGTGCAGCCACTATGAAAGGGAGTGTGGAGGTTCCTCAAAAAATTAAGAATAAGGGGTCAGTTCTAGGAATGTAATTGATAATATTGTGAATATTTTGTAGGGTGTCAGGTGGTCACATGTCTTGCATCATGGATGGGGAAGAGGCTTGCTCACTGCACTGTAAACCTGAAGCTGAAGTTGTATAATACTGCATGTCAAGTATAAGTGAATATATATATATATATATATATATATATATATATATATATATATATATATAGTCATGGGACATGGAGTATAGTGTGGGAGTGGAGTCAAGGGATTTGTAATAAATATGTATGATATTGGGGGGGGAAATGTGGCGGTGGATTGGGGAGGGGGATTGTCACTCCGAGGGGTAAAAAGTATAACTATTGCACTGTGTTCTACAGGTGAAACTAATTCTAAAAAATGTGGATTTCATAATAAAAAATAATTTAATAAAAAAAGAAAAAATATTAAGAATAGAACTACCATATGACCCAGCAATCCCTCTCCTGGGTATCTACTCAAAAAATCTGAAAACATTTATCCGTAAAGACATATGTGCTCCTATGTTCATTGCAGCTTTATCTATGGTGGCCAAGACATGGAAGTAATCAGTGTCCTTTAATAGCTGATTGGATAAAGAAGATGTGGTATATATACACAATGGAATACTATTCTGTCATCAGAAAAGATGAAATAGTGCCATTTGTGACAACAAGGATGGATCATGAGATTAATATGCTAAGCACAATAAGTCAGACAGAAAAAGTAGAGAACCATGTGATTTTACTCATATTTAGTATGTAAAACTGAAAACAACAAAAGAACAAGACAACTAAATGAAGAAACAAAACTCAGAGACCCAGACAATAGTTTAATGGTTAACAGAGGGTGGTGGTGGTAGATGAGGGTAAAAGGGATCAAATATATGGTGATGGAAAAAGAACTGACTCTGGGTGTTGAGCACACATGATACATAGATGATGTATTACAGAATTGTACACTTGAAACTTATGTAACTTTAATAACAGTTGTCACCCGAATAAATTTTAACTACAAAAAAAGAAAATAACTACAAGCCAATATCTCAATGCATATGCATGCAAAAATTCTCAACAACACACTGGCAAACCAAATTTATCAGCACATTAAAAAGATCATACACTATGATGAAGTTGGATTTATCCCTAAGATGCAAGGAAGATTAAACATACACTGATCAATAAGTGTAATATATCACATTAACAAAATAGATACAAATCTTACGAGCATCACAATAGATGCAGACAAAGCATTTGACAAAATACAATATCCTTCATGATAAAAATACTCAAAAAATGTGTATAAATGAAACACACCTCAACACAATAAAGGTCATGTATAACAAGCCCACAGCTAACACCTTACTTAAGAATGGAATATTGAAAGCTTTCTCTTTAAAATCTGGAACAAGAATGTGGTGCCCGCTTTAACTACTCCTATTTTGCGTAGTGCTGGAAGTCCTAACGAGAGCAATTAGGCAAAAAAAATAAATAAAAGGCATCCACATAGGATAGGGAAAAGTAAAATTGACTCTGTGTGCAGAAGACATGATATTACATGTATATAGAAAATCCTAGAGATTATTCCAAAAAACCGACAGAACTAATAAATGAATACAGTAAATTTTCATGATACAAAATCAATTGCAATTCTATACATTAACAATGAACTAGTTGAAACAAAAACACAGAATGCAATCCCACTTATAACAGCATCATGAACAATAAAAAAAACAAAAAACTTATAAATAAATTTAACCAAGAGTTTAAAGATGCATACCCTGAAAACTATAAGCATTGATGAAAGAAACTGAAGAAAAAACAAATAAATTGAAAGATCCCATGTTCATGGATCAGAAATAGTTAATATTTTAAAAATTTACATACTACCCAAAGCCATCTACAGACTCAATTCAATCCCTATCAAAATTCCAATGTCCAGAAATTCCAAGTTCTGGAATTCCAAATTCCAGAAATACTTAAAAAATCTAAAATTCATATGGAACCATAAAATAACCTGAATGACTGAGCAATTCTGGTAAAGAAGACCAAAGCTGGAATCAACACACTTCCTGCTTTCAAACTACATTATAAATCTATAAGCAGACACATAGATCAAAGAAACTGAATGAAGAGATATACCCAGACATATCCTGTCAACTAATATTTGACAAGTGAGCCAATAATACTCAATGGGGAAATGGTAGTCTCTTCAATAAATAACACTGGGAAAACTGGATACTCACATGCAAAATAATGAAATTGGATAGCTATCTTACACTGCACAAAAAAATTAAAATGAAATGAATTAAAGACCTGTAAGCCCTGGACCTGTAAACCTCCAATTAGAAAACAGGAAGAAAGCCTGCATCAAAGTAAAAAGCTTCTGCTCAGTAATGACATTATCAACAAAATGAAACAGCAACTTATGATATGGGATAAAATATTTGCATGCTATATGTCTGATTATGGATTAATAGCCAAAATATATAAGGAATTCAGACAATTAAATTGCAAAAAAAGAAATAATTCATTAAAGTGGATAAATATCCTGAATAGTTATTTTTCCAAAGAAATGGTATGAAAGGGTGTTCAAATCACTAATCACCATAGAAATGCAAATTAAAAATACAGTGAGATATCATTTCACACAGTTAGAATGGCTATTTTTTTAAATGATAAAAGTGTTGGTGAGGATGTGGAGAAAAGTGACCTTGTGCAGTTTTTGTGGAAATGTAAACTGGTACAACCACTATGGAAACAGTATGAGACTTCCTCAAAAGGATTAAAAACATAACTACCATATGATTCATCAATCCCAAAAAGTACTGAAATCAAGATCCTACTATCATTTCTAAAACTTATGACAATAAGAACTTCAACATAGAATGTTTACAGGGAACTTATAAAAACTTGGTATGCAGAATTACTTGATTCAATATTTTTGGTTTAGCCCAAAGTCACAAATTTTATGTGTATACAGTAGATCAGAGAAGATTCTACCATCATTCCAAAATTGTTTTGATATACTCTGGTCTAGTACAGGACATTAGCAAATTGTTGGGTGAATATGTTTCAGCATTCTGTTTTAAAATGTACATCTTAGGAACCTAAATACTGTTTTCCATAGTAGCTGCAACAATTTGCATCCCAACCAACAGTGCATGAGGGTTCCCTTTTCTATACATCCTTGCCAACATTTGTTGTTTGCTGACTTATTGATGATAGCCATTCTGACAGGAGTGGGGTTGTTATCTTATTGTGGCTTTTATTTGCATTTCTCTAATGATTGTGACGTTGAGCATCTTTTCATATGTGTATTGGCCATCTCTATGTCCTCTTCAGAGAAATGTCTCTTCATATCCTCTGCCCATTTTTTTTTATTGTTAGTTTCAAGTGTACAGAACAATGCAATAGTTACCCTTTTCACCCTCACAAAGTAACAACCCCCCTCCCCCCATCNAATTCCATTGAATCCGTTCCCGCACTCTACTCCATGTCCCGAGGTTATATGTATATATAATTATAGTTGACATACAGTATTATTCAACATCAGTCTCTGCCCACTTTTTTAATTGGGTTGTTTTTTTGGTGTTGAGTTATGTGAGGTTTTTATAAATTTTGGATATTAACCCCTTATCAGATGTGTCATTGGCAAATATCTTCTCCCATTCAGTAGGATGTCTTTTTGTTTTGCTGATGGTTTCCTTTGCTGTGAAAAACTTTTTACTTTGATGTAGCCCAATATTTTTTTCTTTTGTTTCCCTTGCCTAAGGGCATATATCAGTAAAAGTATCACTAGGGTAATGTCTGAGAGTTTGCTTCCTATATTTTCTTCTAGGACTTTTATGGTTTCAGGCCTTATATTTAGACCACTATGGAAAACAGTATGGAGGTTCCTCAAAAAATTAAAACTACAACTACCTTATGACCCAGCAATTCCACTCCAGTGTATTTATCCAAAGAAATCTAAAACATTAATTCAAAATAATATATGCACCACTATGCTTATTGCAGTGCTATTCACAGTAGTCAAGATATGGAAACAACTGAAATTCCCATCAATAGATGATTGGATAAAGAAATTGTGGTACATTTATACAATAGAGTATTAATTGGCCATTAAAAATTAAATCTTACCATTTGCAATAACATGGATAAACCTACAGAATATTATGCTAAATGCAATAAGTCAGACTGAGAAAGACAAATGTCATATGATCTCGTTTATATGTGGGATCTAAAGAACAGAATAAACCAGCAAACAAAACAGAAAAAGACTCAGATACAGAGGAAAAACTGGTGGTTGCTAGATGGGAGGGGTTTGCAGGATGGGGTAGAAGGTGAAGGGATTAGGAAGTACAAATCGGTAGTCACAAAAGAGTCATGGGGATATGGAATGCAGTATGGGGAATATAATCAATAATGTTGTAAGATTATGTAGGGTACCAGATGGGTACTGGACTTACCAAGGAGATCACTTCATAGACTGTGTAGATGCGTGACCACTGTGCTATACACCTGAAGCTGAAGTAGAATAATATTGAATGTCAATTATAACTAACTATAAATAAATATATTACTCACACACACACCACACACACAGAGGATGCCAAAAAAATGTATACATATTTTAAGAAAGAAAAAAATCTGTATTAAATTACAATGATGGTAACCACTTTGAGCACCTCTTGTAATTGCAGAAGTCAAAGGTGACCTGTATTCATTTTTTGTTATCAGTATATATTAAGTATTACAATTTTAATACAGTTTTTTCCTTTCTTAAAATGTGTATGCATTTTGGATATATATATAATCCTGGGAAGTAAAAGTGCAGCATACAGAATATAGTCAATGGTATTGGAACAGCTATATAGGATGTCAGAGGGGTAGTAGACTTGGGGGGTTATCACTTTGTGAGGATGTAAATGTCTAATCATTTTGTTGTTTTGGACACCTCAAGCTAATATAAAAATAAAATAAAACATGTATCTCAGAGTGTCTGTGAGTTTTCATGTACCTGACCACTACTAATACTTTCCAATTAGTGAAAATGGAGGATCTGCCCCCATACATTAATAGAAAGGGAAAAATATGTTTTGGTATTAAAAATTGGTACTTATTCAGGTGTATAGTGCAGTGGTCAGTCATTGACACAGTCTATGAAGTCATCCCCCTAATAAGTCCAGTACCCATATGGCATCCTACAAAATCTTTACATTATCGATTATATTTCCCATCCTGTATTTCATATCCCTGTTACTATTTTGTGACTGCCAATTTGTACTTTCTAATCCCTTTATGTTCTCCCCATCCCCACCCCCTCCTTTTTAGCAACCATCAGTTTTTTCTCTATATCCCTGAGTCTATTTCTCTTTTGTTTGCTGGTTTACTCTGTTCTTCAGATTCCACATATAAGTGAGATCATATAGTATTTGTCTTTCTCAGTTGGACTTATGTCACTTAGCATACATGTTTTGCAAATGGTAAAATTTCATTGTTTATGGCCGAGTAATACTCCATTGTATAAATGTACCAGATTTTCTTTATCTAATCATCTGTTGATGGGCATTTCAATTGTTTCCATATCTTGAAAGTCTAATTATTACATTTTTTTGTATACCTAAAACTAATAAAAATTGGCATTTTTTATTTCAATATAAGTGACTGCCAGGAAAGTTATTTTCATTCTTAGAAAATAAGTAAAAAAGCACAAAAGTCATCACAAATTTTATCCCTTACAGATTTTTCTAGGTTGTACTTTATCAGTGTCATTTTTTTACAGTGGATAATACAATTGCTTTGACTCATTTTAATGTTGAGACACTTGTTCACTTGTCAATACCTTTAATCAATCAGAAATGTGCTCATATGTAAAGTAGGAAATAAAAGTCCAAGTAAAAGCAGAAAAATAACTTTTAAAAAAATCAAATAATTCTCTGGGGACTAAGAGGTTATATTCCAAATACTTAAAATTTAATCCTTCTACTTCATATGAAATATACATGAACTTTATATAAAACATATATTTCCAGGTCTGAAATTACTTTTTGGTATATACCATCTATATCTTTCAAAATCAAGCTATATATTTTGGGGATTAGGCATAACCTATCACAAGTATATTTCTAATTATAATTAAAAGCACAGTAATAAACAAGCAAATAACTGATCAAATAAATAAACATAATCCATTTTGATCTAATAGCACAAACAAGAAATTATCCTTAATTGCCTCCCTGATCTGCTAGGTCAGATTTATACAAATATTTACCGGTTATCAAAATACTAGTAAACTGTATAAACCCTGCCTAAAATGTTTTTGAATCATTATTAACAAATGTCTGTTGCTTCTACATTTTCATATATAAGAAATTGCTTCTTTATAAAGAACGCTAACCTATTGATTTCAGATTAGGGTATGTTTATGCCTACATTGTGTTCTGCTATCAGGTTTTAACAAACATTTCATTTGGTACTATATCATGGGTCAGAGATCACAGATGTGCTTAAAATAAATCGAGCTGCTCTCTGTCACTCTAATATGTACACCTAAATCCAACAAATGATCATTTGCATAAATTTACCACATTGAAAGTAAAGGCTAACTAATTAAACCTTGTAAACCATAGACTATGACATCTAAAATTTTGATAATATATTTAATTTGTCATTTCAGGACTACTTAGGATATATATCTGTAAGTACTCTTTTGGCCATTCAATATTTAAAACTGTCGTGGTTTTCAGTTTGTTAATATTTAGTGAGTCACATTTTGTACAGTAGTCGTCCTAACTTCTCTGGAATGTTCCATATGATAATTCCTTGCATTTCTATAGCATTTTATGTTTCTCAAAACACTTTCAAATACATTATCCCATTTTATCATCTCAACACCTTGTAACGTAGGATACCTAGTATCATAATTATTTACATAAGAAGAAACTGAGACCCACTCCCTATTGGTCAGACAACTGGGACCAGAATGAAAACTCTTGACTCATGGTTTAGTGCTCTATTCTTCACTGAGCACTACCTTTCATTATTGATTTCTGAAACATCATATTGCCTTACATATGGAAGTAATTTCATGTAAATGTATAAAACTTGATTTATTTATACATATTAGATTTATACAACTAGATCATATATTTCTTAATTATGTATCTTGTCTATTAAATATGCACTCTCACCATATACATAGGAGCTGATGCACACATTAGATACTGTCAAAAATTCTCACTGCCTTAAAAATGTTTTTCTACTACTAATGATTAACTTGGAATAAGTGTCCTAAACATTCTAATATTAGCTTTAAATTTAGCTCCAAATGTTGCATATCATAATTTGCCCCAATTCTAGATATTTCAACCAAAATGTTAACTATGTACCCTGACTTATCAGTAAGAATTAATGGACTTCCATATGTATAAGAAGTAAGGTATTTCTAATACTTACAGGTTTCAACATTAAGGATATATTTACTACCTTCAAACCACTAAGTATATTACTATTTAGTCATGTAACATAGAACTAATAAGAACACAAAGAGAATAGCTGGCATATTATCATTACAGATTGAAATACAGGTACCATTTGTAACACATAAACAGGTAGAATATTAATTTATATTTATTATCCAAATAGGTAGATGCCATGATAAAATATGTATTGTTTGTCACTCCATTTTATTACCTTCTTAGCATTGCTAGGTGCCTTTATGTAAAGGTAGCAATGCATTTTGGAATATTCTTAAGAACTGAATTTATTTTTTTTCATTTAGAGCATTAAGACATCTCTGTGAGATTGTGTGAATATAACTGAGTCCACTCATCTGGTAGTGACATTGTGTCTGGACTTGAGTAAATAATTACTTAGTATGTATAGAGAAACTTGTAAATTGGTTAAGTATTTTGAAGTAAATATCTTTGTGGATGCATGTAAATAACAAGTGGGGCACTATTGGAGACCACTGCTCACTAGCAGTGGCACTAAGACATAACCCGGGACATAACCAGGACAAAAATTCATAAGATCACCCTGCGCACACACACACACAACATTTCAAAAATTTTGAACTAATCATTGTGGATTACTCATAGAGTTATTGAAACTATTTTTCTTGATTTGTATGAGCAGAAGACTCATAGGTCAAGTGAATGGGAGTCTAACATGAATTACCGAAACAGACATTTATAGTTCCTCAGTCAAATCTGAGACAGGCTAGTGTACAAACATAGCACCCCTTGAATGAAGGGGAGACTAGTTCTCCTTGATGAAGGACCTCAGTACATTGCCAAAAATATATACTGTTAATTTTGCTCCCAGATTTCCCCAAAGAGACCTACAGCCTTTTACCAGGATGACAGTGCTTTGAGGGAAAGGAAATGATCAGAATTTTAGAGGAAAAAAGGATTCTGGCTCTGAACTGATACTAATTCTAAGAGAGTCAAAACGTCACTATAGTCCACCAGTCAAATTAGAAGTTTATAGAGGTCAGATAATCAATGGAGCATCAGCTCAAATCAATCACAATTTGGGACCAGTGAGTCCTCAAACTGATCCTGAGTTTATTTCCCAAGTTCTAGAATGTATAAATGGAATAGAAATACTCAGCAACTTGCATAATTCCCCCATTAGTTCCCTGACCTGTGGAGAGAGGGTTACTTTGATAGAAAAGGCCCAATAGAAGTCACTAAAACTTTGTCTACTTAGGAAAATAGCAAATAAAAGAAGGGCCACATTTTTAGAGGGGTAGCAGAGATCAGTGCCACGATCAAGGACTTGAAGGGTGCTGGGATAGTGATTCTCATTACATCCCATTCAACTCACTTATTCAGCCTGTGCAGAAAATGAATTGATGTTGGAGAGTGAAGGTGGATTATAAGCCTACCCATGTGGTGACTACAATTTTAGCTGCTGTACCAGATGTGGTTTTAATGCTTGAGCAAATAAGCACATCCCTTGGCACCTGATATGTAGCTATTGATCTTCTAATGCCTTTTTCTCCATTTTTATTAATAAAGACCACCCAAAGCAGCTGGCTTTCAGCTAACAAGGCCATCAATATATCTTCACTGTCCTTCTTCAGGAGTATATCAACTCTCCATCCCAATATTATCTTAGAAGTGATAGGGACTTGATTATCTTTCCCTTCTACAAGACATTACACTGGTCCATTAGAGTGATGACATTATGTTTACTAGACCTAATGAACAAGAAGTAGCAAATACTCTAGACTTACTGGTAAGAATATTATTATGTCAGAAGGTAGAAAATAAGTCTGACAAAAATTCAGGAGCATAGGTTTATCAATTGTAACAAATGTACCACTATGGTGAGATATTTTGATAATGGAAGAGGTTATGTATGTATGGCAGCATGAGGGCATATGGGAAATCTCTACACCTTCCCTTCCATTTTGTTGTGAACCTAAGTCTGCTCTAAAACATTATCTTACAAATCACACAAAAAGTTTAGAGGCCTCGACCACAGTGAAATTTCTAGAGATCCAGTGATGTATTATAGACCATGTTCAGATATCCCTTTTAAGGTGAAGGATAGATTGTAGCATCTGGCTTCTTGTACAACCAAAGAAAAGGCATAGCTCTAAGTGGACCTCTTTGGATATTGAAGGCAAAACTAGAGGAATATGTATATTCTGGTCCATTAACCAAGTGACATGAAATCCTCCAGTTTTCAGCAGGTCCCAGTACAAAAGAAGGCTTTCCAACAGGTACCAGTCTGGTACTGGGGTTACATGATATAGAACATCCAATGGTGCAAGAGGCTCTTTGTAGACATTGGCAAGCCACTGTCAGTAAGTCAGCTAGTATATTTTTAGGATTTTGGAGCAAAGCCCTGCCGTCCCCTGTGAATAACTACTGTTTTGTTTTTTTTTAAATGACTTTTGACTTGCTACAAGGTCTTTGCAGACACTGAATGTTAGGTCACGGACTACCCAGTTATCATACTACCTGAACTTCCCATTGTGAACTGGGTGTCATATAACCCAACGAACTATGAAGTTGGATGTGCACAATAGCACTCCATCATCAAATTGATGTGAAATATACCTGATAAGGATTGAACATGTTCTGAAGTCACAGTTAAGTTATATAACAAAATGACCCTAATGCATATGGCCCCCTCTCCTGCTACATTCCCTTCACTCACCCAGCCTGCACCAATATCCTTATGGGAAGTTCCCTACAATCAGTTGACTGAGTGAGAGAAAACCCAGGTTTGATTTACATATGGTTCTGTATAACACTACAGCCCCTTTTTGAGACATCCCTGAATAACACTGGTGAAGGGAAATCTTCCCACTGCACAGAACTTGGAGCAGTACACCTGGTTTATAATTTTCATGGAAGGAAAACTTGCCAGATGCATTACTGTATAGAAAATCATGGGCCGTGGCTAATGGTTTGGCTGGCTGGCTGGGAACTTGGAAGAAAAATTATGGAAAAATTGGTGACAAGGAGTACTAGGATAGAGATTTTTTGATAGATCTTTCTGAAATGGGCAAAACAACAACATAAAGATATTTGGGTCCCATGTGAATGCTAATAGTGGGTGAATTCAATAGAAAAAAATGATTTCAATAATCATGTGGATAGGATGACATACTCTGGGGATAGGAATCAGATTCTTTCCCCAGATTCTCTGGGCGTTACCAGAGAAGGTAATGGCTTATAACAATGGTAATAATGACAGGGTTGTAGATTATGTATGGACTCGGCAACATGAACTCCACCTCATCAAGGTTAACCTAACTACAGCCCTTGCTGAAGGCCCAATCTGCTAGCAGGAGAAACCACCACTGAGTTTCCAATATGGATAATTCCCAAGGGTGATCAGGCAGCTACCTTATGAAAGGTTGATTACATTGGACCACTTTCATCATGAAAGAGGCAGTGCTTCTTATTTACTAAAATAGGCAGTCTCTATATGTATTTGCTTTCCCTGCATGCAGTACTTCGGCAAAAACAATATGTTGACTTGATTGTACCTATGCAACATCATAATATTCTCCACAGCATTACTCTTTTTTAATTAAATAATTTTTATTATGAAATACACATTTTTTAGAATTAGTTTCAGCTGTACAACA
>NW_017732384.1:342561-365391 GCF_001890085.2 Hipposideros armiger | reverse complement strand
GTGAAATAGCCTTTTGAAGACACAGCTACAATGCCAGCTAGATGGCAACACTTTACAGGACTGGGTTAAGGTTTTCCAGATGGCTATATGTGTTCTGAATTAATATCCAATATATGGTGTAATTTCCTCCATTGCCAGGATTTATTGAAAATGTAAAATGTTTGTTAGTCAGTTATACCATAATAAAATGGTTTAAAAAATGAGTGATGGGACCCAAGATGAGGGTGAGAGGAAACTTACAAGGTATGGATTCTTTTTCTTTGGTGATGCTGATTGAAATTATTTGTTTTGAGATATCTCATGATTGTTTATTGTATTATTAATGTTGGAAAGGACAGAAAATGGGGGAAGGAATGACACATCAGTGAGGAAACCGCTATGATATAACCAATGGACACTTCTTGAGAATGAGAGATGAAAAAACTTGGTGGATATCTGCAAAGACAAAGTTTCATTTCTTGTGCAAACTGTCCAATTGATTGTGGATTCTTGGGCTGCAAAGGATTATTTGAACACACCTGCAATCAGCAAAATCTAACAGCATGATGAATTAGATATATTTGCTTAGTGTCATGTTTCTGCTAATATCAATTACTTCTAGTTTGCACATTTTTTTATTTTCTCTATAATGAGGTTGAAAAAAAGTCACACCATAGCAGAGCCATGATTAAAATCCAGGTCTTCTGACTTTCATTTTTTATTATCTTTTCTCAGTGTGATACTGCCATTATTAGAGAAGTTCTATAGGATTATATTTAGGAACATAAAATCAGCAAATAAAACACCTTTACAAAACAAATATAAGGATTTTTTTAAATATTAGAGTTAGGACATTTTATAGGGACATCATCTTTCTCCACAAATTACCATTTGATACAGATATTCGTAGGAATATAGTGAATCTTGAAAGCAATAAATTGGTGGGTCATTATCTATCTTACAAAAAAGAAATATAGAATGTATTTAAAAGCAACTTATCATTACAATAAAAGCATAATCCACTACATAAAAATGTGGCATGTTATGATTTTATTGTAATGAGAAATTATCCTCCCATGATTTCTTACAACTTTCTCCCTGAAGTAAACAATAGCTGACATTAACAGCCTAGGTTATATTTTTTCTCAATATATATATATGGAGAGAGAGAGACAGAGACAGAGACAGAGACAGAAAGAGCCAGATGCCACATGGTGCCAGATCTGGTGAATAAGGTAGATGAGGACAAAACATAATGTTTTTATTTGACAGAAATTGCTGTATACCAGAAGCAATGTGTGACCCAGAGCGTTTTCATGATGGAGGATTATTTATGGCACACTTTAAAGCACAACTTCTCTCAACCATAGCTCAAACCTGACTGACTGCATCGAACAAGTTGAAACTTGTCACACTGATTCTAAGGTTCCACATGCCACTTCCCATATTGAAGAACCCTGCCTTTCCTGGCAGTGTCAATGTCAATGGAGAAGAAGGCGTCAGCCAAATCTACCATATAGTGGAACAGTCCTAGTTCCTGTGAGACGCGATCCATCATCTCCGTGATGTTTGGAACAGCGGTGTGCAGTGGAGGAGTCACCTTGTTCAGCTCCCAGTAGTCCACTATCATTCTCCAGGAGTTGCCACTGCCAGCCAAAAACAGTTTGCATTCACCTGGTGAAGCAGGCAGTGGACCTTCCAGGTGTTGCCACAAGGCTACCTGCACAGCCCAACCCTGTGCCATGGGCTGGTGGTGCAGGATTTAGCTACATGGACCAAGCCCCTGACCATGCGTTTGTTTCACTATATAGATGATATAATGTTAACTTCTGATTCTCTTGCAGATTTGGAAACGGCCACCTGCAGTCTCTGAGACACCCTAACATGTTGGGGGTGGGCCTTCAATGAGGACAAGGTCCAGGGCCCTGGCTACTCTGTCAAGTTCTTGGGAGTTATTTGGTCGGTAAGACAAAAGTAATCCCTGAGGCAGTTATAGATAAGATTCAAGCATACCCCCATCCGGAGATGGTGAAGCAGCTACAGACCTACCTGTGGCAACTGGAGTTCTGGCAAACTTTTATCTCACATTTGGCGATGATAATGCGACCCTTGCACTGGTTGGTTCACAAAGGGGAGCCCTGGGATTAGTCCCCTGAAGTTGAGTAGGTGTTCAGGGCAACAAAACGCGCCGTAGCCCAGGCCCAGATCCTAAGGGTTTTCTACCCAACCCTGCCGTTCCTCCTGACTGTTCAGGTGGAGGGCTCTGGGTTTGGCTGGGGTCTCTGGAAGAAGCAGGGTGCGTGAAAACACCCTATTGGGTTTTGGTCCCAGCTCTGGAAAGGAGGCGAGGAATGGTACCCCCTAGTAGAAAAACTGTTGGCAGCGGTGTATGCTGCCCTCTTGGCCTGTGAAAGCATCACAATCACAGTGCAAATGACCTACCCAGTGGAAGGTTGGCTCCAGTCCTGGGCAACAAGGCCATGATCCAGCATAGCGCAGATGCCAAAGTTGACGAAGTGGGGAGCCAATTTAGAACAACAGGCTCAGTTCTCCACTAGTCTTTTGACCCAAGAGCTGCATGCTCTTTTGGGGCCTATCGCTTTCTGCTCTGAGCGAACAGAGGACTCTGTGGAAATGGGGGAGACTCTTAGTCCTTTTGAGGAAGGCAAGCCTCCAGTACTGGCTGATGCCTGGTACGTGGACAGGTTTTGCTGAGGGCAGCCCCCCACATGGGCGGCTGTAGCCCTTCAACTCCTCACTGACACCTTTTTGTATGACAGAGGTACCGAACGTTTTAGCCAGTGGGCTGAGTTAAGGGCAGTCTGGATGATTTTGACTAAGGAACCTGGCCCGGTACATGTTTGCACTGACAGCTAGGCTGTGTATCGAGGCCTGATGCTATGGCTGCCCTCATGGGCAGCTCAAGAATGGCTGATCGGCCACTCCCCATTATGGGACAGAAACCTCTGGGAGGACATTTGGAGATGGGGCCTAAGCACGGGTGCCACCATATACCATGTCTCAGGCCACTGGCCATTGCAGGCACCCGGCAATGATGCGGCTGATGCCTTGGTGCGAGTATGCTTGCTTGTGGCGCCCTTAGGGTTCACCGCCATGACCGCTTGGCTTCACAAGAAGCTAGGCCATGTGGGTGCCAGGACTATGGGACTAGTAGCTACCCACTGGGGCTTACAGCTAATGAGAGCCAAGGCACAACAAGCTGTTCAGCAATGTCCTTGGTGTGCAGAGCACCGCCCCCAGAAACTGCGTCTGCTCACCTCTATGGGCTCCATTCTACGGGGGTGTGTGGTCCCTACAAGAATGGCAGGTGGAATACATTGGGTCACTCGCTGCAAACCAGGGAGCCCATTACACCCTGTCGACAGTAGACACTGCCACTGGAATGGGCTTTGCTTACCCTGTGGCCCAGGCAGACCAACAACACATGCTCCTAGCCTTGGAGCACTTATTGGCTGCCAATGGCAGTCCCTTGCTTATTGCCAGTGATTGAGGCACCCACTTTACAGGTTCACAGGTTCAAACCTTGGCAAAGGGCAATGATGTCCAATGGCAACTACACTTTCCTTACCGACCCCAAGCTGCTGGTATGGTTGAATGATTTGTTTTTTTTTAAAGATTTTTATTGGGGAATTGGGGGGATGGGAACATTGCTGGGGAATTGGGGGAAAGGGAATAGACAAGTTGCTGTCGTTTTTGTTCTTCAATCTAGTTGTGGAGGACGTTGCTTCACTGGTCCAAGTTGGCACCATCATTGCGCTCTTCCCTGGCGAGGCAGATCAGTCGCCAGCTTCTGGACGGCCGCTCACTGCGGCTGCTGGCCGCTCACGCTGGCTGCTGGCTACATATGGTAGCCCATGGCAACATACGGTAGCCCATGGCAACCCACTGCCACAAGGGCTGCAGCCTACGCCATCGCCGATGACTCAGGGCAGCACAGCTTCAGCTTGAGCTGTTGATCAGCATCTTAGCTGTAGAGGGCAGTGCCACTGGCCCTCATATGTGGGATCCGAACCGGGGCCCTCTGGCATCCCAAACCAGTTCTTAACCATCGGGCCACTCGGCCGGCCCTGGTTGAATGTTTTAATGGGATGTTGAAGAACAAGTTAAGGGTATTGGCCCCCAGGTGGAAACACTGGAAAAAACCCACGTAACAGTAGCTGTTTACCTGTTGAACAAGCAGCCCCAGAAGAGTGGTAAGGCCCCTTGGACAAGGTAAGCGAGTGGCTACCACGACTCCTACAAATCATGGGGACCAGGGACCCAGAGTTACAGCCCAGGCTACAGGGGGGTATAGTAATCCTACCTGCTCCATCCACAGTGGCCCCTGGTCAGATATAGGAATGAATCTTGCCTTGGGAGGCTCAGGTCACCCAAGAACCCTGGGTCACCCTACTTGAGCCCTGGGAACAGGGTCTAGAGAAAGGTCTGGAGGTCGCGCCCTGGCTTGGGCACTGGCCCTTCATGGTACAAGTAATTTTACCAGCCAAGGCAATTGGGTCCCTCTTATGAGGGACCCCAATTCTGCGCCTTTGGCTCATACCCTTATACTTGGTGGACCTAAACTCTGGACCCCTAGCGACAACCCATGGAGCCTAGGTGTTGTACCACCAACCAGGAGCTGCTCCCATGCCAGTTACAGTGCTATCGCAGGATGAGCACATAGCCTGTATTTTACCAGAAGGCCATGACTTACCCATGATGGTCTCTTTATCTGCTCTGTAATATCACCCAGGTTAGCTACAGGAAACAGTGTTTTATCCTGGGCACACACATTTGCTCGGGTGTATAATGCCTCACAATCCTGGGTGTGCACAGAGCTGCCAGCAGAGACCACTGAAGGACTGCCCTGGTGAGTCGCCCCTGCCACCAGTACCAACTGGACAGATCTCCAGGACTGGGACCAGAACAGTCCAAAGGGGAACGCTTGCCGCCGTGCTGTTGAAGCCCTCTTGTGGAAGCAACACCACAACAACCCCTCTTTCCTTGGCAAAGCTGTGGACAATGGCTGGGGGTGGTTGGTGGGGATTTATGTGACATTGTCTAATAGAGCTCCTCTGTGTATCGAACAATGATACCCCTCAGTTCCCAACCGTATGGTTACCTGAGGAGCTCTGCCTCAATGTTACTGTTGCAATGGACCCTACTAGCTGGTGGAAAGGCTGCCATATAGTGGGAACAATACCCACTGATTTCCTGCCAGGTGATGCTATTTGGGTTTGTGGTCACCACGGCTGGCCATATTTGCCGGCCCAATGGATGGGCTGCTGCATGTGGGGGCACCCCTTTATTCATGGTCAACTCCTGCCCAGGTTACCCCAGATGTTGGCCAATTGGGACCCAGTTTACTATCGTTGGCACTGGGAAAAGCAGGCGGCCTGATGGTTTTACCCCTTAGCCATTTTATTAACAGGGGGTAGAGTCATAGATGTAGAGCTACAGGTGGAAGCCCTTGCCCAACACGTCGCCAATGCCCTGAATGTCATGCAAACCTCCTTATCCCTGCTCGTGAATGAAACAACCCAATGAGAAAGGTAGTTTTTCAGAACAGGATGGCCCTAAACCAGTTAACTGCTGCGCAAGGTGGGGCATGTGCCCACTTGCACATTGAATGCTGTGTTTACATCCTGGACCACCAAAAAAAGGTACAGGAGACCTTGCAGGAGATAGATACCGAGGTTTCAGTGATCCGGACTCTGCAGGATGACCCTGTTTTACATTGGTGGAACTCCCTTGGCTCTTCATGGCGATGGGCAGGCCTTATCTTGGAAGGTATTGTTGTCAGCCTCGTGGTCCTCTGTTGCTCTGTGTATTGCTGTTGTGGCCTTTGTGCACAGGAACATGCTTTTGGGTGAAGTCCCGAACCTCCACCCTGCAGGGGGTAGACTGACAGGACCCAGGCTGAGTCAGTTGTGTGCTGGGTGATGTGCGGACGCTGAATCCAAATGAGGTCCAGGCCCACACAAGCGGGAGCCACTGATGCATGGACCCTGTCTCCAGACATAGCAAACCTTGACTACAAAGCCTGTTGCACAAGTGCCGGGCTCCAGTGACATAAGCTTTTTATGTAAGCATGATTCACAGCTGCAGGAGGGAACATGGCACTTCAGTGCACTCTCTTCCCCCCAAATCTCTATATAATTGTTGCTATTGCTGAATAAAGTAGCTAGCTGGTTCTTCCTCATGTCAGCTCCGCGGGCTTTCTTTTCCCTGGGAATCTCACCAACGAAAGCCCCCCAGCACCCTTCCAGTGATGACGGAGTCCTAGGGGATATACCTAATACATCAAAGCAAGCACAGAGTCAGCCAGAATGGAGAAACAAAGAAAAGTGTCCCAAATAAATCAACAGAAGAAACCTCCAGAATTAGTGGAACTAGATGAAATAGAGGCAACCAACCTATCAGAGTCAGAGGTCAGAATACTGATGATTAAAATGTTCAAGAAAATTAGTGAGACTATAAAGAAGAATAGAGAAATTATAAAAAACAACCAGTTAGAACTGAAGACTACAATTAGTGAAATAAAGAACAGACTCGAAAAAACTACCAGCAGAATGGATGAAGCAGGGGATCAAATCAGCAAATTAGAAGAAAAGATAGCAGAGATCACACAAGTGGAACAACAAAATGAAAAAATAATAAAAATCATTGAAAATAGTTTAAGAGACTTCCGGTAAGATGGCGAAATAGATAGACGCTGTGTCGACTGCCTCCCAAGATCACACCAAAATTACAAATAATTTATGAGATATTCAACCTCAGAAGTTCCCTGGACACTAGATGAGCAGAACCTGTAAATGAAGGATTAAAGAGGAGGCCACGTCAAGTCTGGTAGGAGGGGCGGGGACGAGAAAGGGCAAACCCTGTGAGGGACAACTCAGCGGTGGGTAGGCTTCTGTGGTTGGGGGAGAGACCCTCTGGTCCCACACCATGCTCAGCAGCCCAGAGTTAATTTGCCAGGAAGAGGAGTTATACAATAGCTGGAAGTGGAAAATAGTGAGGACTCTCTTTTCTCAACTCGGTGAGGCTAAGGGCAGCTGGAGAACCAGTGGAGCCGGCAAACCGACTTGCTTGCTGGTGATCTAATACATCGAAGCAATCAGAGTGACAGCCAGAATGAAGAAACAAAGAAACATGTCCCAAGTAAAAGATCACAAGCAACCTCAAGAAATGGAACTAAATGAAAGAGAGGTGTCCAACCTTTCAGAGACAGAGTTTAGAAGACTGATGATCAGAATGTTTCAGGAACTTAGGGAGGACATAAAGAAGGATAGAGAAATCATAAAAAAATGACCAGTTAGAACTAAAGAATATAAGAACTGAAATGAAGAACACACTTGAAGGAATCACCAGTAGATTAGATGGAGCAGAGGACTGGATCAGTGATTTAGAAGACAAAATAGCAGAAATCACCCAGTTGGAACAAGAAAAAAAATGATTAAAAAACAATGAAAATAGTTTAAGAGACTTGTGGGACAACATCAAGTGCAACAACATCCGCATCATAGGAATACCAGAAGGAGAAGAGAAGAAGCAAGGGATCGAGAAAGTATCTGAAGAAATAATGACTGAAAACTTCCCTACACTGGTGAAGGAAATCGACATACAAGCCCAGGAAGTGCAGAGAGTTCCAAAAAAGCTGAACCCAAAGAGGTCCACACCAAGACACATCATAGTAAAAATGGCAAAAGGTTAAAGACAAAGACAGGATCCTGAAAGCAGCAAGAGAAAGACAGCAGATTACATACAAAGGAACTCCTATAAGACTAACAGCTGACTTTTCTACACAAACTCTGCAGGTCATAAGGGAATGGAAGGAAATATTCAAAGTGATGCAAAATAAAGGCCTACAACCAAGATTGCTCTACCTAGCACGGCTATCACTTAAAATTGAAGGAGAGATAAAGAGCTTCTCAGAAAAGAATAAACTTAAAGAATTCATTACCACCAAGCCAGCTTTGCAGGAAATGTTGAAAGGGCTTTTATAAAAAGAAGAAAGGGGAAAATAAGCTAACCCAGGTAGATCAGAAATACAAATAACAAAATGGCAATAAATATGAACCTATCAATAATCACTTTAAATGTGAATGGATTAAATGCTCCAATCAAAAAACATACAGTGGCTGAGTAGATAAGAAAACAGGACCCATGCATATGCTGTTTACAAGAAACTAATTTCAGATCATAGACACACACAGATTGAAAGTAAAGGGATGGACTAAGATATTTCACGCAACTGGAAATGAGAAAAAAGCGGGAGTAACGATATTTATTTCAGACAAAATAGACTTTAAAATGAAGACTACAATAAAAGACAAGAAGGACACTACATAATAATAAAATGATTGATTCAACAAGAGGACATAACCCTATCAAACATCTATGCACCCAATATAGGAGCTCCTAAATATATAAAACAGATTTTGACAGACATAAAGACAGAGATCAATAGCAACACTATCATAGTAGAGGACTTCAACACCCCGTTGTCACCAATGGACAGATCCTCCAGACAGAAAATCAACACAGAAACAGTGAACTTAAATGACACTTTAGACCAGCTGGATTTAATTGATATTTTTAGAGCATTTCACCCCAAAGCAACAGAATATACATTATTCAAAGTGCACATGGACCATTTTCCAAGATAGACCACATGTTTGGACACAAAACCAGTCTCAATTAATTTAAGAAGATTGAAATCATATGAAGCACAAGCATCTTCTCTGACCACAATGCCATAAAAGTAGAAATCAATTATAAAAAGAAACCTGGAAAGCACACAAATACATGGAGGCTGAATAACATGCTACTAAGTAGCGAGTGGGTCAAAACTGAGATCAAGGGAAAAATCAAAAGCTAAATCAAGACAGATGACAATGAAAACACAAGAACCCCAAATCTATGGGATGCAGCAAAAGCAGTCCTAAAAGGAAAATTCATAGCAATGCAGGCCTATCTAAAGAAACAAGAACAATCTCATATCAACAGACTATCTTTACACCTAAGGGGACTGGAGAAAGAACGGCAAACCAAGCCCAAAGGGAGTACAAGGAAGGTAATAATAAAGATCAGAGAAGAAATAAATGAAATTGAGACCAAAAAAACAATACAAAAGATCAATGACACGAAGAGCTGGTTTTTTGAAAACCTAACCCTATGATGATCACACAGTCTGAGCCAAGTTGTACAGAAATATTTCAAGAAATTGTGGATGTTTACAATAGAGATTTGGAGAGTCCTAAAAACTGTTTCAAAGTACTTGAAAATATACTGTCTATAAGAGAAAGAATTAGCTCATTTGATTTTTAAGACTGCAGAGAGCTGAATTAGGTTTAATTAGTGGAAGTTGAAAGTGATGAACACATATTCAAAGTATAGAAGAACTTTCAAATTGTTGTAATATTCCAAAAAAAGATCATGAGTTTTCCATCATTAGAGGTTATTAAGCAGGGATGGTTGATGATGTCAGTATTGTATTGTAGTGGACGTTGAAGAATCAAATGAGTGTTTTCAATAGATGATCTTTCATGTCATTTATAACACAGATATCCTCTGATCTAAAACTTTCCAGAACTGAAGATAAGAAAGTATCTGAATAAATACTGATCCAAAAAGACAAAACTAAAATGTAATTATATCAACTTGCTCTCATATTATTTGCCCCTTTTTCCTAAAAATGAAGTACAGGTATAGTGGATTCGTACTGGGTTTTGTAAACTTGGCTAGGCTGGAAAATTATCTTTCAGAATTCCCTTCCCTGCATAGTTCAGTATGTATTTGAGTCCCAAAATTATTTTGCTCAAAATTTGAAGGCTCAAGAGATCAATTTAGAACATGAGGTGCTGTTGCATCTCATGGTTGCTATTTCTTCTGTCAGTCACCTTGTTGGCATGGGGCAGCAGCACCTTCAGTTCCTGTGGTTCTACTCTTTCAGGTTCTCTGACTCATAGGCAAAGTGTATGTTTAGCACTGTGATGAGGAATATCAGCTTCTACTACAGAAAAACCCATACTAAAATTGAAAGCTTCAAGGCAGTAAATGAGGTACTCATGTAGTTTTCAGTGCATCATTGTGAGTTTTCATTAACTCTTGAAGTTTCTATCTTGTTTTTAATACTGCACTTATACTTCTATCTCTTCTCCCCTGTTGAATTCAAGGCTCAAGCACCAGACATGGAAGCAGCATATGTACATAAGCTGTTTAACTAGCTTCCACAATTGCATAAGGTAAATATCTTTGAACTAATATAATATATATTATATTATAAATGTGCATATAATTATATATATATATATATATCCTTTCTGATCTAAACTTGAATGATACAGAAGGGAACAATTTATATTAGTTGAGAGTTCTCATTACTCTCTTGATTTATGGAGAGTGTACCCTGAATTCAAATATAGATGGTATTATTTGACATAAGTGTATAAAAATGCACATGAGAATGTGCTCACTATAGTGGGTTTAAAGCTAAGAGGTTATACATCATTATTGTATGTAGAATAGTAGACATTACAGATGAAGTCAGAGTTCAGAGTACTGTATGAGTATTTTCTTCCAGTGATTGTTACTGAACAGCAGTGACCTATTTTTCTGTTTTTTTCTAAGACTTCTTGTACACACACATTCACCTCTTAAAACACCAATGAACATATGTTTAAGTTATGAAACTGACTCCAATCTGATACACATAAATGAGTGTTTCAATGAATGTAACAACAAAAGCTGCTTTGATTACTAGAGGCATAATTAAAGTTCCAGCTGGTTGTGTGGGTTGGTGGTTCAGCATTAAGAGTAACTTTTTAGCTGATAAAGTGAAAAATACATGTAGGCCCAGGTGTATGTGCATGAGCACATGTACAAACCACTTACAACACATGTTCCCCAAATCAGATCCCTCTGGCTAGCTGAAACAGAATTAATATTGCTGGAAACCCTGTATCATTTCACCCCCTCCTTTATCTTGCCCCTTATGAAATATAGTGTTGTTACTTGCCCTGTTCCCATGGCAAGTGATACAGTTTCTTCATCACCAATAGATTAACATGTGCACAAACCTATACTGTGGTGTGTCACCTTAGCCAAGGTGCTCAGACAGGTGCAAAATTAACTTTTGTGGAGTTATATAAGAAATTGAATTTTTCACAATGAAGCCAGTCAGAGCTTTAACAGTATATCCACAGAGCAGAGGCCATTGGGACATTTTGGCTGATGATTCCTACTTTTAAATTAAAGTTTATTATGGTGACAATGGTTAGTAAAGGTACAGACATTTCCAGTGTACAATTCTGTAATAAATCATCTATATATCACATTGTGTGTTCACCACCCAGAGTCAATTCTCCTTCCATCACCATATATTTGATCCCATTTACCCTCATCTACCACCCTTCTCAGATCATTCTTAAAAATAAATTTGGCAGGCAGAAAACTTAGCTCTCTGCATCACCTTTTTACATCTGGTCTATTATTATAGTATTCTGTTTCATATTTCATTTGGCTTTCTTATGGGTATGTGTTTAATGCCCACTTTCTTACAAATTACAAATCCTGCTATAAATGATTTATGTTCATGAAACCTTCCAGAGCCTTTAATTTTAATAACACTTAAGGCTGACAATATCAAGATTAACTCTTCTCTACTGTACTGTCAGTATGGTCACTGTTTAATAAGTGTAATAGATTAACTAATTTTGTTGTTTTGCCTACCCTAAACACATTTTTTTTCAGACTGGTGATGAAATCTCTATGGAGAATTTCTCCCTAGGTTTACTCATTCTCTCTCATCATATTTAGTCATCTATCAAGCATCATGCCTAAGATGCACACATAATTTTTCTCTATTAATATTATGTTCCCACATGATAATTATTTAATAGTACATATGCCAAACATTTATAAATATGTTCATTGGTCTTCAATGTGGCTATTTGCTCCCTTAATTCTTACCAGTATTGTGGTTTCTTGAAATGTGTCTCACTCCAGGTTTAAGTTGATCACCTCTCCCAAGTATGTAAAGGGTAAGAACCGTGTTTTGCTCATTTTTGGTTTCTTAATAGCTAGCATGGTATGTGCCTCAACATAAGTGATTTATGAATGTTATTGAAGGTGGCTGAGCTGAAAAGAACTGACAACATCAGAGTTAAATGGTTACATGTTCTCACTGTTTTCATTTAGCCTAACAGTTGTTTCTCTCATCATTAAATATAGTTATATAGTAATAACTGTCATTATAAGATAGTTGGTATCATAATTCCTAGGGATGGTACTTTTGTGTGCAGTGGTGAGTATATCCAGGGAAGTATATATATGGGCAAAAAAAGTATTTTATAAATTGCAAAGATTCCAAGAAGCATCTTTTCCAACCTAGTATTCACTTCTAATCTCTCCCATGTTTCCTCTGCATCAGACATTTTCTGACTAATAGAACTCTTTTATTTTCTTTCTTCAATTTCTTCTAGCAATATAAAATTTGTTTTAGAAAAAAGAATGATGAAACAATGCCCAACAAAATTCAGTTTCTGAATCTTTCCAATGATTTCTTCAGCACTAGTTCTTGTACTTGCACTCGGTGCTGTTGAGAATTCTTAAGAATGCAAAACACATGACCTCTGTCTTTAAACAATTAAAACAAAAATGATGAAGAGGTGTATTTAATCAATTACGATGGCCAATTGAATAATTATATATTGAATGTTCCAAAGTATTTTTATAAAGTTACCTCATTTAAACTGACAAAAATTCTAGGAGAAATTTTGGGAAGATATTATTTTCTCCTGTTTTCAAATGAAGAAATTGAAACACAGGTTTAATGGCATACTCAAGGCCACATGAGAACGTTCTATCAAAAATAGAATCCTGGAATTCACATACCATACATAAATCAATCTACTTCCATTACATAGCACTAAATTTACTAACTTGTCAAGGTGTTTCCTCTTTTATGCCAAAAATGTATAAACATTATTTAAAAACTTGACCAGTTTCTTTACATGGATGTAACTCGACAGTACTATAGTGTCAATGTTTCAGTTGAGAAATAAGTGTCCTTGTATATAATACCACATCAGCATATTTAAGAAAAAGTAAAAAAAGTATTTTGCTGTGAATATAAATACATGAAACAACCTCTTGAACTACAACAGTGTGAATTACTTAAAGATTTATAATTCCTATTATTCACTTATTTAATAACCAGTCAACAAAATTTTAGAGTTTAATGTGATAAGACTGACAGAATAACCTTACAGTTAAAAAAGATAAAACAAAATTAAAAGTACTATTAAGGAGACAAAGTCTAAGTTGGACATTAGGGAGTAATCTTAATATCAAAATAAATCAAGATTCTAGAAATTTCAAAGACTTCTTTAAACATTCACCTTTATTTTTTCTTACAATACAGACTGAAAAATCACAAATAGGCTAATGGCCTCATTGCTGAAAAAGAGAATGAATATTGTGAACATAATAGTAAATGAACTAAAAGTAACTGGATTCTAACTTCAGAAAAACAAAACAAAATGCCTCACATAGATTTGTGTGTGATTGTGTGCTAGTGCATGTGCATAAATTTTAATGTCACTGATACTTGAAGTATATTATGACCCAGAAAATAAATAAATATTGAGTCATCCTTATGAGGGTAGCACAATTTAATGTATATATATATATTTCACATGCAGATAGTAGAATCTGTAGTATCATCTGAAGCTACAGAAAGCAAATTTTTATTTTGTATTAAATGTTTTTACTACACCTGAATCAAGGATCCTATAGAAGATAATCTCAGAGTTCTGATTTCTAACACAGGATTCCTAGGGAAAATGACCACTAATGTAATCATTGTTACTTTCAGAGGTTCTCATCACTTAATTCTACAAAAGTAACATTAGATTCAGGTCAAGATGGTGGAGTAGGTAAACACTTTGCTCACCTTTTCTCAGGAACACATAAATTGCAACTAAATCACAGAACAATCATTATTGAGAATCATCTAAAGTCTAGCTGATACAAAGCCCTACAACTAAAGATATAAAGAAGAAGCCACATCAAGACTGGTAGAAGGGGCAAAGATGCAAAATTGGCTAGTCTCACATTAGTATGTAACCATTAAAAATTTAGAGGGCTGTCTCGGCCACAGAGGTCCTCCCCAGGGGAACAAAGCAGCCCAGCCCCACACCAGGCTCCCCAGCCCGAGGTTCCAACGTTAGGGAGAGAAGTCTTCATAATTTCTGACTGTGAAAATCATTGCAGATTGTGGCTGAGTGAGATGGATGTCTGCTGGAATCCCAGGTATTCCTTTGAAAGGGCCCATGCATGGACTTACTTCCTGATGAACTCACTCACTCTGAGCTCCAGCACTGGGGTGGCAGTTCAAAAGGAGCCAGGGATATACAGGGAATAACTGAGTTGTCTAGCTTCAGGGTGAGGGTTGGAGGGGCAGCTTACTCCTGAATGGAGGAGCTGGAGATATCCATTGTTTCTTTAAGCTCTCCCCCTTATCAACGTGCAGATGCAGGCTGCCATCATACCTGGGTCTGCATCAACATGTTTTTTTGCCCTACCCTGGTGATTCTCTGAGACCCTGCCCCAACTTTCAGGCACACCCAAGATACTTCCAGTAGCTCTTACATACAAATGATCTACCTTGGCTCATGCTCAGACTTTCTTAAAATCTCTCAAAGATTCCCAAAAACTGAACAAGCAGCATCTGGCTTTAGCATGTTTTCTACACATTTTGCTGAGCAGCCCTTAGACCATCACTAGCTGCAGCCAGCCTCAGTTTGTGGCTTGGCCTTTTCAGGCACCTCCAAACCCAGTGCAGGTGATAATCATCAGTGGATTGCTTTCTGGGTCATGCCAGATTGTGCAAGGCAGGGAAAAGGGAGAAGCTGAACTTTACCTGTGGTGGCTCCATCCCAGGAGGCCCGGGTCTGGCATGCCTGGTGGCCAGCTTCAGACAGAACGGGAGCATCTCCCAGCTGCCTCCAATGAAAACACACCCAAAGGGAAGAGTTGACAGTCAACAGAGCCCTGCCAAAGTGAATTCTGCTTGGTAGGGTTAACCCTTGCACAACAGCTCCTCCACTGTATTAACAGCCAGTCCACAAAACCAATCAGTCTGATAGTCAATCATGCAAACAACAAACAAAGCTCAACTACAACAGTCAGGCACACAACCCACACAAAGGACACCCTTGGAACACTCATCTCAGTTACCAGGGAGACTAGTGGACCCCACATGACACCTACTACATAGGCCACTCTACTAAGATAAGGAGGCATTACAGTCCTACATAATACACAGAAGCAAACACAGGGAGGCAGTCAAAATTGGGAGACAAAGAAATATGTACCAGATAAAAAAAAACACAAAGCAAAGCTCCAGAAAAAAAATACACAAAATGGAGACAAGCAATCTATCAGACACAGTTCAAAACATTGGTTATAATGATGCTCAATGATTTCAGGGAGAACTTCAACAAAGAGATAAGCAACAAAAAAATGTGTATAGAAAACATAAAAAAAGAATAAGTCAGGAATAATACAATAACTGAAATGAATACATTAGAGGGAATCAATAGTAGATTAGATGACTGGGCCGGCCGAGTGGCTCAGTTGATTTAGAGCTCGCTCAAGAGTGTGAGCTCTGAGCAACAGTGGTTTGAGTTCTGGCCCAAGCTGAGTTGCTGCTGAGCTGCCAACAGGTGGAAGGATGGCTCAGCTAAAAAAAAATAGTAGATTTGATGAAACAGAAGATTGAATCAGCAATTTAGAAGATAAGGTAACAGCAAAAAGAAAAATGAATCTAAAAAAATTAGGATAAGGGTTCCCTGGGACTACATCAAATGTACCAGCATTTTCATCACAGGGGTACTTGAAGGAGAAGAGACAGAGCAAGAAATTGGTAACCTATTAGAAGAAATAATGACAGAAAACTTCCCTAACCTGGTAAGGAAACAGACATACAAGTCCAGGAAGCCCAGAGAGTCCCAAACAAGATAAACCCAAAGAGGCCTCCCACCAAGACACATCATAATTAAAATACCAAAGGTTAAAGACAAAGAAAGAATCTTAAAACAGCAAGAGAAAACCTAAAAGGGAATTACCATAAGACTGTTACCTGATTTCTCAACAGAAACTTTGCAGGCTAGAAGGGATTAGCACAAAATATTCAAAGTGATAAAAATTAAAAACCTACAACCAAAAGTACCCAGCAGAGCTATGATTTAGGATCTAAGGACAGATAAAGAGTTTCCCAGACAAGAACAAGCTAAAGGACTTCATCACCATCAATCCAGTATTAACAAGGACTTTTAGAGGAACTTCTTTAAGATGAGAAAAAACAAAAGATACAAAACATGCATAATAAAATGGCAGTAACCACATATATATCAAGGATTACTTTAAATGTAAATGGATTGAATGCTCCAATCAGAAGATGGAGTGGCTGAAAGGATAAGAAAAAAAGACCCTTACATATCCTGCCTACAAGAAGCTCACTTCAGATTGAAAGACACACACAGACTGAAAGTAAAAGGATGGAAAAAGTAATTTTATGAGACTGAAAACAAGAAAAAAAGGCTAGAGTAACAATACTTACACCACACAAAATAAACATTAGCACAAAGTCTATAATAACAGACAAAGAAGAACCCAGTAATCCCACTTCTCAACGTTTATCCAAACTAATTCAAAATTTTATTTCAAAGCAGCATGTGCATTCATATATTCACTGCAGCATTGTTTACAGCATAGCATCCAAGATGTGGAGGCAGCATGGGTGTCTGTCAATGGATAAATGGATGAAAAGAAGGTGGTACATATATACAACGGAATATTGCTCAGCCACGGAAGAGGATGAGTTCTTGCCATCTGTGGCGACATGCATGGTCCTCAAAGTATTGTACTGAATGGAGTATGTCAGACAGAGAAAGGTAAATACAATGTGATTTTGCTTGTGTGTGGAATCTAAAGAACAAATAAAGGAACAAACAAAAGTGAAGCAAACTCACAGCTACAGAGAACAATTTCATAGCTGCCAGATGGGAGGTGGTTGAGGGGTAGCTGAAAAAGAGAAAGGGATTCAGAAGTGGAAATTGAAGGTTACACAGTAGTCATAAAAATGTAGGGTAAACCATAAATAATACTGTTAATAGTATTGTTAATAACTATGTATGGTGTCAGATGGGTAATGGATTTATCAGGGTGATAGATGAGAAGGGAACTTGAGGGGGCAGAGGTAAAAAGGTGAAGGGTTTAAGAAGTACAAATTGGTAGTTGCAAAATTGTCATGGGGATGTAAAGTAAAATATAAAAATATAGTCGATAATATAGTAATAACTATGTATAGTGCCAGATGGGTTCTAGACTAATCAGGGAGGGTCACTTTTTAAATTATGTAATTGTCTAACCAGTATGCTGTACACCTGAAATTAATATAAAATTATATTGAATATCAACTGTAATTTAAAATTTTTTAACAGTTGGGGAAAGGTGAAGGGGATTAAGTGGTTCAAATTTTCAGGCATAAAAGAATTAAGTCATGGGGTTGTAATGTACAGCATTGGGAATATGACTATATTCCCAATACTGTGATAGCATGGTATGGTGTCAGATGGTTGTTAAACTTATCAAGGTAATCTCTGTTTTTCGGTATATAAATGTTGAATAACTATGGTGTATACCTGAAACTAATATTGTATGTTAGCTATACTTTAATGAAAATTGGTTTAAAAATATTATGCAATTGACCCTTAAAAAACATGGGGGTTAGTGACACTGGCCCCCTGTGAAGTCAAAAACCAATGTATAAATTTTTTATTAGTTTCAGGTGTGAAAAGCAACATAATAGACATTTACACCCCTAAAAAAGTGATACCCCCCAATCTACTGCCCCTCTGACATCATATATAACTGTTATAATACCATTGACTATATTCTCTATGTTTTGCTTACATCCTGTGAATATGAATGATTATATGAATGAATAAAAATTATAGTTGACATTCATAATTATTCTACTTCACCGTCAGGTGTATATCTCAGTGGTCAGCTATCTACACAGTCAAAGAAGTGATACCCCTGGTAAGTCCAGTACCCATCTGGCACCCTACATAGTATTTACAACATTTCTGATTATATTCCCCATACTGTATTTTATATCTCTGTGACTATATTTTGACTACTACTTTGTACTTTCCAATCCCTTCATCCAATCCCATCACCACCTGCTCCCTTCCAGCAACCATAGGTTTCTTTCCCTATATCTCTGATTCTATTTATGTTTAGTTTGCCCATTTATTCTGTTATTTAGATTCCACATATAAGTGAGGTCATATGGTATTTGTTTTTCTCAGTTTGACTTATTTCACTTAGCATAATATTCTTAAGGTTTATCTATGTTGTTGCAAATGGTAAGATTTCATTCTTTTTTATGGCTAAGTAATACTCCATTGAGTAAATATACAATAGTTTATTTATCCAATTGTCTATCGATGGCCATTTTGGTTGTTTCTATTTCTTGGCTATTGTAAATAGCGCTGCAATAAACAAAGGAGTGCATATATTTTTTCAAATTAGTGTTTTGTGCTTACTTGGATAAATACCCCATAGTGAATTGCTTGGTCATAAGGTAGTCCTATTATTAATTTTTTGAGGAACCTGCATACTGTTTTCCATAGTGGCTGCACCAATCTGCAATCCCACGAACACTGCACAAAGGTTCCCTTTTCTCCAAATCCTCACCAACACTTGTTGCTTCTTGATTTATTGAGGATAGCCATTCTGAACTGAGTGAGGTAGTCTCATATTGTAGAATTTATTTGCATTTCTCTAATGACTAGTGATTTTGAGCATTTTTTTCATATGTCTGTTGACCATCTTTAGATAAATGTCTCTTCATGTCATCTGCCCATTTTTTTATTGGCTGTTTGGGTTTTTTTTGGTGTTGAGTTGTATAATTTTGGATATTAACCCCTTATCAGTTGTATCATTGGCAAACATCTTTTCCCATTTAGTAGGATGTTTCTTTGTTTTATTGATGGTTTCCTTTGTTGTGAAAAAAAATTTAGTTTGATGTAGTCCCACATGTTTATTTTTTACTGTGCTTCCCTTGCTTGGGGAGATGTATCAGTAAAAGTATCACTAAGGGTAATGTCTGCGAATTTACTTCCTATATTTTCTTCAGGAGTTTAATGGTTTCAGGTCTTACATTTAAATCTTTAATCCATGTTTAATTTATTTTTGTATATGGCATAAGAAGGTAGTGCAGATTCATTTTTGGTATGTATAAATCCAGTTTTCCCAGCACCACTTACTAAATAGACTGTCTTTACTCCAATGTAAATCCTTGCTTTCATTGTCATAGACTAAATGACTATATAGGCATTGATTTATTTCTTTTCCATCAGTCTATGTGTCTGTTTTCATGCAAATACCAAACTGTTTTGATTACTATAGCTTTGTAGTATGATTTTTTAAATTTAGTTTAGCCATCCTGACATCTGTTGGCAGCTCAGTGACAGCTCACTCAGGCTGGTAATCGAACTGGTGACCCTTTTGCTCAGAGCTCGCACTCTTGAGCGAGCTCTTAACCAACTGAGCCATTCGGCCGGCCCAGTAGTATGATTTGATATCAGGTAGCTTGATACCTCCAACTTTGTTCTTATTTCTCAAGATTACCTTGGCTATTAGGGGTCTTTTATGGTTCCATTCCATGTAAATTTCAGTATTGTTTTAAATTGTAAAAAAAGTCTTTGGTATCTTCATAGGGATTGTGTTGAATCTATATATTGCCATAGGTAATATGGACATTTTTACTGTATTAATCCGAGAGCATGGTATATGTTTTCATTTATTTGTAACTTTTTAAATTTATCTTTTCAATGTCTTATTGTTTTCTGAGTTCAGGTCTTATACTTTCTTGGTTAAATTTATCCCTAAGCATTATATTGTTTTTGAAGCAGTTGCAAATGGGATTGACTTCTTAATTTCTCTTTCTGATAGTTTGTTATTTGTTTATAGAAATTCAACTGGTTTATGAATATTAATTTTGTATACTGCCACTTTACTAAATTCATTTATCAGTTCTAAGTTTTCTAGTGGAATATTTGCTGTTCTCTACATATAGTATCATATCATCTGCAAATAATGACAATTTTACTTCATCCTTTCCAATTTGGATGCTTTTTATTTATTTTTATTTTCTTTTCTTTCTATCTTTCTTTTTTTATTTTTTATTTTTGTCTGATTGTTGTGGCTGGAACTCCCACTACTACATTGAATAAAAGTGATGAAAATGGGCATCTTTGTTTTGTTCTTGATCTTAAAGGGAATGTTTTTAGCTTTTCCCCATTGAGTATGATGTTAGCTGTGGGTTTATCCTATAAGGGCTTTATTATGTTGAAATAAGATCCCTCTATTCTTATTATGCTAAGAGATTTTATAACAAATGTATGCTGGATTTTGTCAAATGCTTTTTCTGCATCTATTGATATGACCATATGATTTTTATTTTTCATTTTATCAGTGTGATGTATCACATTAATTGATTTGTGGATATTGAACTAATCATGCATGACAATAATACAAACCACTTGATCATGGTGTATGATCTTTTTAATGTATTCCTGAATTCGGTTTATCAATATTTGGTTGAAGAATTTTGCATTTATGTTCATTAGGGATATCGGACTATAGATTTATTTTTTTGTAATGTCTGTCTGATTTTGGTATCAAAGTAATGGTGGCCTCATAGCTTGGGAACCTTCCCTCTTTCTAAAATTTTTGGAATGGTTTGAGGAGAATATGTGATAATTCTTTTTTGAATGTTTGGCAAAATTCACTTGCAAAGCCATCTGGTCCAGGGCATTTGTTTATTGGGAGCTTGTTGATCACTGATTCAATTTCACTGGTAGTAATCAGTCTATTCAAATTTTCTGTTTCTTCTTGAGTTAGCCTTGAAAGATTGTATGCTTCTAGGAATTTATCCATTTTTTCAGATTCTCTAATTTGTTGGCATATAGTTGCTCACAGTATTTTATTATTTTTGTGTGTGTGTTTCTGTGGTGTCTGTTGTCAGTTCTCATCTTTCATTTCTGATTTTATAGATTGGCAGTTATCTGCTTTCATTTCTGATTTTATAATTTGATTCCTCTCTCTCTTTTTCTTAATAAGGTTGGCTAAAATTTTGTCAATTTTATCTTTTAAAAAAACAACTCCTGGTTTCCTTGATATTTTGTATTTTTCTCTCTATTTTGTTTGTTTCTTCTCTGACCTATATTATCTCCTTCTGTGTACTTACTTTGGGCTTAATTGGCCATGCTTTATCCAGTTCCCTTAGGTGTAAAGACAGACTGTTGATTTGGAATTATTCTTGTTTCTTTAGGTAGGCCTGCATTGCTATGAATTTTCTTCTTCATGTATGAAATTTGACTCCACAAAAACTTAGGTACAAATAGCCTAGAAGTCTTATTGATAAATTAAACAGTCAATTAACACATATTTTGCAGCTTATATGTATTGCATAATGTAGTCCTACAGTACAGTTATAGAAAATAAAATATTGTTAAGAAAATCATGAGGAAAAGAAAGTACATTTACAGTACTGTAGTGTATTTATCAATATTGCAACTTTACATCATCTGTTAACAAGATGAATTGTCTGCCAGTACTTATGTCAGTATCTTCTAATATGATACAGAATGCTGTAGATGTTATACATATTATGAACATTAGACATCAAAAGAAAAAGATAATGTGAAAAAGAAATTCAGAAGAGTAACATCATAGAAATGGTGGAGTGAGATGTTTTTCTTGAGTAATCCCCTGGAAGTTACCACAAATTGAACATCTATAACTCATCAAAGGATTCTCTGCTCATCACATAGAACAGCTATCAGACACACAGGAGGATTACCTGAAGGTGGGCAAACAGGTCTGTCCCCCTGCACCCCACAGTCCTGTTGAAGGATCAGCATATGGGACAGTGGTAACCAGTGTTCGAGGTAGAGACCTCAGCTGAGAACTGTGGATGGGTTCTCATGATTAAGCAGAAAGCAAAGAAAATTCCATACCTGACCACTTCCCCCACTCTTCAACAGCTCTCCTGCCCCCGTCTTTCCAGAGTCTTTAGCTGATCCCAGAATGGAAAATAGTGTCAGATTAGAGAGGAGCTACAGACCTCAAGAAATGAAGTCCATTTTGCAGCTGTGACCTAGGGAAGAGGCTAGGAGGAGTGTGACACTGCTGGGCTAGCCAGAGAGACAAAGGCAACTGCTTATCCAGCCCACAACTTTTGTGAGCAGCTACTGGGAGGGCAATTAGAGTTGCTGAAACACACTCAGGTGTTGGCATCAATGGGTTACATAGGCAGCCCTGGGCTTTTAGAAGCTCAGAAATCTCACGCCCTCCACACCCCCTGATGGAAGAAGTGCCCTAACCCAGTAGATCTATGAAGAAGGAAGAAGCCCACTTTCCAGTGGCTGGCTGTGGTGCTCTAAGTGAGTGTTTCTGCAGGCAAGACCAGAAACTGCACTGATTTTGTAAAAACTACCAACCACACTGCATATCCCCACCCATATAGAACTGTATTGCCAGGGTCACTCTGGGTGCCAGGTGGCCAGCTCTGCCTCCAAAAGATACAAGGATTTTCTATAGCAGAGGACAACCTAGAGATAGCTTGGTGGACTTAAGCCAAGACTGGTGCTTTATATATATATATATTATATATATATATATATATATATATATTATATATATAGAAAAATAGAAATATTTTTTCTCTTCAAAAAACAACTCCTGGTTTCCTAGATATTTTGTCTTTTT
>NW_017732384.1:323737-342431 GCF_001890085.2 Hipposideros armiger | reverse complement strand
ATATATATATATATATATATATATATATATATATATTTCTCTTTTTTCTTTCTTCATTTCTTTTTTCTTATCCTTGCTCAACTTTTCCTTGTTTTTCTATTTTATTGTATTGATTTTTTTTGTGGTTACTATTTTTGTATTGTTTTATTTTGTCTTTTTGTATTTTTGCTATTTTTGTTTCTGTTGAGTGCTAGTTGTCAGCTGTTTTTATATATAAATGTGTTTCTATTTTGTTGCTGTTGTTGTGCTTGTAAGTTTGTTTTGTTCTGAAATCACCCTGCAAGAGGGCCCAGTCCAAGTGGCACAAGAATCAACATGCCCAGAGGCCAACCCCAGATCAAACCAGAGCATTGCTGGGTTTTACCTACAAGTGGCACACTCAAAGGGAATTCACTACAGACACAAATGCCTATAGGGGACAAGCAACATCTGAGTGGTCAACCCTCACAGAGAAGCTCATACACTGTGGGCATAGCCAATTCTCACAGCTAGTCAACCTTGGAGTCAATCCCACCCACTGGCAAGCCAAAAACAATCAAAGCTAAACTTCTACAGGTGAATACCCACAACACAAGGGACGCTTCTGGAACAAACACACAGGAGAATAAGGAGAGTATGCAATTCACATATAAAGGACACATGCTACATAACTCCACCCATCAAAGAATGAGAGACCTAAGGGATCTACCTAATACACCAAAGCAAACACAGAGACTCAGTCAGAATGAGGAAACAAAGAGACATGTCCCAAATAAAAGAACATAAGAAACCTCCAGAATTGGAACTAAATGAAATAGAGGTAACCAACATATCAGAGACAAAGTTTAGAATACTAATTATAAGAATGTTTAGGGAACTTAGTAAGAACATAAATAAGGATACAGAAATCATAAAAAAACAGAACTAAATAATACAATAACTAAAATAAAAAACACATTAGGAGTTACCAGCAGATTAAATGAAGCAGAAGATCAAATCAACGATTTAGAAGACAAGATAGCAGAGATCACACAATTGGAACAACAAAAAGAAAAAAGAATAAAAAACAATAAAAATAATTTAAGAAACCTGTGAAATAAAAAACACAATGACATGTGCATCATAGGACTACCAGAAGGAATAGAGAGGGAGCAAGGGGTGAAGAACATATTTGAAGAAATAATGACTGAAAACTTCCCTAACCTAGTGAAAAAAATAAAAATACAAGCCCAGGAAGCACAGAGAGTTCCAACCAAGATGAACACAAACAAGCCCACAACAAGACACATTATAGTTAAAATGAGAAAGGTTAATGAAAAAAGAGAATCCTAAATGCAGCAAGAGAAAGACTAGTTATTTACAAGGGAGATCCCATAAGACTATCAGCTGAATTTTGTACAGAAACTTTGCAGGCGAGAAAGGAGTGGCAGGAGATATTGAAAGTGATGAAAAACAAAAGCCTATAACCTAGATTGCTTTATCCAGCAAGGCTATCATTTAAATTGAAAGAAAGATAAAGAGCTTCCCAGAAAAGAAGAAGCTAAAGGAATTCATTACCACCAAGCCAGCATTGCAGAAAATGTTAAAAGGGCTTCTTTAAGCAAAAGAAAGAGGAAAACAATCTAACTAATGAAAACCAGAAATAGAAATAACAAAATGGAAATAACTTTGTACCTATCAATAATCACTTTAAATGTAAATGAATTAAATGCTCCAATCAAAAGACATAGGGTTGCTGAGTGGATAAGAAAACAAGACCCTTGCATATGCTGTATACAAAAGACTCACTTAGGATCAAAAGACACACACAGGTTGAAAGTAAAGAAATGGAGTAAGATATTTCATGCAAATGACAATGAAAAAAGGCTTGAATAGCAATACTTATATCTGACAATATGAACTTTAAAATAAAGACTATGATAAAAGACAAAGAAGAGCACTACATAATAATAAAGGGATCAAGCCAACAAGAAGACATAATCCTAATAAACATCTAGTCACTGAACATAGGAGCACCTAAATATATAAAACAGATATTGACCAACATAAAGACAGAGATCAACAGTAACAATATCACAGTAGGGACTTCACCACACCACTAACAAGAAGGAACAGATCCTCCAGACAGAAAATAAATATGGAAACAGAGGCCTTAAATGACACATTAGACCACTTGGATCTAATCAATATTTTTAGAGCACTTCACCTGACATCTGCAGAACATACATTCTTTTTGAGCACACATGGAACCTTTTTTAAGATAGACCACATGTTAGGCCACAAAACAAGACTCAATAAATTTAAGACAATTGAAATCATATGAAGCATCTTCTCTGACCACAATGCTATAAAATTAGAAATCAGTTACATGAAAAAAACTGGAAAATGAAATACATGGAGGCTGAACAACATGTTACTAAATAATGAATGGGCCAACAATGAGATCAAGGAAGACATCAAAAGATACCTCAAGACAAACAAAAATGAAAACTCAATGACCCAAAATTTATGGGATGCAGCAAAAGCAGTCCTAAGAGGGAATTTCATAGCATTGCAGGCCTACCTAAAGAAAGAAGAAAAATCTCAAATCAACAGTTTATCCTTGCACCTAAGGGAACTGAAAAAAAACAGCGAAATAAACCCAAATGGAGTATAAGGAATGAGATAGTAATGATTAGAGTGGAAATATAAAAAATAGGGACCCCCCAAAAAATCAATGAAACCAAGAGATGGTTTTCTGAGAAGATAAACAAAATTGACAAATCTCTAGCCAGACTCATTAAAAAAAGAGAGAGAGGAACCAAATTAATAAAATCAGTAATGAAAAAGAAAAAGTGACAACAGATACCAAAGAAATACAAAAAAATATTAAGAAAATACTACAAACAACTATACGCCAACAAAATTGGAAAATCTGGACAAAAAGGATAATTTTCTAGAAGCATACAACCTTCCAAGGCTATAAGAAGAAATGAAAAATCTGAATAGACTGATTGCTACCAAGGAAATTGAATCAATAATCAAGAAGCTCACAACAAACAAAAACCCTGGACCTGATGGCTTTACAGGTGAATTTTACCAAGTTTTCAAGTAGGAATTATCACCTATTCTACTCAAACTATTCCCCAAAATCCAGAAGGACTGAAGGCTCCCAAACTCCTTTTTTTTAAAGATTTTTTATCGGAGAATTGGGGGAGGGGAACAGCATTTGGGAATCGGGGAAGGGGAACAGACAAGTTGCTGTCCTTTTTCTCTTCATTCTAGTTGTGGAGGACGTCACTTCACCAACCCATATTGGTATTGTGATCATTGTGCTCTTCCCAGGTGAAGCAGTTTCTCGCCGGACATTGGGCAGCCACTCACGGCGGCTAACAGCAACTCACGAAAGCTCACGCCTGCTGCCAGCCAGCCCCACTGCAGCCTACACTGTCGCTGGCGACTCATGGCAGCCCAGCTTTAGGTCGAGCTGTTCTTCACCATCTTAGCTGTAGAGGGCGCAGCATCACTGGCCCTCATGTAGGTTCCAAACCGGGGCCCTGCTGCTCAGTTGTCTCCCAAGCCAACTCCTAACCAATGCACCACTTGGCTGGCCCAACTCAAAATCTCTTTATGTGGCCACTATCACCCTGATCCCAATATCAGACAAAGACATTACAAAAAAAGAAAACACAGGCCAATATTCCTAATGAACATAGACGCAAAAATCTTCAACCAAACATTCACAAACAGAATTTAGCAATACATTATAAAGATCATGCACTGTGATCAAGTGAGATTCATTCCTGGTATACAAGATTGGTTCACTATCCACATTCAATTAATGTGATACACCACGTCAACAAAATGAAAAATAAAAATCATGTGGTCATATCAATAGATGCAGAAAATAACATTTGACAAAATACAGCAGCCATTTATGATAAAGACACTTAGCAAAGTGGGAATAGAGGGATCATATCTCAACATAAAAAAAGGCCATATATGATAAACCCACAGCTAACATCGTACTCAATGGGGAAAAGCTGTAATGATTCCCCTTAAGATCAGGAACAAGATAAAGTTGCCCACTTTCTCCACTTTTATCCAACATAGTTCTGGAAGTTATAGCCACAGCACTCAGACAAGAAAAACAAATAAAAGGCATCCAAATTGGTAGGGAAGAAGTAAAATTATCATTATATGCAGATGACATGATACTATATATAGAGAACCCCAAAGACTCCACTAAAAAAGTATTAGAACTGATAAATTAATTTAGTAAAGTAGCAAGATACAAAATTAATATTCAGAAATCAGTTGCATTTGTATGCACCAATAATAAACTATCAGAAAGAGAAATTAAGAAAACAGTCCCATTTACAATTGCTTTAAAAATTATAAAACACGTATAAATTTAGCCAAAGAAGCAAGAGATCTGTACTCAGAAAAGTATAAGACACTGAAAAGAGAAATTAAAGAAGATACAAATAAATGCAAACACATACCATGCTCATAAAGAGTAAGAATTAATGTACTTAAAATGTCCATACTGCCTGAGGCAATATATACATTTAACACAATTCATATCAAACTACGAAAGACACTTTTCACTGAATCAGAACATATAATCCTAAAATTTACATGGAACCATAAAATATTTTAAATAGACAAGGCAATCTTGAGAAATAAGAAAATAGTGGGAAGTATCATGATAACTGACATCAAATCATACTACAAGGCTAGAGTAATCAAAACAGAATGGTATTGGCATAAAAACAGACACATAGACCAATGGAACAGAATAGACAGCCAATAAATAAATCCATAACTATATGGTCATTTAGTCTATGACAATGTAAGCAAGAATTTGCATTGGGGTAAAGGAAGTCTATTCAATAAATGGTGCTGGGAAATTTGGACAGGCACATGCAAAAAAAATGAAGCTAGACCACCTCCTTACACCATATCCAAGAATAAATTCAAAATGGATTAAAGACTGAAATGTAAGATCTGAAACCATAAAACACCTAGAAGAAAATATAGGAAGTAAGTTTGCATACATTACCCTTAGAAATATTTTTACTGATGTATCTCCTCAGGCAAATGAAGAGGAAAAATAAACATATGGGATTACATCAATCAAAAAAGTTTTTTCACAGCAAAGGAAACCATCAATAAAACAAAAAAGCATCCTACTGAATGGGAGAAGATATTTTTCATTCATACATCTGATAAGGATTAATATCCAATATTTATAAAAATTTCATTCAATTCACCACCAAAAAATCAAACAACCCAATTAAAAATTGGGCAGAAGGCTAGAAGAGACATTTTTTTAAAGAGGACACACAGATAGCCAACAGACATGAAAAAATGCTCAACCTCACAAATCATTAGAGAAATGCAAAGAAACATTTCAATAAGATAATACCTCACTCTGGTCAGAATGACTATCATCAATAAATCAGCACACAAGTGCTGACAAGGATGTGGAGAAAAGGATACCTACATATACTGTTGGTGGAATTGCATATTGGTGCAGCCACTATGGAAATCAGTATGGAGATATCTCATAAAGCTGGAAATGGAATTTCCACATGACCTAGCCTTTCCACTCTTGGGTATCTATCCAGAGAAATCCAAAATGCTAATTAAAAAATATATATTCACCCCTATGTTCATTGCATTGTTATTCACAATAGCCAAGACATGGAAACAAACTTAATACCCATTGATGGATGACTGGATTAAGAAATTGTGATATGTTTATACAATGGAGCATTACTCAGCCATAAAGAATGAAGTCTTACTATTTTCATTGATATGGATGGAGCTAGAGAACATTATGCTAAGTGCAATAAGTCACTCGGAGAAAGAAAAATACCATATGATCTCACTTATATGTGGAATCCACAGAATAGAATAAATGAACAAAGTAATCAGAAGCAGTCTCAGACAGAGAAAAAACTGAATGGTTGCTAGATGGGAGAGGGTGGGGATGAGAAATAAGGTGAGAGGATTAGACAGCATAAATAGGTAACTACAATATTGCCACAGGGATATGAAAGGCAGTTTGGGTAATATATTCAATAATGCTTTAAAAATTTTGTAGGGTGTCCCATGGACATTTGCCTTATTAGGGAGAGCACTTCATGGACCATGTAGATACCTGACCACTGCGGTGTACACCTGAAGCTGAAAGCTGAAACTGGATAATAATGCATATAAACTATAATTATATATAAATAAATATATATAAATATACATATATATATATATATATATTTATTCACAAGATGTGGAGTACAGCATCGTGAATAGAGTCAATGGAATTGTAACAGCTATATACAATGTCAGAGTGGAAGTAAATTGGGAGAGGGCGATTATCACTTTGTGAGGGGTATAAATGTCTAACTATTACAGTGTTTAGTACACCTGAAACTAATAAAGAAATTCAAATTTATTTACAAGTATAACTATGCATTGATAACGAGGCAGCAGTGATATGATTGCTTTATGGTAGCTTAGTGTAATGTATACAATTGCTTCTCAGTAGCCTAGCCCATACATAAATGAATCATTCATTATAAAAATTTTATGGCATACAGTATTAGTCATATTCATAATACAGTATTAGACATATTACACTGAAAAAACTTACCTCTTATAATCAGCTGATAAGCAGTTTGTCCAATTATGAGAGAGAATGACTTACTGTACAGTAATGTAATTCTTTGAATACAAAATTATAAAACAGTAAGAAAACTAACATTATTAATTTTATGTTAAATGTCACTCACATTGTGCCTATATAAGGATAGGTTATTTACTTCCATACAAGTGTTGCACACTATGTTCTACTTGATGAATACTTAGTCAATGATGATGATGATGATGACACAAAAACACTTCATACAGTTTTTGCCATACAGTTATTAGATTTTTGCACAAAGACACTCACATACATACACAACAGATACACTCATTAAATGTATGGAATGAGGATTATTTACTATTCATTAAGTGGAAGTGGATCATAATAAAGGTCTTCATCCTTGATGTCTTCACATTAGGAAAGTTGAAGAAGATGAGGAAGAGAATGGGTTGGTCTTGTTGTCTCAGGGGTGACAGAGGTGGGAGAGGTGGAAGGAGAGGCAGGAGAAGCAGGCACATTTGGTGTAACTATGGATATGCATTGTAATTTTTGTCTGTTTTTTTTTCTCTTTTTCATTTCCCTAAAAATGTTTCTGTACAGTACCAATACTTCCTCACCATTTGCTTTCATTTCAGTGTCCATATAATGGAAGAGTCAATGTCATAAAAAATGTAAAAAACAGTCTTGAATAATTGAAACTCTTGTGCCAAATAGTCTCATGTCAATTTGTTTTCTGGCACTGCTTCTTCTCTGTCTTTTTTTTTTATCATTTGGCACTGGTTTGGAAGTACTCATCTCCATCAAGTCATTTTATGTTAATTCCTCTGGTGTGGTGTGTATTAGTTTTTTAATTTCTCCAAGACCCATATCTTGAAACCTTTTAACCCCACGTGTTTTTTGTTTGTTTGTTTGTTTTTTCCATATCTACAATATATTTCATAATTTCCTTGATTGGCTCTTTGATACATACTGTGAAGTCATGCACAACTTCTGGATACAGTTTCCTCCAGCAGGAATTTATTGTTTCAGGCTTGATGGCTCCCACAGGTTTTTCTATAACAAGGATGACATCTGCAATGGTGTAATACTTCCAGACTTCCACGATGTTCTGTCTCCATAGTGTTGACAGTTCTCTTCATAGAGTACCATGCTTAGTGAGCCTTAACAGTCTTTATGACCCCCTAGTCTAGTGGCTCAATTAAAGATTTTGTGTTTGGGGCAAGAAGACCACATCAACACCTTTAGTGTTGAACCCATGGGTTCTTGGTGGCCAGGGCCGTTATTCAATACCAAACTTTAAGAGGCAGTACCTTGCTGGTAAGAGGACTCCCTGACTTCGGGGACAAAGCATTAATAAAACCAATCCAGAAAAATGGGTTTAATTATCCAGGCCTTCTCCTACAACCAAAAGCTGGCGTCTGGTGTTTATCTTTTCCGTTTAATGCTTGGGGGTTAGCAGCTTTATAGATAAAGGCAGTCCTGATTATAAACCCAACTGCATATGCACAAAGCAGTAGAGTTAGCCTTTTCTTTCTTTCCTTAAATCCTGGTGCTTGCTTTTCTTCTTTACTAATAAATGTTGTGTGTGTGTGTGTGTGTGTGTGTGTGTGTGTGTGCATTTCCCCAGAAATGGGCACTCTTGCCTGCATGAGAAACCTATTTAGGCAGATATCCTTTCTCTTCAATGATATTCTCAATGAAATCTGGGAACTTGTCTGCTGCCTCTTGCTCAATAGAAGTTGCTTCTTTTGTTATCCTGACATTATTAAAGCCAAACCTCTTTATAAAATTAACAAACCACTTTTTCTGGCATTAAATTGTCCAGATTTAGACCCCTCACCTTCCTTTTGCTTTAGGTTGTCCTATAATAACTTGGCTTTTTGTAGAATAATATTAGAGTCAATAGGTATGGCTTTGTTTTAGCAATTAAGAACCCACATAAAAGTTGCAGTTTTAGTATTAGATAAAAAGGTATTTCACAAAATGTGCAAGGTTTTTGTACCTGCTGGTGCAGCTGCAGTGATGGTTTCACAAATTTCCTTTTCTATTTTTACAATGGTCTTTACACTGGATTCATTTATCTTGCAATGATGGGAAACCACAGCTACAGACCTCAATCTATGGTACATATCAAGCAATTCAACTTTTTCTTGTAATGTTGTGACTTTTCTCTGCTTCTTGGGAGCACTTCCAGCATCACTAGTGGCATTTTGTATGGATCCCATGGTGTTATTGAAGGTTTATGATATTGCGTTAAACCCAATGAAAAAAAATGTGAGAACCTCAAGAGATCACTTTTTACTGCAATATGCAATTTCCTCGAACTGCTCACACAGAGATGATTATCATATGGTATTTTAAGCGGATACACACAACACTTGAGCTCACTGTGGTAGCAACAGGAGATGACTATGTTGTTATTCTACTAGTACAGTATATACAACAGTTAATTTTATGCAGTTATCATTTAAAACTGCATCTTTACATTTATTTACACTTCTCTGAACTGAGAATGAGCCAGGTACCATCTGTGTTTGTATGTGTAAGCTTTGATCAATTTTGACTTTTTATAATATATTTGTGTATATTTTGTGGTAGTCATGATAAAGTAGACTAGTATTTACATATATTTATGCATTCATGACATACCTATCTTTTTCCTAATTTTAAAAATATTTCTAAGCTACACAGATTTTCTGCAAGTTTTTTTCAAATTTGGAAATCTCCAAGAAATTTTCCAATATAATTATTGAAAAAAGTCTGAATATAAATAGATCTACACAATTCAAACCATTTTTTAAACGCCATTTGTTTTCCATAATTACTAAACAAGAATTTATTGTACTAATATCATTTTCCTCATGAACTGAGGAAATATCCCTCAATAATTGGCTGAAAAATTCATACAATAAGTTTACTTTAGGCCATTTTTAAGCCTTAAATACCCCAAAACTTTGATTCTAAACAAAAGAAGAAATAAAATTATTTTGCTAAATTTATGTATCCTCACATGTAAGAAAAAATAATTGATCCTGTGTATATCATTGATTTGGGGAAAATAATAACATGTATTATAAGATCAATATATTTCTGTTAATGTTGGTTTATAGGGGTTTTCATGGGAGAAATTTGATTTTGACCTGTGGTATTGTTTGTACAGTCTTACAATGAAATTGATTCCTTGAGAACTAGGCCCACATTTTGTGTCTATTTTGAATGTCTCAGTGCTCCATAAATACTGCTGGATCATAGCACAAATTCCTTATAAAAAAACTGTTGAATTCAACTGAATTCACTCAAATGTGTGAAAATCAGCAAAGTTAAAATTAGAACTGACTGTTCTCTGAGTTTATCTTAGTCAAGTGAAACATCTGCTGCATTTTTTCAGGTTGATTTGTAATATATGTCATCATCTTTGGTGTAATTCTTGAGGTCTCTTCTCTCATTTCATTGCTGTTTACCTGAAAAAGTGAATTTCTTTTAAAATATCTTTATTGGGGAATTGGGGGAGAAGAACCGACAAGTTGCTGTTCTTTTGTTTTCAGTCTAGTTGTGGAGGACGTCGCTTCACTCGCCCATGTTGGTATTATCATTGCACTCTTCCCAGGTGAGGCAATCGCTTGATGGCCATTGGATGGCTGCTCATGGCAGCCCACTGCAGCAGGAGCTGCAGCCTATGTAGTCACTGGCCAATTACGGCAGCCCAGCTCCAGGTTGAGCTGTTGTTCACCATCTTAGCTGTAGAGGGTGCAGCATCACTGGCCCTTATGTGGTTCCGAATTGGGTCCCTGTTGCTCAGAGCTGGCGTCCCAAGCAAACTCTTAACCAACATGCCACTCAGCCTGCCCTGAAAAAGTGAAATATTATTTTTTTAGTGAGCCATCCTGCTACCTGTTGGCAACTCAGCGGCAGTTCAGCTCAGGCCAGGAATCAAACCGGCGACTCTGTTGCTCAGTGCTCGCACTCTTGAGTGAGCTCTTAACTAACTAAGCCACTTGGCTGGCCCAAAAAGTTAACTTTTAATCATAAGGCTCAAACCACTTTTTACACACAAATAGCTACATGCACTCTTGACAGAAGGGACTACAATAATAAAGATAATAGCTAATCTTTATGAAGTGCTTACTATATGCCAACTATTATAAAACCCTAAGAACTTTCTGAATGGTTTGGTGTATTAATCTACATAACAATCCTAGGAGATGGGTATCATGACTATCACTACTAAGCAAGCAAGAAAACGGAGGAACAGTGAAAATAAGTATTTTAGCTAAAATCACTTAACCAGTAAGTGATGGAGTCAGGATAAAAGCTAATCATTTTCATCTAAGAGGCAGGCTCTTAACCACCACACTTTTACTTAGGTAGTTCCTATGAAAATATGCAAGCATTAATAATGGAAAATAGAATAAAATAATGGAGGGAGGGCATTTCATTAGTTAAAAGCTTATGAATGTAATAGGATTTGATCCTATATGACAGTGGTTCTCAACCTGTGGGTCACGACCCCTTTGAGGGTCAAATGACCCTTTCACAGGGGTCGCCTAAGACATTGGAAAACAAAAATATATTTACATTACGATTCATAACAGTAGCAAAATTACAGTTATAGAATAGCAATGAAAATAATTTTATGGTTGGGGGTCACCACAAAATGAGGAACTGTATTAAGGGGTCGTAGCATTAGGAAGGTTGAGAACCGCTGCTGTATGACTTCTTGAAATATCACTTTCATAATAAAATTCCCCTGTGCAAAAATCTTACAATTTCCATTATAATTAAGTACCAAATCTCAGACTGACTTTCAAAGTAGTCTTAATCTGTTCGGCCTGTTTTAACAAAATATCATAGAATGGAAAGCTTATAAATAACAGAAATTGATTTTTTACAGTTTGGACGGATGCATGTCTAAGATCAAATTGCCAGTATGGTCTCATTTTCTGGTAAAAGTCCTTTTCCTGGTTCATAGAATCTTCTCTGTGTCCTCTCAAGGTGGAAGGCGAAATGTAGCTCTGTTGAACCTCTTTAATAAGGCACTAATCCCATTCATGAAGGTTCTATACTTATGACTTAAATACCTCCCAAAATTCCAATCTACTAATAACATCACTTCAGGAATTAGGAGTTCAACAAGAATTTTGGGTTACACAAATATTCAAACCATAGCTACTGTATTCTAGCTTATTTGTTTTTCTACTGGAAAGCAAAGAAAGTCCTGATCATATCAACCTGCTGCAGAATTAACTCCTGTTGATGCCTAGGAAAAGAAATCATAATTCATTAATTGCCACAAATAACCAAGGTAACAAGGCAGCTCAGAAACAAAAAGGAAAAACTCCAGAAAATAAACTTAAAGGCATGAGAATATGTGACATAAATGACAGAGAATTCAAGATTGCTGAAAAAACTCTACGAGATGCACAAAAACTCAAATAAGCAGTTGAAAATAAAATCTACAAACAGAATGAATATTTTACCAAAGAAATTGAAATATTTTAAAAGAACCACATAAAAATTCTGGAGCTGAAGTACTCAATAAAAGAGATAAAGAATGAAGTTTCCAACTTAGAAATTAGAACTGATCAGACGGAGGAAAGAATTAGTGATATCGAAGATAGAAATCTGGAAATGACACAGATGGAAGAAAAAAGAGACTAAGAGTTCAAATAAATGAAAGAACCCTACAAGAACTATCTGACTCCATCAGAAAGTGCAACATAAGAATAATGGGTATACCCAAAGGAAAACAGAGTGAGAAGGGAACAGAAAGTCTATTCAAACAAATTGTTGACAAAAATTTCTCAAACCTGTTGGGAGCCATCTCAGTGTAATGAGACTCTAGGCTGACTGCAAGTGGAGAATGGCTGGTGGCTACAGACCCCCATGTTCTGTGTGCTGAGAAAAAGGCTCCAAAACTACATGTTGGGTGAACAGCAAAAGGGGAACTACCTGAAAAGACCAGTAGCCCAACAACGCCCAATTCATCTCCTGTGCCATGGAAAAGCAGAAGTTCCTAAACTACGACCACCAGACCCTCAGATGTCACTGTCTAATTATGGACTTATGAACTTCGAAACTTTCCATCATGGACTTGCTGACAGTTATTATTTGCCTCAGTTTCACCTTACTTAAAATATATCATTAGTCTATGCTATGTAATCATGTAACTTGTTGCCAAGAGATTATCTCACTTCCAAAGCCCTATGTCAGGAATATTGGTTCCTCATTCCCCAAAAACCCCCAACCAAATCCCCTATGCTTAGCTAAGAAATTATTCCTGGTAGAAGAGGAACTTGCTCTATATAGAAGCAGTGCACCTTTCAATAAGTGCTGTCACTTTCTGCCATCCACAGTTAGTAAATCTCTTAATCCCAACTTTGTTGTCTGTGCCATCTCTTTTTTTTCCTCAATTCCTCGCATTGATCAATCCTGCTCAGGGACCGTTCAGAGGGTTCCTGGCCTGGTTACCCAGGTGCCCCGGCCGTCGAGCAAGCTCTTGACACAAACCTATGGAAAGAACTGGATCATCGAATCCGTGAAGCAAACAGATCCTTATATTACCTCAATCAGAACAGGCACTTTATATTGAAGCTGTTAGAAAACAATGACAAGAGAATTATCACTGCAGCCAGGGAAAAGAGGACAGTAAGTTATGAAGGAAAGGCTTTAGATTATCATCTTACTTATCATCAAAATCTCTACAAACCCGGAAGGAGTGAAATCAAATATTCTATCTATTGAAAGATAAATTATCAGCCAAGAATAGTATATTCATCAAAGTTATGCTTTAGATATGAAGGAGGAATAAAGACCTTTCCAGATATACAGATGCTGAGTGAATTTTCTATCACAAAGCCTACATTACAGGAAACACTGAAGAAGGCTATTAACTGGAAACAAAAGCTGAAAAGGATACAAAACCATGAGCAAGTTTACTAACAGACATACAGAAGCAGGAAATGGCAACCACTACACAGAATAAGACACTGTATACTTAAACATAGCATAAAGGGTAAAGAAGATAAAAACATAAAAAAAGTAAAAGAAGACAAAAACAATTTGCTACTGCACTCAGAAATCATTTTGCAGCATAAATAGGGATAATTTGTGACAACAAAAATATAAAAGGAGAGAGCATAAAGGTATGAATATGTGAAGGAGAATGGAGATAAGATGCATGCTAAAGAAAAGGGACTATTGTATATATGAAACTTTCCATTACATAAACTTAATGTTAACCACTCAAAACAATTCAGAACTGAGACACATAACATAAAAAAGAGGAAACAGAGGGGAAAAAACTAAACTAAAATAACAGACAAAAACAAAAAGGCAGAGAAACAATAGAGACACCAAGCTAACAAAAAACAAAATATAAAATGGCTGTAGGAAAGCCACATAGATCAATAATCACATTAAATGTAAATGGACTAAACTCACCAATAAATTGGCACAGACTAACAGATTGGATTAAAAAAAAAAGCCAGGGCCGGCCGAGTGGCGCGATGGTTAAGAACTGGCTTGGGACGCCAGAGGGCCCCGGTTCGGATCCCACATATGAGGGCCAGTGACACTGCCCTCCACAGCTAAGATGCTGAACAACAGCTCAACCTGGAGCTGGGCTGCTGTGAGTCGTCGGAGACGGCGTAGGCTGCAGCCCCTGTCGCAGCGGGTTGCCATGGGCTACCGTATGTAGCCAGCAGCCAGCGTGAGCGGCCAGCAGCCGTGGTGAGCGGCCGTCCAGAAGCCGGCGACGGATCTGCCTTGCCCGGGAAGAGCACAATGATGGTGCCAACTTGGGCCAGTGAAGCAACATCCTCCACAATTAGACCGAAGAACAAAAGGAGAGCAACTTGTCTGTTCCCCTTCCCCCAATTCCCCAGCACTGTTTCCATCCCCCCAATTCCCCAATAAAAATCTTTAAAAAAAAGCCAAACTATTTTCTGCGTACAAGAGATACACCTCAGCTAAAAGGAAAAATATAGACTGAAAGTGAAAGAGTGGAAAATAATACTCCAAGCAAATGGAATCCAGAGAAAAATGAGTGTAGCTATAATTATGTCTGAGAAAAAAAAAACAGTGCAGGATAAAAAAGGTAACAAAGACAAAATATATATTTTTCATAATGATAAAGGCGCAGTACAATAAGAAGACATATCACTTATCAATATATATGCCCCCAACCAGAGAGCACCAAAATATGCAGAGCAACTACTAACAGAATTAAACAGAGAACCTGACAAAAGCACAAATATAGTAGGGGAAATAAATACACCATTTACAGCTATGGATTAATCATGCAAACAAAAAATCAATACGGAAATATTTACTATTGAGTAAATGACACATTAGGCCAAAAGAACATACTTGAGATTTACAGAGCACTTCATCCTAGAACACCAGACTATAAATTCTTTTCTAATGTACATGGAACGTTCTCAATAATAGACCACATGTTGGGACACAAAACTATACTCACCAAATTTGAGAAGACTGAAATCATGCAAAGCCTATGCTCCTTCCACAAGGCTTTGAAATTGGAGATCAACTGCAAAAAGGAAGTGGAGAAACCACAAATATTAAACAATGACTGGGTCAAAGAAGAAAAAAAGAGGAATGATCAAAATACACATAGAAGCAAATGAGAATAAAATTAGGTTGTATCAAAATTATTGAGATGAATCAGAAACAGTACGAGGTCTGGCAATTGTGTTCACAAACTCATCATAGAAAAGTGCTGCATACCTCAATGCTGAATATCACTATAGTCACCTTCAAGGTAATCTTCTCAGGAAGCTATGCACCGATGCCAGCACCAAGTCCACTCTTCAAGGTAATTTTGGAGCTCTTTTTCTGGAATGGCTATCAGAGCTGTTATCGTATTACACTTAATGACCTGAATGTCATCAAAATGTCTTCCTTTCAATATTTTCTTTATCTTTGGATAAACAAAGAAGTCATTGGAGGCCAGATCAGGTAAGTAGAGAGAGTGTTCCAATACAGTTATTTGTTTACTGGCTAAAAACTCCCTTACAAACAGTGCTCTGTGAGCTGGTACATTTTCATGATGCAAGAGCATGAACTGCTGGCAAAAAGCTCAAGTAATTTTTGTCTAACTTTGTCATGCAGTCTTTTCAACACTTCCAAATAGTAAATTTGGTTAACTGTTTGTCCAGCTAATACAGATTCATAATGGATAATATCTCTGATATCAAAAAAAGTTAGCATCATTGTTTTGACTCGTGATTTGGACTGAAAAAAATTTTTTGTCATAGAGAATTGGGTGATTTCCACTGTGCACTTTGAAGCTTTGTTTCAGGGTCCTATTGGTATACCCATGTTTCATCACCAGTGATAATATGGCCAACAACATAATCTTGCCTCTCCGAAAGGCCTTGGCAAACTTCGACTATCCTTTGCACTTTTTTCATTTGTTTGTTTAATTTCAAGTGTACTTTTGTTTATCGGTGAGCTCCTTCAGGACCATTTCTGCACACACCTTTCTTTCTCATACCAAGATTTTCAGTTAAGGTTTTCTTAACTATTTCTCTATCAATGTTTACTTGATCTATTATGCTTCTCACAGTCAGCCAATGATTTTGATTCACAATTTGATGAATTTTTGCAATGTCTTTATCAGTTCTGCTCGTTACTGGCCATCCTGGCCTCTCTTCATCTCTCATCATCAGTGATGCATTCTCTCCCCTCAGAAAAACATTTAATACATTCGTACACTGCCATTTTCTTCATGGCATTATCCCCATAAACTTGGACTAACATGTGCCTGATTTCACTTACACTCTTCCTAAGTTTAACAAGGAAATTTATGTTTGTTCATTGCTTTAATTCAAGCTCACACATTATTATGATGACACACAAAAACATGCAACAACAATAACAAATAACAAATACCACTCAGCATGACACTGCCACGCATCAGCACAAATACAGCTGTGAGATGCTGATATACCAAGGTTATGAAACCTTGCTGAGCTGTTTGTACAGTGCTGCCAATGTAAGTGCAAGGTGTCAGGTTTGCGAACTTAATTGTCAGACCTTCGTATTAAAGTAAAACTTATACCATTACAGGCCTATCTCAAGAAAACGGAAAACCCCTAATAAACATCCTAACATTAAAACATAAAGAACTTGAAAAAGAAGAATGAATGAAGTACACAGTCAGCAGAAAGATAGAAACAATAAAAATTAGAGCAGAACTAAATGAAATAGAAAAAAAAATAGAAAAAACTAATACAAGATTACATCACAGGAATGGTGCAAGAGATGGGCCTTTTGAAATCTCCCTAGGAATTTACAACAAATTGAACAGCTATTATTCCACAAAGGACTCCCTGCACAGCAGACAAGCAAGAATAAGAGACAAGCAACTGAAATAATCTAAAGGTGGAAAAATTGGAATTCCTGGGTCATAAGGTAGTTCCATTTCCAGTTTTTTGAAACACCTCCATACTGATGTTCATAGTGGCTGCACCAGTCCACAGTCCCACCAACAGTGCACCAGGGTTCCCTCTTCCCCACAACCTCGTCAGCATTTGTTGTATGTTGATTTATTGGTGATAGTCATTCTGACCGTGGTAAGGTGGTATCTCATTGTGGTTTTTACTTGCGTTTCCCTAATGTTTAGTGAGGTTGAACATTTTTTCATATGCCTGTTGACCATCTGTATGTCCTCTTTAGAGAAATGCCTCTTCATATCCTCTGCCTATTTTTTAATTGGGTTGTTTGTTTTTCTGGAGTTGAGTTGCATGAGTGCTTTACATATTTTGGATATTAACCTCTTATCAGATATCTCATTGAGAAATATTTTCTCCCATTCAGTAGGCTTCCTTTTTGTTTTATTGATAGTTTCTTTTGTTGTGAAAAAACTTTTAAGTTTGATGTAGTCCCATATGTTCATTTATTGTTTTACTTCTCTTGCCCAAGGGGATGTATCAGTAAAACTATTGCTCAGTGTAATGTCTGCAAATTTAGACCCTATATTTTCTTCTAGGAGTTTTATGGTTTCAGGTTTTATATTTAAGTCTTAATCCATTTTGTGTTTGTTTTTGTATATGGTATAAGGAAGTGGTCCAGTTTCATTTTTTTTGCATGTGTCAGTCCAATTTTCCCAGCACCATTTATTAAATAGACTATATTTACTCCAGTGTAAATTCTTGCTTTCAGTGTCATAGAATAAATGACCGTATATGGATGGGTTTAGTTCTGGGCTCTCTATTCTGTTCCATTGATCTATGTGCGTGTTTTTATGCCAGTACCATACTGTTTTGATTAGTGTAGCCTTGTATGTTTTACTGTCTGGTAGCATGGTCTCCCAGACTTTGTTCTTATAGGTATTTATCCAGAAAACCCCAAGACATTAATTCAAAAAAATATATGTACCCTTATGTTTATTGCAGTGCTATTCACAATAGCTAAGACTTGGAAACAACCGAAATGCCCATTGGTAGACAACTGGACTAAGAAACTATGGTACATTTACACAATGAAGTATTACTCAGCTATAAAGAAGAAGGAAATAGTACCATTTACAACAATATGGTGGAGCTAGAGAACATTATACTAAGTGAAATAAGTCAGCCAGAGAAAGACAAATACCATATGATCTCACTTATACGTGGATTCTAATAAAAGTGAATAAATGAGAAATGTAAAGAGAAATAGTCCAGAGACACAGAGGAAACACTGAGGGTTGCTAGTTGGGAGCGGGTGGGGATGAAGAAGGGGAAGGGACAAGACAATACAAATTGGTAACTACAATATGGCCTCAGGGATAGAAAAGAAAGTCAAGGGAATATAATCAATAATGTTGTAAATAGTTTTTAGGGGGCCAGGTGGACTCATGTCTTGTTAGGGAGACCACTTCATAGTTGGTGTAGAGGCCTGAACACCACATTGTATTTCTGAAGCTGATGTTGAATAATATTGTATGTCAACTATAATTATATATACATATAGTCATGGAACATGGAATAGAGAGTGGGAATGGAGTCAATAGAATTGTAATAGATAAGTATGACATCGGGGGTGGGAGGGCAGTAGATGGGGGAGGGGGTTGTTTTT
>NW_017732384.1:239251-323686 GCF_001890085.2 Hipposideros armiger | reverse complement strand
ATCGGGGGTGGGAGGGCAGTAGATGGGGAGGGGGTTGTTTTTGTGTGAAGGGTGAAAAGGATAACTATTGCATTGTTCTGTACACCTGAAACTAACAATAAAAAATAAAATAAATAAATAAGGGTGGAAAAATTGGGCTAGCAGAGCAGGTGGGAAGGAGGAAGTGCGGAGTTGCGGGCAGCCAGGCCACAGGACATACACGGACCTAGTTCAGAGCTTTGAGCTACCTGCATTCCAGAGCTACAGCAGTCATGGGAGAGGGAAGAATTCAGACAGCTAGCACTCCACTTATGACCCACAGTCTCTCACGGCAGAGATCTCAGAGCAAAGACTGATGGAAGAAAGGTGAAAATGGGAGTTTAAGCACTGCCAATCAGAAAATGCAAGGATTAGGCATGGTGCCTAGTGACTCGTCCCTACCATTTTAGAGCTTGCCCCACCCCCACCTTCTTAGTCAAAGAAGCAGAACAACAGTTGTGTCAGATAAAAAAAAAACAGAACATTTGTAGCTATGAGAACTGTGGCCCAGAGCAACAGAATCACAGCCCAACTAGTTTCGGTGAAGAGGAGAGAGGCTTGTGTGCAGCCCTGGCTGAGCTGGTAATCACTGCCATTGCTCACAGCCACCTCTGACAACACACCCCAACCCTGCCTCTGCCTATATAGGCAGATCCCTATAAGGGTAAACAGAGCCACTAAAACACACAGGCCCTGAATGTTATGAAGGAAGAGCTTTGGAAATTCAGAAGCTCTTTATATCCCCCCATGAAGGTGGTGCCCTGAGACCCAGGCAACCTGCTCACAAAGGAGAAGGCATCTTTCAGGGAACACTGCAGAGAAAAATATAGCACTACAGAGTGAGAAAGAATAAAAGGCCATAGTCAGAGAAAAAAATAAAGCATTCTACCAACACCTACTGGAAAGCTGTCAACCTGTTGCAGAACCCATTCATATAGATGCCTAGAAAGAGACATAATAATTAATTAATTGCCATGAATAACCAAAGTAACAAGGCAGCTCAAAAATAAATTGAAAAGTCTCCAGAAAATGAAATTGAAGACATGGAAATATGTGGCTTAAATGACAGAGAATTCAAGATTGTAGTTCTGAAAAAACTCAACAAGATGCAAGAAAACACAGACAGCCACTTTAATGAACTCAGAAATACAATTAAAGAAGAAAATCAACATTTTACCAAAGAGATTGAAACTTTAATATGGAACCAAATATAATTTCTGGAGATTAAGAACTCAATAAAAGAAATGAAGAATGAAATAGTCAGCATAAGGAATAGAGCTGAGAAGATGGAGGAAATAATCGGTGACATCAAAGATAGAAATCTGAAAATGACACAGATGGAAGAAGAGAGAGACTTGAGAGTTAAAACAAATTTAAAAACTCTACAAAAACTTTCTGACTCCATCAGAAAGAGCAGTATAAGAGTAATGGCATACCAGAAGGAGAAGAAAGGGAGAAGGGAACAAAGAGTATATTAAAAAAACAGTTGACAAGAACTTCCCGAACTTGTGGAAAGAACTGGATCTGCGAATTTAAAAAGCAAATGGAACATCTAATTACCTCAATCCCAATAGGCCTTCTCCAAGGCACATTGTGTTGAATCTGTCAAAAACGAACAACAAAGAAAGAATCCTCAAGGCAACCAAGGAAAAGAAGACAGTAACCTACAAAGTAAAGCCCATTAGATTATCATGAGACTTTTCCACAGACACTCTACAACCCAGGAGGGAGTGCACTCAAACATTCAAACTATTGAAAGATAGAAATTATGAGCCAAGAATAATAAATCCAGCAAAGATATCCTTTAGATATGAAGGAGGAATAAAGTCCTTTCCAGATATATAGAACCTGAGGGAATTTTGTAACACATAACCTGCAGTACATAAAATACTGAAAGAGGCTATTTAACCTGAAACGCAAAAGCAAAGGAGTACATAACCATGAGTAGTATTATGAACAGACAGACAGAAGCAGGAAATGGCAGTCCCCACACTAAATAAAACATTATACACTTAAACAGAATATACAGGGTAAAGAAAAAAAACACAAAAAAAGAGGAAAAAGATAACTTGTTACTGCAGTGCAAAAATCAACTCACAGCATAAATAAGAATAACTTGTGACAAGGAAAACACAAAAGGGGAGAGAGTAAAGGTCTGAACTGGCACAAGGGAGTGGAGAAAGTAAACATGCTGAAGAAAATGGATTACTCTAAATGTAAAATTTTTTTTTGATAAACTTAATGGTAACCACTCAGAAGAAAATCCAGAACCGAAATATACAACATAAAAAGCCAAAAACAGAGGGAAAAATCATAGTATACCACCACACTGAAATCATAGACAGAAACAAAAAGGCAAAGATACAATGGAGACACACTTCCTACCAGAAAACCAAAGATACAATGAGGGGAAATCTTTAATATCATTAATGACCCTAAACATAAATGGACTGAACTCACCAATGAAAAGGCACAGAGTAGCAGGTTGGATCAAAAAGCTAAACTCAACCATATGCTGCCTCCCAGAGACACATTTCACCTACAAGGATTAGTATAGACTCAAAGTGAAAGGGTGGAAATTGACACTCCAAGATAATTGGTATTCAGATAAAAGTAGATTTAGTTATACTGATATCAGATGAAACAGATTTCAGGTTAAAAATGGTAACAAGAGACAAAGACGGACTTTTCATAATGATAAATGGGACTGCACAATAAGACATAACAGTCATCAATATTTATGCTTCCAATTAGGGAGCACCAAAATATACAAAACAACAACTAACAGAACTAAAGGGAGAAATTGCCTGAAACACAGTTATAGTAGGAGACATAAATACACCATTGACAGCTATGGATAGATCATCCATACAGAAAATAAATAAAGAAATATCAACCCTAAATGACACATTAGATTAAATGGGCATCATTGACATGTATTGAGCACTTCATCCTAGAACATCAGACTACACATTTTTTCTAGTGTACATGGAAAATTCACAAGAATAAACCATATATTTAAACATAAATCTAGCCTAAGCAAATTTACGAAGATGAAAATCATACCAAGCATATTCTCTGATCACAAGGCTTTGAAATTGGATATCAACTGCAAAAAAAAGCAGGAAAAAACACAAATACATGGAGATTGAACAACATACTTTTAAAAAACAACTGGGCCAAAAAATAAAGTAAGAGGAGAGATCAAAAGACACATAGAAACAAATAAGAATGAAAATATATCCTAGCAAAATTTTCGGGATGCAGCAAAAGCAGTTATAAGAAGCAAATTTATATAGAGAGATACAGACCTATCTCTAGAAACAAGAAAAATACCAGTTAAAGAAACTCATGTTACACCTTAAAGAAATTGAAAATGAAGAACAAATGAAACCCAAATTCAGCAGAAGGAAGGAAATAATAAAAATTAGAGCAGAACTAAGTGGAACAGAGAACAAAAAGACAATAGACAAAACTAATGCAACAAAGAGCTGTTTTTAAAAATAAGATTAATAAAATTGACAAGCCCTTGGCTAAAATCACTAAGATTAAAAGAGAAAAGACACAAATAAAGAAAATCAGAAACGAAAGAGGGGGATTGACAATGGAATGCCTCAGAAATACAAAGGATTATCCAAGAATATTACAAAGGAGTATATGCTACCAAATTCAGTAACCTAGAAGAAATGGAATGGACATGTTCTTAGAAACATGTAGCCTTCCTAGGCTGAATCATGAATAATTGGAAAAACAAAGTAGACTGATCAACAGCAAGGAGATTGAATCAGTCATCTGAAACCTTCTCAAAAGCAAAATTCCAGGACCAGATTAATTTAATTGTGAATTTCACCAAACATTCAAAGAGGATCTAATATCTATCCTACTCAAACTATTCCAAAACGTTGAAGAAGAGCCAGTACTACCTATGTTATTTTATGAGGCCAACATTACCCTGATACCAAAACCTAATAAGGTAGCACACAAAAAAAATTACAGACCAATATCTCTGATGAATATGCATGAAAAGGTCCTAAACAAAATTCTAGCAAATTGAATGCAATGATGCATTAAAAAGATTATACATCATGACCAAATGTGGTTCATCCCAGGGGCACAAGGATGGTTCAATCCATGCTAATTGATCAATGTTATGCAGTATAAGAACAAAATAAAGGACAAAAATTATATGATTATATCAATAGATGCTGAAAAATCATTTGACAAGATACAACACCCCTTTATTATTAAAACAATTAATAAAATGGGTATAGAAGGAAATATCTTTACATAATAAAGGCCATATATGACAAACCCTCAGCTAATATCATAATTCATGGTGAAAAACGGAAGTCCTCTGCTCTGCATTCAGAAACACAACAGGGCTGTCCTCTATCACATCTGCTTTTCAACATAGTATTGGAAGTCCTAGCCAGAGCAATTAGGCAAGAGAAAGAAATAAAGGCATCCAAATTGGGAAGAAAGAAGTTAGATTGTCACTTTTTGCGCATGACATGATGCTATATATAGAAAATCCTAAAGAATCCACCAAAAAGCTATTAGAAACAATAAACTAACACTGTAAACTTGCCGGCTATGAAATCAATGTACAAAAGTTCATTGCATTCTTATATCTAGGAAAAAACTTAATCAAGGATGTGAAAAACCTATACACTGAACACTGTAAGACATTGTTTTTTATTTTTTTTAAAGAATTTATTGGGGAATTGGGGAGATGGGAATAGCGCTGGGGAATTGGGGGAAGGAAAACAGACAAGTTGCTGTTGTTTTGTTCTTCAGTCTAGTTGTGGAGGACGTTGCTTCACTGGCCCAAGTTGGCACCATTATTGCGCTCTTCCCAGGCAAGGCAGATCATTCGCCAGCTTCTGGACAGCCGCTCACTGCGGCTGCTGGGCACTCACGCTGGCTGCTGGCTACACACGGTAGCCCATGACACCCACTGCCACAGGGGCTGCAGCCTACCCTGTCGCTGGCGACTCATGGCAGCCCAGCTCCAGGTCGAGCTGTTGTTCAGCATCTTAGCTGTGGAAGGCAGTGTCACTGGCCCTCATATGTGGGATCCGAACTGGGGCCCTCTGGCATCCCAAGTCAGCTCTTAACCATTGCGCCATTCGGCCGGCCCGATATAAGACATTCTTAACAGAAATTGAAGAAGATACAAGTTGAAAGATATTCCATATTCATGGATAGGAAGAATCAACAGTTTTAACTGGCCATTTTAATGGCCATATTACCTAAAGCAATAACAATATACAGATTTAATGCAACTCCCATCAGAATCCAAATGGCTTTTTTTCAAGAAATCAAATTTAAAAATCACCAGATTTCTATGGAATCACAAAAGATGTGAAAAAGACATAGCAATCCTGAGGAAAAAGAAAAAGACTGAAGGTATTACACTCCCTGGCTTCAATTTGTACTACAAAGTGACAATAATCAAAACAGCATCATATTGGAAGAAAAAAAGACCCAGACCAATGGAATAGAATTGAAAACCCAGAAATAAATATACATGTATGTGGGCAGGTAATTTTTGACAAACAAACCAGAGATATACAATGGAGAAACCAAAGCCTTTTTCAATAAATGGTGTTGAAGAAATTAGAAAGCCACGTGCAAAAGAATGAAACTAAATGGCGATCTGTCACCATATATGAAAGTTAATCAAAATGGATCACAGCAGTAAATATGACACCTGAAAAAATAAATTGCATAGGAGAAAACATAGGTGCTAAACTTATGTACCCAGGCTTTAAAGGAGATTTTATGAATTTGATCTCGATGGCAAGGGAAGTAAAAGCAAAAGTAAATGAATGGAATTATATCAAACTAAAAATCTTCTGCACAGTAAAAGAAACCATCATCAAAACAAAGAGGCAACCAATCTAATGGGAGAAGATATTTTCAAGCAACAGCTCTGATAAGGGGCTAATATCCAAAATACATAAAAAGCTCATATAACTCAACAACAGCAAAAAAAATATCCAAATGGAAAATAAGCAGAGGACCGACCAGACACTTTGTCCAAGAAGAGATACAAATGGCAAACAGATGTATGAAAAAATGCTTAATTTCACTAGCTATTAGGAAAATGCAAATCAAAACCACAGTGATCACCTCACACCTGTTATAATGGCTACCATCAACAAGACAAATAATAACGAGGGTTAGAAAGGCCGTGGAGAAAATGGAACCTTCATACACTGTTGGTGGGAATTTAATTTGGTACAGCTGCTATAGAAGGCAGTGTGGAGTTTCCTCAACAAATTAAAAATAGAATTACCATATGACCCAGCAATCCCTCTCCTGGGTATCCACCCAAGAAACCTGAAAACATTTATCTATAAAGATGTATGTACCCCTGTGTTCATGGCAGAATTATTCCTTGTGGCCAAGACATAGAAATAACTGAGGTATCCTTTGTTAAATTATTGGATAAGGAAGATGTGGTACATATGCACCATGGAATACTATTCAGCCATAAGAAAAGATGAAATACTGTCACTTGTGACAACATGGATGGATCTTGATATTATTATGCTAAGCAAAATAAGTCAGACAGAAAAAGTCAAGCACCATATGACTTCAGTCATATGTGGTATATTAAAGTGAAAGCAACAAAGGAACAAGACAAACAAATGAATAAACAAAAACTTATAGTCACAGACAACAGTTTAGCAGTTACCAGGGGATAAAGGGCAAAACAGGTGGTAGAAGAGGGGAAAGAGTTTCAAATATATAATGATTTATTATAGAAGTTTATACTTCACACCTATATAATTAAACTAACCAATGTTACCCCAACAAATTTAGTAAAATTAATTAGTTAATTAATTTTAAAAAGTTGAAAGACATGTTAACTAAAAATAAATAAATAAATAAACATTCTTCTCTAACAGCATGTTTTGTCTTCTTAATAATGTTAACTTAGAGATAGAGACAAGGTTTCAATCCTTATAAGTTTCTTGTATAATTTTTGTGTATTTCTGTAGAATGTTTGTGTAGTGCTACACACTCAGCAGGTGTTCAATAAATAAATATTGAATTATATGGAACCATCTAGTTGTATTGAGGGCTCTATCTTAATCCTCAGAGAAATACAACACCTACTCAAACCAAGAAGTAGCAATAATTGCCAGATTTAATATTGATTGGTAATATTATTTTAATATTATAGTTATTAATTGGTAATTAATGCTTAATAATTTCATTTTCAAACTTAAGTGAATTGATGGAAAGGCAGACAATTTTATTAAGATTATCTTGTTTATCTGATATACCTGAGAAGACCATTATATATACATATATATATATATATATATATATATAATGTTTCCCCCAAAATAAGACCTAACCAGAAAATAAGCTCTAGCATGATTTTTCAGGATGCTCGTAATATAAGCCCTACCCCAAAGATAAGCCCTAGTTAAGGTCGTCAGCAAGACATGACTGTTTGAATAAATGTAGATTGTAGGAGCAAAATTTATATAAGACCCAGTCTTATTTTCAAAGAAACATGCTATATCTGTATCTATATGTATATGCATATCTATATCTATATCTATATCCATATCCATATCTATATAGATATAGATACAGATGATATATAGATATATAGATTTAGATATAGAAATATATAGACATATATAGATATAGATAAATATAGACATAGACATAGATAGATGATGATAGATAGATAATTTTCAATTATGGTTGACATATTATATTAGTTTTAGTTGTACAATACAGTGATTAGACATTTCTATAACTTTTGAAGTGATCACCTGAATAAATCCACTACCTGACACCATACATAGTTAATAAAATACAACTGACTATATTCCCCATGTTATACTCTACATGACCGTGAATGTTTCCTAACCACCAATTTGTAAGTCTTAATCCCCTGCCCACCTTCACTTGTCCCACCAACCGTTCCAATCTGGAAACCATCAAAATGCTTTCTGTATCAATGAGCTTTTTTCTCTTTTGTTTGTTTATTCTGTTCTCCAGTTTCCACATATACTTCGAGTATTTCATGCCAATTCCTTCTGTATTCAAAGTTTCTGTTAACAAATCAGCTGACAGTCTTATGGGAGCTCCCCTGTAGATCACTAATTGCTTTCCTTTTGCTGCTTTTAAGATTCTCTCTTTACCTTTCATCTTTGGCATTCTTATTATGATGTGTCTTGGTGTGGGCCTCTTTGGGGTCATTTTGTTTGGGACTTCCTGCAGTTCTGGGTTTATATATCTGTTTCCCTCATCAGATTAGGGAAATTTTCCATCTTTATTTCTTCAAATAGTTTTTCAATTCCTTGCTCTGTCTCTCCTCCTTCTGGTACCGGTATGAAGTGAATTTGTTATGCTTGATGTTGTCCCAGATGACCTTTAAGCTATCATCATTTTTAAATTGTTTTTCTTTTTGCTGTTTTGATTGGTTGTTTTCTGCTACTTTATCTATGAAATCTCTGATTTGATCTTTTGTTTTATCTAATTTACTGTTGATTCCCTCTAATGTATTCTTCATTTCAGTTATTGTATTTCTCATTTTCGACTGTTTTTTTGTTATATTTTCTATCTCCATTTTTTTTAAAGATTTTTATTGGGGAATTGGGGGGATGGGAATAGTGCTGAGGAATTGGGGGAAGGGGAACAGACAAGTTGCTGTCGTTTTGTTCTTCAGTCTATTTGTGGAGGACTTTTTGCTTCACTGGCCCAATTTGGCACCATCATTGCGCTCTTCCCGGGCGAGACACATCAGTCTCCAGCTTCTGGACGGCCACTCACTGTGGCTGCTGGCCGCTCACGCTGGCTGCTGGTTACATATGGTAGCCCATGGCAACCCACTGCCACAGGGGCTGCAGCCTACACCGTCGCCAGCGACTCAGGGCAGCCCAGCTCCAGGTTGAGCTATTGTTCAGCATCTTAGCTGCGGAGGGCAGTGTCACTGGCCCTCAAATGTGGGATCTGAACTGGGGCCCTCTGGCTTCCCAAGCCAGTTCTCAACCATTGCGCCACTCGGCCGGCCCGCTCTATCTCCATTTTTATGTTTCCTATTTCTATATTGAAATTCTTACAGAAATCATTGGGCATCTTTATAACCAATGTTTTGAACTCTGAATCTGGTAGATTGCTTGTCTCCATTTTGTTGAGTTGTTTTCCTGGAGCTTTGTTCTGTTCTTTTATTTGGGATATGTTTTTATTTCTCCTCATTTTGGCTGCTTACTTGTGTTTTTTTCTATGTATTAGGTAGAACTTCTTTGTCTCCCAGTCTCAGAAGAGCAGCTTTATATAGTAGGTATGCTGTGGGGCCCAGTTCCACAGTCTGCCTGATCTAGGTGCTCCAGGTGTGTCTTTGTGTGGGTTGTGTGTACCCTCGTATTGTATTATATTGGGTTGTTGGAAAAGTCATGAAGTATTTTTTCTATGTTTTTCATTGCAAAAATGCATCCTGACTTTCCCAACAACCCAATAGTTGAGCCTTGATAGCTGTTGGCATGTCAATGGGAAGAATTGACCCTCAATCTTATTGGTTATAAGGACTGGCTGTAGCTACAATGGAGGAGCTCTTGTACAGGAGTTTACCCTGTGGAACAGGATTCACTTTATCAGGGCTCTGGTGCTTGCTCAGTCTGCCCTTTGGGTATATCATTTGTCGTGGTAGTTAGGTATTACTCTGATGTGGTCTTAAGCTGGGCACCAGGTGTTTTGGTAATGGGGCCTCTTAGTAGGGTGGCTGTTGCAGGCCAAGGAAAGTTGATGCCTGTGCCCTGACTGGGGCAACTTGGTATGCGCTACAAAGTTATCTGCAGATGCCAATTTTCCTTTGTTTGGAGGTGACTGGAAGAGGTTCAGCTGTGAAATAAGGCCATCTTCCACTAGTGCTGGGTTTATGGGCTGCTTAGCAAGAAGTATGGGTCACACCGGAGACAGATGCTACTTGTTAGGGGTTTCTTAACCTTTGAGAGATTTAGGAAATACAGAAGCATGAGCCAAGACAGACCCATGTGTATGGAAAAGCCACTGGAAGTAGCTTTGGTGAGCCCACAAGTTAAATGGAGCAGGGTCTTAGGGAATCACCAGGGAGAGACAAATGTTGTTACCTAAGTTGATGGAGACTCAGAAATGGTGCCAGCCTGTGCATGCATGCTGGGTGAGCAACAGGCTCAACAAAAGAACAATGGCTTCTGCCGGTTACTTCTGTCTGGGGAAAGTTGTCCCTCCAGCTCTTGCCCTGAAGCCAGACAACTCAGTTTCTCCCCATATGTGCCTTTTTTTGAACATTTAAGTTGGTGCTCTAGTGCTGGAGCTCAGAGCAAGTGAGTCCATCAATGCGTAAGTCTGTGTGTGGGCCCTTTAAAAGGAATGCCTGAGACTCCAGCAGCCCTCTGTCTGTCTCCTCCACAATCTTTGATGGTTTCCACAGCCAGAAGTTATGGAGACTTCTCTTTCCAGTACTGGTACAATGGATTGGGAAGCCTGATGTAGGCTGGTTCCCCTTATCCTTGAATGGGACCTCCAAAATTGAGATATCCCTTCCAATTTCTTTTGAATTGTAAACTTTTATTTTATTTACTTATTATAATTATTAGTTTCACATGTACAAAACAACATAATGATTAGACATTTACATCCCTCAAAAAGTAATAACCCCAATAAGACCACTATCCATCTGACATCATAGATAGCTATTACAATACCATTGATTATATTCTCTACATTGTACTTTACATCATATATATATATATATATATATATATATATATATATATATATATAAATATATATATATCATATTTCTCCATGTATAAGATGCACCCTTTTTCGAAAAATTTGGGATCTAAAAATGGTGCATCTTATACAGTGGTTGTAGATATTTTTACTTGCATTTCCTGCTGAGGACAAGGCAATATATGAAGACAATGATTTGGCATTGGACACAGATGAGGACAAGCTAATGGTTGGGAGTTTTGACAGTGATGAGGAGTTGTATGTATATTATGATAAATAAAACTTGAGTTCAATAACTTTATGTAATACTTTTTTTTTCAAATTTTGGGCCCAAAAATTAAGGAGCGTCTTATACATGGACGTGTCTTATACATGGGAAAATATGGTGTGTGTGTGTGTGTGTGTGTGTGTGTGTGTATAGGGTTGTGAGAAAAGTCATGATGCATGTTTGCGACAGATGGCACTAGTTTATTTTTGGAAGTAGTAGAGTCATTCGCATCTATGTTATTTTACAGCTGACAATGCTAGATTCATTGTAAAAAAATTAAGCTATCTGGTTGAGTTTGGAGATTTTACAACAAGTTGAAGATGGAAGACCAAACTGTGCATTATTGCCATATTTTACTCTTTTATTTACATAAAGGGAAGAACGCATGTCAAGCTTGTGAAAAGTTGCATAAAGTTTACTGTGACAATGCTCTACAAGAACTTCAGTACCAACGATGGTTCACAAAATTCTGGGCCGATGATTTTGATCTAAATGATGCTCCTCAGTCAAGGAGGCCCACTGAGGTTGATGACGACAAAATAAAAGCATTGATCAAGTCAAATGCATGTTACACAACACTAAAGATTGCAGAAACATTGACATCCATCATTAAAGCATTCACAACCACCTGAAGAAGCTGGGATACGTAAGCAAGCTCAATATTTGGGTTCTGCATGAACTCAAAGAAGTTCATTTGATGGCGCATATAAACATCTGCAATATGCTCATTAAATGTGAGAAAAAACAATCCTTTTTTAAGTGACTGATAACTGTGATGAGAAGTAAATTGTTCATAACAATGTGGTGTGCAAACAGCTTTGTTCCCAACGTGATGATTTGCCTCAAACGACATCGAATCCAGACATCTATCAGAAAAAGGTTATGCTCTCAGTGTGGTGGGATTTTAAAGGTGTTGTGTTTTTCAAGCTCCTACCAAGGAACCAAACAATCAATTCAAATGTGTACTGTTGGCATTTGGACATTTTGAATGAATCCATCATCCAGAAACATCCAGAGCTTGTTAATTGTAAAGGAGTTGTGTTCCATCATGACAATGAGAGACTACACATGAATTTGGTCACCCATAAAAAGTTATTGGATTTTGGATGGTATGTGTTGCCACTCCGCCATACTTGCCTGACCTTGTGCCATTAGAATTCCACTTGTTGTGCTCTCTTCAAAACTCCTTGTGTGGTTAAAGTTCAATTCAGATGAGGCTGTAAATCAGCACCTTGATCAGGTTTTCACAAAAAAAGACAGGTTCTTCTATGAATGAGGAATTATGAAGCTCGCTGAAAGATGGCAAAAGGTTATTGAACAAAACGGGCACTATATCATTGGTTGATCTTTGTTCTTTATATAAATAAGTGACCTTTGAGAAACATAGACAAAATATGTCATGACTTTTCTGACAACCCAATATAATGTATTTGATATTCAATACTATTTTATATTAGTTTCAGGTGTACAGTGCAGTGGCCAGGTATACATACAACTTATGAAGTGATGCCCCCTCAAGTCCATCACCCACAGATACCATACAGTTTTACAACACTATTGATTATATTCCCCAAATTGCACTTCACATCCCTGTGACTATTTTGTAATTACTAAATTTTGCTTCCTAATCTTTACTCTTCAGTGTAGGACCGGCCTGTTCCAAATCTCCACCCTTCTCACCAGTCTTAATTTGGGTTCTTCTGTATATTCTTAGTTATAAGACATCTGTTCAGCTAGATTTCAGAAGAGTCACAGTGATGGTTGTTCTGCAATTTAGCTATAATTTTGATGTTGTCCCAAGAGGGGGCTTGCACAGCATTTACCTACTCTGCCATCTTGACTGGAACTCCTTCTTGAGGAAACCATTACTAATCAATAGCCTGACCTCTTTGTGATCTTAAAATTTATGTTTACCTTATACACAGTTATTCTATTAATATTTCAAACTTTTGGAAACTAATAAAAAAACTCGTGTTATAAAATATACTTTAAATATTTGGAAACAAGATAAACAATGACCCCATCACAAAAAGCCAATTATTAATTTTATTTCTGTCATCAATACATATTGAGGCACTACCTTAATTTCTCTTATTTAGTGAATCCTTACGTATTTTCAATTTGGAATAAGCTAACATGAAACTCTGCTACCCTGCTTCATGAAGACATTTTCATAAAGGAGTACTAAAAAAAAACTGGAAAAAGTAGAAGGATTAAGGGAAAATTTTAATTTTTATTATACTTTTAGATCTAGTTTCTTTCTCCCCAGTATTAAAAGGTTTATCTTGATCTTAAAAAAATACAAATTCAGCTATAGATTGTTAAAACAACATTTATTTTTACCTCTCATTTTATCTATTTTCTTCAGTATTTCTCAGTAGACATGGCTTGTGAGATATTTATCCTTCTTCTGTAAAGTATTCATTTGTCCACCCTGGGGTAAGGGAAATAAAATGCACTGATGAAAATTATCATAAAGCCTTACCTAATCTTTTTTGATAAGAGGAAAACCAGAGAGAAATCAGAGCTGATGGAAAATAAGGACGGTACACGAGCTATTCTCACTTGGCAGATGAAGTTAATATATTATGCATTGTACTACTTCTATGGTTTTTAAAAAATATTTTATTGGGGAATTAGGGGAGGGGAACAACACTGGTGAATTGGGGAAGGGGAATAGACAGGTTGCTGTCTTTTTGTTCTTCAGTCTATTTGTGAAGAATGTCGCTTCACTGGCCCATGTTGGTATTATCATGGCACTCTTCCTGGGTGAGGCAGTTGCTCACTGGCCATGGGATGGCCACTCATGGCGGCTCATGGCAGCTCACGAAAGCTCACGCCAGCTGCTGGCCAGCCCCACTGCAGCCTATGCCATTGCCAGCGACTCAGGCAGCCCAGCTCCAGGTCGGGCTGTTGTTCACCATCTTAGCTGTAGAGGGCGCAGCGTCACTGGTCCTCATATGTGGGATTCAAACCGGGGCCATGCTGCTCAGAGCTGGCATCCCAAGCCAACTCCTAACCAATGCGCCACTCGGCCAACCCTACTTTTACGTTTAAGTATGTCATTTTAACTGTTGATTCTTCTAATCCTTGAACATGGAATATCTTTCCATTTCTTTGTGTCTTCTTAAATTTCTTTTAAAAATGCCTTATAGGTTTCAGTGTATAGGTCAAAGTGATCTTGTATAAATTGGGACATATAAATGTTAAAATTAGTAGTTTTATTTTACAGATTTAATAGACTGGAATAGCTGTGGACTATACCAAATGTCACATACCTAGTTAGTGATGAAATAAAGACAGTCAGTATCTAAAATCCTAGCCCAGTGTCCTGATTTGACCATGTCACCATCACACATGGTGAATGAAGCATCTGAAAGAGGAATTTATTTATGACTCTTTCTCTTTTTACTTGAAAATAGTTCAAGCCTAAGTCCACGAAACAATCCATGTAGCTGTTATATTGGAATTATCTTTAATCCAGATTATGTTTTGCATTCCCCCATGAATATAATTAAGTTTTATGTAAAACATGTCCTGTTGTGATGTGCTGGGAATTCAGTTTCCACACCATTTCTTTGTCCTCTTGTACATACAAAAGACTACATTTCCCAAATCTCTTGCATGTAGATAGTACTATGTGACTATTTCTGGCAAATGGAATGTGGGCATTGATGAATGTCACCTTCACAATAAATTGCTAAAGACCCACATGGTCTTTCATGATACCCCTCCCTTTTTATCTTTTCATCAGCTGGCTGAAAATGCATAATCTAGTTTGCAGTATTCAGAGGAGGCCCTTTGGGATGACAGAACCACTAAATAGTAATATAAGGAGATTTGATCTCTGAGTCGCTGCTTGGGGAAGGCCTGTGCAAGAGAGGTACTCACTAATTATCACCATTTTATTATTTATATTTTTATGATTTTAAAGATTTTGTTTTTATAAACCAATGTTATATTCACAACAAAATTGAGAGGAAGGTACAGAGATTTCTCATATATCTCCAGACCTCATACTTGCATAATGTCCCCTTTATCAAGATCTTCCACTTATGTAGTACATTTGTTTTCTGTATCTATGAGTAAGATTTCATGCATTTCATGGTAACATTTCATTCTCTTTATGGTGGAGTAACATTCCATTGAATATATGTACCACTTCTTTATAGAATCATCTGTTGATGGATACTTAGATTGCTTCCGTACCTTGGCTATTTATTGTAAATAGAACTACAGTAGATATAGGGGTGCATATATCTTTTAGAATTAGAGTTGTGGACTTTTTCAGATAAATACCCAGGAGCGGAATTGTTGGGTAATAAGGTAGTTCTATTTTTAATTTTTTGAGGAACTTTCAAACTGTTTTTCATAGTGGCTGCACTAATTTGCAGTCTCACAAACAATGCACAAGAGTTCCCTTTTCTTGACATCCTTGGCAACACTGTTGTTTGTTGATTTATTGATGATAGTCATTCTGACAGGCCTCAGGTTATACCACCTTGTGGCTTTTACTTGCATTTTTCTGTTGATAAGTGACATTGAACATCTTTTCATATGTCTATTGGCCATCTGTATGACCTATTTAGAGAAATGTCTATTCAGGTTCTCTGCCCATTTTTCAATTGGATTTTTTGTTTTTCTGGTGTTGAGTTCTATGAGTGTTTTTTATGGATTGTGGTTATTAACTCTTATCAGAAGAATCATTGGCAAATATATTCTTCCATTCTCTAGGTTGTCCTTTAGTTTTATTGATTTTTTTCTATGCAAAAACTTTTTAGTTTGATGAAGTCCCATGACTGCCTATGTTTATTTATAAGAGATTTATGGTTTTAGGTCTTGCATTTAAGTCTTTAACCCATTTTAAGTTTATTCTTGTTTATAGTGTAGGAAAGTGGCCCAGTTTCATTTTGTTGCATGTATGAGGTCTGACAATTAAGATCGTGAATTGTTTGCAAGAATGTTTCTAACATTTTTTTTATATCAGAGGGATTATTCATTATGGATTTGTACCAACTAGACAAACATTTAACCAAGTTTACTATTTTGAACTGCTGAAAAGGCTGAGTGAAAATGTTAGATGACCTGAACTGTTCACCAACAATTCACGGCTCTTACATCACAACAATGCACCAGCTCACATGGCACTGTCCGTGAGGGATATTTTAGCCAATAAACAAATAACTGTATTGGAACATCCTCCCTATTCACCTAATCTGTCCACCAGTATCTTCTTTCTTTACTAAAAGTTAAAGAAAATATCGAAAGGAAGACACTTTGATGACATAAGTCAATCAAGAGTAATATGATGAGAGCTCTGATGGCCATTCCAGAAAAAGAGTTCCAAAAGTGCTTCAAAGGGTGAACTAGGCACTGGCATCTGTGCATAACTTCCCAAGAGGAGTACTTCATAGGTAGCTGTAATGATATTCAGCAATGAGGTATGTAGCACTTTTTCTAGGATGAGTTTGCCAACACAATTTCCCATACTTGTATGGTTATGGAAGGAGTACTAAGTCTGGGTGGTGAACACATAATGTAATATATAGATGATGTATCATAGAATTGTACTTTTGAAACCTATGTAGTTTAGTTAACCATTGTTACCCCAATAATTTTTCTTCTATTTTTTTAATGTAGCTGAGCCATCCTTCCACCTGTTGGCAGCTCAGCGGCTGCTCAGATCGGGTCAGGACTCGAACTGCTGTTGCTCAGAGCTCAAACTGTTGAGTGAGCTCTTAACCAACTGAGCCATTCGGCCGGCCCTACCCTAATAATTTTTAATAAAAAAATAAATTGGAAATAATTTTTACTGAATTTTGCAAGCAGCTTTACTGATGTCATGTAATTCAGATTACTATTTTTCTTTGAATAGTTTAGAGTGAAGTTATTTAAAATAGTGAGAAAAGTTACCCACTGTTGCAGAAGACTACACAAAAGGTCTTGAGCTTTATTCCAAAACCATATTTATTCTCTTCACTGGTTATGTCCATATTCATGTTTTTTCTCAGTGGCTTAAAATGTATGAATGCCATTTTATTACTTTATCTGTAGCTCACATACATCATGTAAATTATAATTGTCATTTATTTCTCATTTATCTTTCAAAAGCACTTTTCAACGTTTACCTATCTAATTCATCTATGAGTTAAATAAGTGGCAAATATGATTAACTTTAACCCTAGGAGCATATTGGTAGTGGAGACAGAGATGAATTACTTGCTTAAGGTCACTTGGGGGGGGGGTCAGTGACAGAACCAAAATTATTTTAAACTTTTATTTCAAATTTGATGGAGACATGCACGTGAGCTTTCATGAAACCAACTTTGTTGTTGCAGTTATCTTGGGAAATTAAAAATGATCAAGTTCCATAATAAATAAATACAATGAATAAAATATAAGTATGATTTTTTATTCATTTTCTCTTTAGCTAAAATGTTTTAAAGAGTGAAAAATTACCCTGAACTAGATATTATATTAAAAGATGTTATGTCATAAGGTTCTTGATTCCTGAACTATGTCAATGAAGTTAAAATTGCCAACTATATAATGCACACACAGGGAAACACACTTATCAAAGGTAGCACAATGCCATTTAATACAAACTTTACTCATACAGATAAATAATCATTTGTGAAATTTTTGAATTGTTCATTTTATAGAATTTATTTTATTTCTCCCCAGTAAGTTAAGAGTAAATTTATTTTAATAGTGTAAGTTCGGGCTGGCCGAGTGTTGCATTGGTTAAGAACTGGCTTGGATGCCAGAGAGCTCCAGTTCGGATCCCACATATTAGGGCCAGTGACACTGCCCTCTACAGCTAAGGTGCTGAACAACAGCTCGACCTGGAGCTTGGCTTCTGTGAGTTGCCGGGGACGGCAGGTGGGTTGCCATGGGCTACCGTGTGTAGCCAGCAGCCAGCGTGAGCGGCTAGTAGCCCGTGTGAGCTGCCGTCCAGAAGCCAGAGACTGATCTGCCTTGCCAGGGAAGAATGCAATGATGGTGCCAACTTGGACCAGTGAAGCAACGTCCTTCACAACTAGACTGAAGAACAAAAGGACAGCAACTTGTCTTTTCCCCTTCCCCCAATTCCCCAATAAAAATCTTAAAAAAAATAGTGTAAGTTCTATGATAGCATCTTGATTTTAATAAAAGTATTATAATTTTATAGTTATTACAATTAGTTCAAATTTTGATGAACTCCTGTCCAAATTATATTAAATTCTCCTGTATAAAAGTTTTTATGAGTGCTGGGTGTATTGAATGCCAAAATAAAATGTTTCTCAAGAGTAAAATAAGTCATAATCTCAATACTTAATCACTTTTAGATCTTTTTTTAATTTTTGACACTTTAGTGATTTTTCACTAAGCTATTAAAACTGGACTAGAAATGAAGTTCCAAATATGTGGCCTTATCTCTATTGTGTAATATTCAGTCTTTTCAAATGGAAAAGTGGTTTTCCCTCTGTATGTTCAGCATTCAGGTGCTCTTTTCACCAGGAAATGAGTCAGATCAATGGAAGGGATGAGAGAATACTAGAAAATATGTGGGGCTTCCTAATTAACAAAGCATTTTCCATTCATGTCATAGAAAAGCAAAACTTGGCAGAAACACTTATTCATCTCACATAAGAGGAATGAGACTTAGAAAAGCAAATGCATATATTTCATCTCTTTTACTCTCAAACCTATGTAACTTTACTAAAAATTGTCACCCCAATAAACTTTAATTTAAAAAAAAGCAAATGCAAATGGTGGCCTTTAAAAAAAAAGTCCTTTCAAGATTTCCATTCAAGATTAGAGAGTAGGTAAATGCTGTGATCACCTACTCTCAGGACCACATCAATTACAATTAAATTACAGAACAACCATCAATGAGAATTGACTGAAGTCTAGCTGAACTAAAGCTCTACAAATACAAATATACAGAAGCCAGTTCCAGGTTGGTAGGAGAGGTAGAAGCATGGAACAACCCGGTCGGTTAATATTTACTTTATGTATTTAAGTGCTATTATGTTGGGCACATAAATGTTAACAAGGGTTAGATACACTTGATGGATGGCTTCCTTTAATATTACAAAATGTCCTTCTTTGTCTTTTATTATAGACTTTTTGAAAAGTCTGTTTAGTCAAAGTGTTGCTTCCTCAGCATTTTTTCATCTACATTTACATTAATTTGCTTTCAGTCTGTGTGTGTCTTTGGACCTAAATTGGTTCTCTTGTAGTCAGCATATCTTATTTTCTTATCTATTCAGCAACACCATGTCTTTTGATTAGATCATTTACTTCATTTACATTTAAAGTGATTATTGATAGGTGCATAGTTATTTCATTTTATTATTCATATTTATGTTCTTTTATTTCCCCCTTATTTTTATACAAGTCTCTTCAACGGCTTTTTTAATACTGCCTGGGTGGTAAGGAACTCCTTTAGTTTTTTCTTGTGTGGGCAGCTCCTTATGTCTCCTTCAATTTTCAATCATAACCTCACTGGGTACTTTAGTCTTGGTTTTACTTCCTTGGTTTTCATTGTTTTGAGTAAATCCTTCCAATCCATTATGTTCTGGAAAGTTTCTGTTGTGAATCAGCTGATATTCTTATGGGACCAACTGTGTAGGTAACTAGTTGGCTTTCTCTTGCTGCTTTTAAGATTCTCTCTTTGTCATTAACATTTGGCATTTTAATTTTAATGTGTCTTGCCGTGGGTCTGTTGGGTTCATCTTGTTTGAAACTCTCAGCACTGCATGAATTTGTATTATTTTTTTTTAATTTATGTTGTTCTGATTAAATGTTTTCTATTGCTTTGCCTTCTAAATCGTTGATTCCATTCTCTGCTTCATCTAATCTGCTGATTGTTACTTCTAGTGCATGCTTCATTGCAGTTATTGTAAATTCATTTCTGATAGACCCTTTTTCATGGGTTCTATGTCTTTTTTATGCTTGCTATCTCATTTTTGAAGTTCTCACTAGGTATCTTAAGCATCCTTATAACCAGTGTTTTGAACTGTGTGTCTTGTAGATTGCTTGCTTCCATTTTGTTTATTTTTATTTTTTGAGTTCGCTCTTGTTTGTTCATTTAGTACACTTTTTTGTTTTCTTATTTTAAATGACTCTCTGTGCTTGTTTTTGTGTATTAGATAGATCCGCTATGTTTCACAGTTTTGGCAGGATGACCTTATGTAGTAGGTATCCCATAAGGCCCAGTGGCAAGTTTCCCTGGTTACATGATCCAGATGCTCCAAGAGCGTCCCTTGTGTGGGTTGTGTGTTCCCTCTTGTTGTAGTTGTGCCTTGATTACTGCTGGCGCATTACTGGGTAAGAATGACCCTATGGTTGTAAGGATAAGCCCTGACTATAGTGTAGGAGCTGCTGTGCAGAGGCTGACCTTATGGAGTTCAAACTGACTCAGCAGGCTCTGGTGTCTGCCAAGAGCACTCTTTTGGATGTTCTGTTCCTGGGACTCATTGGGTAGTGTTTTGTTTTGATTCAAAGCTCGTTACTGGGTTTTCTGTTTCTAGGACCACTTATAAAAAACATGTGTGCAGGTCAAGCTCAGCTGTTGCCTGTGACTTGTCCAGGGATACCTGGTAAGAGGTAAAAAGTGACCTATTGTCAGTCATTTCCTGTGCTGTACCTTGAGATGTGTGTGAGTGACCATGATGTTAACCTAGGAGAGCCATCACAAATACTGGGCCTGGTACACCTCAGCAAGAGGCCCACAGCACACCAAGGCCTGACTCTACACTACATTCTAGTTGTCCATAAGTCGCAGCCACTGAAAAAGTCTTGGGTGGTATGGTAGTTGGATGGAGCTGGAGTCACCAGCAAGAGGAAAGTGATATTAAACAGGTTAAGACAGATTCAGATTTGACCACAGTTTTAATCCTGGGTTCACTCTACAAAAACCTCAGAGTACATCAAGGCCAGCTCGCACCTGCATGGGGCCTGCATACTTCCAAGAGATGACCAACAAAGACTGCAGCACAGGCCAACACCAGCTGCCTGTGAGCTATGACAAAGCCTCTAGCATTTTGCAAGTTGAATGTGGCAGAGTACCACAGAATCACCAGGGTAGAGTGAGCAGAGTTTACAAGGCCAATGAAAGTTCAGATATGGCTGTGTGGAGGACGGACCTGACACAGAAAAGATGATATCTGCCTGTTGGGTTCATAAAAGGAGATCTCAACACAGGGACAATAACAGCTTTCCCGCCACTTCTTGCCCTGAAGCCATACAACTCACTCTCTATTTGTATGTCTCTGGCACCTCCTGTGCTGCAGTCCCTCTGTCAAAAGACAGGGTGAGTGCCTATGAGTGACAGAGTCTGAGCAGGAAGCCTTTAAGAGGACACCGGCATTTTCTTACACCTTCCATCACAACAGATGGGCAGAAGCCCCACTGATTTTTACAACCAGATATTTTGGGTGCTCCTCTACCCAACACTGGTGCTCCAAGCTGAAGAACCCAATGTGAGGCTGGGACCCCTTGCTCTTCAGGGGGACCTATGCAGTGGAGATATCCCTCCTGATTTTCGACCAGCACATGTGGGTGTGAGACAAGCCCTTTTTGTGTCTCTGCCCCTCCTGCCAGTCTCGATGTGGCTTTTTCCTTATATCTTTCATTAAAGGAATCATGTACAGCTAGTATTTGGGAAGTTTTATCTGTAAAAGGGATTTTTTCCTGTTTGTTTGTTTTATTTTAATGCAGTTAACTAACAACAGAAAAGAAAGGGAATTCTCCACAATGCTACTTCAATATACTCCTTGATTCCAATTAATAGATGTTATCCACACTTGACCCTGTAACGAAACTCCCTACCTTTGAGGCTCTTAACATATAAGTTATTTCAAGCACCACTGTTTTCTCTAAACTTATAATGTGAGGAGAAATTGTTGTTGGCCATCTTTAGATTTTTCTGTCCTATGAAATAAAAATAAAACTTCTATATATTGAAAAACCCTGTGTATAGATGAAGATACTTAATAAAAAACATATTTTCATGAGTATAAAATTAGAGAAATGTTGGTCAGAAACAATTTGTATACAATGAGAAGGGATGCTGAAGCTTGATCTGATTATGGTATAACATGTACCATGGTATGGTTTAGTTGTACAAGAGAAAATGAGAATTTTTCAAAAGTATTTTATTGGGGAATTGGGGGATGGGAACAGTGCTGGGTAATTGGGGGAAGGAGAACAGACAAGTTGCTGTCGTTTTGTTCTTCAGTCTAGTTGTGGAGGACGTTGCTTGACTGGCCCAAGTTGGCACCATCATTGAGCTCTTCCTAGGCGAGACACATCAGTCACCGGCTTCTGGACAGACACTCACTGTGGCTGCTGGCCATTCACGCTGGCTGCTGGCCGCTCACGCTGGCTGCTGGCTACACACGGTAGCCCATGGCAACCCACTGCCACAGGAGCTGCAGCCTACACTGTCGCCAGCGACTCACGGCAGCCCAGCTCCAGGTTGAGCTGTTGTTCAGTATCTTAGCTGTGGAGGGCAGTGTCACTGGCCCTCATATGTGGGATCTGAACCAGGGCCCTCTGTCGTCCCAAACCAGTTCTTAACCATCGTGCTACTCGGCCAGCCCGAAAATGAGAAATTTAAATTATGAACTGTCAAAGAAGAGTAAATAATTCTATACTGCTGTTGGTAATAAATGTAAGTCCACCATGATAGTACAGTACACTAGTGATAACTTAGAGTGGTTGTAATACTTTAGAAAATTAATTAACATAGTTCACTACATTAGCATACTTTATGAAAAATAAACTCTCTAGATAGAAAACATCATTTGTTAAAATTCAACATCTATTTATGACAAAAAATTGAGGGAAAAATAATTTTTTAACAAGGAAAATATCTACAAAATCAAGAGCCAACACAATACTTAAAGTTGAAACTTTAAAATATACTTTTTCTAGATTAATGTTAATAGTTATTGTACATTAAATGCATTCTATAGTTTATTGGCTTCAGTATCTAGACAAGGGTGCATGTTATCACTGTTTCTTTACAACATTGCACTGAAGATCCTGGCCAGTTGTAAGGCAAGAAAATAAGTTGAAGTTATAGTGACTAGAATAGATGATATGATTCTGTAGATAGACTACTCAAAATAGTTTGTGGATAAATCATAGAATGAAGTAAAAAGTTCAACAAGGTGGCTGGATATAAAAATCTCTACACAAAATCAGGGGGATTCCAAGATGGTAAAGTAGATAAATGCTGTTCTTGCCACATCTCATGGCCACATTAAAATTACAACTAAACTATAAAACAATCAACTTAGAGAACCAATTTAAGTCAAGCTGAACAGAAGTTCTATAACAGGATATAAAGAAGAAGCCACATCATGACTGGTAAGAGGGTCAAGGGGAAAAAAACAGGCTGAACTCACACCTGCATGTCACGGTTAAGAATTGGGAGGAATATCTTGGCCAAGGACGTTCCACCTGAAATAATGAGGAACTCCAGCCCAACACAGGCTACCCAGCCCAGAGTACCAGTGCTAGGATCAGGAGCCCCCACAACATGTGGCTGTGAAAAACGGTGGGATTCTGACCACCCAGGTAAGAAGCAAGGCTGCAGGATACCCAGAAAACTTCTTAAAGGGCCTGTGTAAAACTCACTTAGTTGCAAGCACTCACCCTGTGTTCTAGCAGAGGGACCGTGACTCAGGAGGCATCAGAGACAGATAGGGATAGACTGCATTATGAGGCCTCAGGGTGAGAATTGGAGGAACAGTCACCATTTTCCCTGTGTAGAATCTTCCTCCCACGAAGCCAGGGGGGGCACCATTTTTCTTGTATTGAGCACTCCTCACATGGTTAAATCTGAATTGTCATTGGCTTGGTAACTCAACTAGCTCTATCTTGTTGACTCATTGAAACCCTGCTCCACCCAATTCATGCAACCCTGAAGTCACTTTTCTGACCAGCAGAGAGACCCACCTATGCTCTACTCATTCTTAGATAACTCTCATGAGTCCACAAGCCCCAGGAAGGTGACAGCTGACCTTAGTGAGCTCTCATACTTTTGCTGAGTAACTCCAGGTTCAGCATTGGCATCAAACCAGAGTCTACAATAACCTGGTGAACACCACTCATCTCACCCTGGTGAATCCCTGAGACCCTGCCTCACCTAACTTATGTACCCCATGAGGGGCTCTATCAGCAGTTGAACTGTACAAGAACTGCCAAGGGGAACCAAGCCTCAGGACACCCTGGGATTTTTGTGGAACTATTCCAGCCCTCATACTGGTGGCAACCATCCTTGGTTCAGTGTGACCTGACCCACACGCCTCTAGCTCCAGCACAGGCAGCAACTGATCATGGATCACATTGTAACTCCTACTGAGTAACCCATGGTTGATCACAGGCAGTGGTTGAACTGAAGCTTCATCGGAGCACCTCTAAAAGGCCCCAGAACTAACATACCCAGAGGCCAACTTCAGACAACAGGAGAGCACCACCTAATGAGCCTCACATGTGGAACACCCCAAGGGTGGACTCAGGAGGCTCCAGAGCCCACAAAGGCAAATCTTACTCCATAAGATAAGCACCCTCACAAAGCAGTCCATAAGCTGTGGCCATAGCTAAAACCCATAGCTAGTCAGCTTGAGGGTCAATCTCTCCACTGATGTACCAATAGAAATTAAAGCTCAACAATAACAGGAGGGTACACACAACCTACATAATGGATGTTCCTCCATCCCAGCACAAATGACCAGGGAGACTGCCAGCTGGGCTCCACAAACCACCTACTACATAAGGACATCTGGCCAAGACTAGGAGACATAGCAGATCTACCTAATACATAGAAAAACACAGTAGCAGAAAAATGAAGAAACAAATAAATACATCCCAAATTAAAGAACAGGAGAAAACTCCAGAAAAAGGATAAAACAAAATAGAAACAAGCAATCTATAACACAGAGTTTAAAACACTGGAACTAAGAATGCTCAAGGAAGTTGCTGAGAATTTCAACAAATATATAGCAAGCATTAAAAAAAGACATATAAACCATAAAAAACAGCCATTCAGGAATGAAAAATATAAAAACTGAAATGAAAAATGTACTACAAAGAAGCACAAGAAGATTAGATGAAGCAGAATATCAAATCAGCAGTTTGGAAGACAAGGTAAAAAAAAACCCACACCCAATTAGAACAGAAAAAATAAATAAATTAATTAAAAAATAAATAAAATAAAATAATAAAGGAAGCCAATAAGTGAGGCCAGTTTATGAAACCTCTGGGAGAACCTCAAGTGTAAAAATATTGGCATGATATGTGTACCAGGAGAAGAGAGAAAGCCAAAGATTGAGAGACTATTTGAAGAAATAATGACAAACTTTCCAACCTTAGTTGAGGAAATACAAATACAAGCTCAAAAAGTGCAAAGAGTTTCAAACAAGATGAACCCAAACACGCCCACAACAAGACACATCATAATTAAAATAGCAAGTTGGAAAGAAAGAAAGGATTCTAAAAGCAGCAAGAAAGGCAACTAGTTACTTATAAAAAAAGTTCCCATTATGTTATCAGTGGATTTCTCAACAGAAACTTTGCAGGCAAGGAGAGATTGGCACAAAATATTCAAAGTGACAAAAATCAAGAACCAGCAACCAAGACTATTCTACACAGCAAAGCTACCATATAAAACTGAAGGAGACATAAATAGCATCCAGGATAAGAAAAAGTTAAAAGAGTTCATCATCAACAAAGCAGTATTATAAGAAATGTTAAAGATACCTCTATTAGAAGAAGGGGAAATATAAGTATGAATAATAAAATGATTATAAATATGTATCTATCAATAATAACTTTAAGTATAAATGTAATAAATCCTCCAATCAAAAAACACAAGGTAGCTGAATGGATAAGAAAACAAGACCCCTACATATGCTCTGTACAAGACACACACTTCAGATTGAAAGTCAAACACAGACTGAAAGTAAGGGAATGGAGAAACATATTTCATGCGAATGGAATAAAAGAAAAAAAAGCTGGGTAACAATACACATATCAGACAATCTAGGCTTAAAACAAAGGCTATAATAACAACAACAACAAAAGGGGCATTTCATAATGATGGAGGGGTCAATCCAAAGGAAAATATAATCCTTGTAAACATTAATGTACCTAACATAAGAGCACCTAAATATATGAAGCCAATTTTGACTAATAAAAAAGGGAGAGATCAACAGTAATAAATCACAGTGGGGGACTTTAACACCCATTGACACCACTGACAGATCTTCCAGTCAGAAAATCAATAAGGAAAGAGTGGCTTTAAATGACCCACTATACCCAATGGATTTATAATAATTGATATTTTTAGAATTTTCACCCCAAAGCAGCAGGATATACATTTTTTTAAGTGTACATATAAATTTTCCAGAATAGACCACATTTTAGGCCACAAAACAAGTTTTAATAAATATAAGAAGATTGAAATTATATCAAGGGTCTTCTCTGACCACAATGGTATGAAACTAGAAATTAATTACAGGACAAAAATGAAAAACATGCAAACGTATTGAAGATAAACAACATGCTACTAAACAATGAATGTGTTAACAACAAGATCAAGGAAAATATAATATACCTTGAGACAAATGAAAATTAAGACACAATGACCTAAAATCTATGGGACATAGCAAAATCAGTACTAAAAAGGGAATTCATAGTAATACAGGCATACCTCAAGAAACAAGAAAATTCTCAAATAAACAATATAACCATAAATGTAAAGAGACTTGAAAAAGAACATCAAACAAAGCCCAAAGTGAGTACAAGGATGGAAATAATAATGATCAGAGTAGAAATAAAAGAAATAGAGCCTGAATAAGAATATAAAAGATCAATGAAACCAAGAGCTGGTTCTTTTAAAAGATAAACAAAATTGATAAACTTACAATCACAGTCATCAATAAAAAAAGAGTGGCGACCCAAATGAATAAAATCAGAATTGAAAGAGCACAAGTGAAAACTGACAGTACATAAATACAAAGGATAATGAAAAAATATTACTATTATATCCCAACAAATTTGGTCAATCTGGAAGAAATTCCTAGAGACATACAATTTTCCAAACATGAACAAAGAAGAAACACAATCTATACAGACTGATTATAAGGAAATCAAATCAGTAATCAAAAAACTCCCTACAAATGAAAGTCCTTGACTGGATAACTTCACAATAATTTTTACCAAACATTCAGAGAAAAATTAACACCTATCCTTCTCAAACTATTTCAGAAAATTCAACAGGAGGAAAGGCCCCAAGTTTATTTTACAAGACCACAATTAACCTGGTTCAAAAGCCAGACAAAAACATTACAAAAAAAGAAAGAAAGAAAGAAAAATATAGGCCAATATCCCTAATGAATATAGATGCAAAAGTCCTCAACAAAATAATAGCAAACCAAATTCAGCAATACATTAAAAATATCATACATGATCAAGGGCGATTTATTCCTGGGATACAAGTTTGGTTCAATTTCCACAAATCAATTAATGTGATACACCACACAAACAAAATTAAAAATAAAAGTCATATGATCATATCAATAGATGCATACAAAGGGTTTAACAAAATCCAACATCTATTTATGATAAAAACTGTCAGCAAAGTGGGAACAAAGAAAACGTACCTCAACATAATAAAAGCCATATAAAACAAACTCAAAGCATACATTACTTAACAGGGAAAACTAAAATTGTTCTCCTTAAGATCAGGAACATGGCAAGTATGTCCACTTTCACCACTTTTATTCCATAGTATTGGAAGTTGTAGCCACAAAAATCAAACAAAAGAAAGAAGAAAGAAAGAAAGAAAGAAAGAAAGAAAGAAAGAAAGAAAGAAAGAAAGAAAGAAAGAAAAAGCATCAAAATTGGAAAGAAAGATTTAAAACTGTCATAATTTGCAAAAAAAAAACCACCATGATACTGTGTCGAGAAAACCCTGAAATTTCCATCAAATAACTATTAGAATTGATAAATGCATTCGGTAAATTAGCATAATACAAAATTAATATTCAGAAATCAGTTGCATTTTTATACACCAATCATGAACTATCAGACAAAGAATATTAAGAAAACAATCCCATTTACAACTGCATAAAAAAATACCTAGGAATAAATTTAACCAAATAGGTAAAAGACCTGCACTCAGAAAACAATAAGACACTAAAGAAATAAATTAAAAAGATACAAATAAATGAAATCATATATCATGCTCATGAATAGGAAGAATCAGTATAGTTAAAAGGTCCACATGGCCTAAAGCAATCTATAGATTCAATTCAACCTTCATCAAAATACAAATAACATTTTTCACAGGACTAGAATAAGTAATCTTAAAATTTATATATAACCAAAAATAACCTCAAATACTCACAACAATTTTGAAAAAAAAATTGGAGGTATCACAGTACCTGATTTCAAAAAGTTATACCACCTGGGATACTAATCAAAACAGCATAGTACTGGCATAAAAACATACACATAAATCAATGGAACTAAATAGACAGTGCATAATGAAATCTACACCCATGTGATAATTTAGTCTATGACAAAAAAGGCAAGAACATACAGTGATGTAAAGACGGTCTACTTAAAAAGTGCTGTTGGGAAAACTGTACAGATACATGCAAAAAGTAATAAAATTTGATCACCTTTCTTACACTATATACAAGAATAAACTCAAAATGGATTAAACACATAAACATGAAACCTAAAACCATAAAACTCCTAGAAAAATATAAGCAGAAAACTCTCTCACATTGCTCTCAGTGATTGTGTGTGTGTGTGTGTGTGATTTTTCTCTTTCACCAAGGGAAACAAAAGAAAAAAATAAACAAATGGGGCTACATCAAACAAAAAAGTTTTTGCACAGCCAAGGAGACCATCAACAAAATGAAAAGACAGGCTACTGAATGAAAGAAGATATTTGTCAATGATATATCTGATAAGGGATCAATTTCCAAACTTTCTACTGAACTTATACAACTAAACACCAAAAAAAAATCCAATTAAAAAATGAGCAGAGGTCCTGATAGACATTTGTCCAAAGGGGACATACATATCTCCAATATACATATGAAAAGACACTCAATATCACTAATTATCTAAGAAATGCAAATTAAAACCACAATGAGATATCACTCACAGCTCTCATAATGGCTGTCATCAATAAATCAACAAACCCTAAGTGTTGGCAAGGATGCAGTGAAAATGGAACCCTAATACACTCTTGGTGGTATTGCAAATTGGTGCAGCCACTATGGAAAATGTTTCAGAGTTTCTTCAAAAAATTAAAAATAAAGCCACCTTATAACCCAGAAATTCCAGTTCTGGGTATTTACCCAATGAAACCCAAAACACTAATTCAGGAAAATATATGCACTACTACTTTCATTGCAGCACTATTTACAATAGCCAAGATATGGAAGCAACTCTAGTGCCCCGCAACAGACAATTGGATGAATAAGATGTGGTACATATATACAGCGGAATATTACTTTGTCATAAAAAGAATGAAATCTTGCCATTTGTGACAACACGAATAAATCTAGAGGTTGTTATGCCAAGTGAAATAAGCCATACTGAGAAAGACAAATACCATATGATCTCACTTACATGTGGAATCTAAAGAACAATATAAGTGGACAAACACATCAGAAACCTATTCATAGATGCAGAGAACAAACTGATGGTTTCCAAAAGTGAGTTTCAGAAGCTGTATGGAAAAAATGAAGGGATTAAGAAAAGAAATTGGCAGTTACAAGAGTAGCCATGAGATGTAAAATACAGCATAGAGAATATAATGAATAACATTGCAACGACTATGCATAGTGCCACGTGTGTACTAGACTAATCGGGGTGATCACTGAATAAACTATATAAATGTCTAACCACTATGTTGTACACCTGAAACTAATACAAAATAATACTGAATATAAACTATAACTGAAAAAATAACTAAAAAAATATTATATACAAAATGGAGATCAGACTTGAGTATTCCCTGAGGAGGTAAAAACATGTAAACCATGTAAGCACAATTAAACTTATCTTATTTCATGAGCATAAATGAAACTTAGCTTAGGTTATTTCTTGTAAATGCTACTCACAGTCATAACAGCAGCATATCTTCCTGAAAATGGTATGAGATAATCACTTATAACCAATCCCCTGTTATCCAGAAATTTCCATTTTTATTACCAATCATTTTAAAGGTTAACAGCTTATTATTTTTCACTTTATAATACATCCTTTAACTTCGTGTCCCTGAGCTTCATATCAGCCTTTGATTTTGAAAGCTCCTAGTTTATAAATTGTTCTTATATGCATGATAAACTCTTACTAAACACCATTTATTGATCTGATGGTTTTAATTTTACAATTTCTGGATTTTTGACATCTGGTGGAAACATATTGTTTTAACTTGCTATAGTTTATTTAAATGTGGACCCTTGAAGTCTAAATTACAATTATACAGATAAATGACAAGAGCAAAATGACATATTAGGCAACCCCAACCTCTCATTCCTACACAGAAACATTAAAGAACTAGCAGGAACTGTCAGAACCAACATTGTCAGTGCTTTGGAAAACAGCCAAAGATTTATTGTTCCAAGCAAACAATTTAAAAGAAAAAAGCAAACTGAAAATGATAGGAAAGTTTTGTGGCATTTTTACTTGCCCATACCCCACCCTTACACCTGTGTGCTGGCAGGTGTAAATCAGAAGAAGTTCTGCAAATTATTGTGTATATCTATTCTAATATGTCCAGGGGCTTCCTACAGGAATTATGTAAGGCTCTCATCTCTGTTTCACTTAATTTGGAACACAGGCTGGAAAAATAGGAGACATTGCTAAAAAAATGATGCAAGGTGAAATCACAAACTGAAGATTCCTGGAGAAAAAGATAACTTGTTAAGACATACAATAGAACTACAAAAGGCTCAGAGTAAAAGCTGGAAGAGATTCTTCGGGGAGTTAGGAAAATCAAAACTGTTTGTGTATATGTGAAAATTTCCAAAGCTGCATACAGGCCAAGGGCAATATGCATACCCTAAAAAAAAGAGAATAGACCCTAGGCTTTCATATCAGACTGATTCCTACACTTGGTGCAAAAACAAGTTAAGTGGCAAAGGAATCCCCAGCCAGGGCTAATTTGCAAACACTGGAAGGGTGCTTGTTTTTACTTTCTATTTCCATTTGTTTACTGTTTTTTTTATTATTTTCTCTTTCTATTTTTCTTTTTAAAAACACATCTTGGCATTCAAGGAAATTTTTTGTCAAAGCATTAGTTGAATATTAGATGACTTTAGTCACCACACATGACAAGGAATGAAATCTTTTTAAAGAGTTTTGAAAAATACCTAAATAAATAAACTACTATATTCTGCAACAAGAGCAACAAAAACAAACACTGAAGGAGGAGAATGTGATTTCCAGAGTTAGAACATTATAATATTCAAATGGATAATTATTGACAAAATGTCACAGTGTATACAAAGAATGGGAAAATATGGTTCACTCAATAGACAAAATAACCTGACAAAATTATCCATGAGGAAGATCAGACATCAGACTTACTAGAAATTATTTTTTTAAAACTGTCTTAAGTATGTTCAAAGGCCTAGAAAAAATACGGCCAAAAAATAAAGTACATTGATATATGAATAAAATGGGAATATCAATAAAGAGTTAAAATTTATTTTTAAAAAGGGAAAAAACAAATTTGGAGGATGAAAAGTAGAATAACTGAAATTAAAAATTCAATATATAAATTCAACAGCAGATTTGAGCAAGCAAAAGAAAAAATCAGCATATTTGAAGACAGGAGCATTGAAATTACTGAGTTTAAAGAGCAGAAAGGATAAATAATGAAGAAAAGTAAACAGAGCTTAAATGAAATGAATGAAGTAATATGCAGCAAGTAAAATGAATAAAGAACAGTAAACAGAACATTTGGTAGGTACACCAGCATACATGTTAAATGGATGACCAGTAAGAGAAAAAACAGAAGTATGCAGAATGAGTATTTGAAGAATAATGGCTAACGTCTTTCCAATTTTGTGAAAGTTATGAATGTATAAATCAAGAAGCAAGATTACAGTAGGAAAAACCAAAAGAGATGCACACTAAGACACATTGTAATCAAAGTGTTAATGCAAAAGACAAAGAGAGGATCTTGAAAGCACCCAAAAGAAGCAACTCATTATGTATAAGGAAATCGTCAATAAGATTAACAGATTTGGAAAAGTTTGAACACTTGTGCACCAGTGGAGAGAATATAACATGGTGTCACTTTTATAGAAAGAGTGTGGAGCTTCTTCAGAAAATGAAAAATAGAGCTATCATATGATCCATCATTTGTACTTTGGTGTATTTATCCAAAATAATTGAAAGCAGGGTCTCATAGAGCTATTTGCACTCCCATGTTTATTGCAACATTATTCTCAATAGTCAACAGACGGAAACAACTTAAATGCTCATCAATGCATAATTATCAATTCATATTCTTCAACTGAATATATTCAGGATTAAAAATGAGGAAGTCTTGTGATATGCTACAGCATAGATGAACGTTGCGGACATTATGTTAAGCCAGTCACAGAAGAACAAATACTGAATGAATGCAATTAAATGAGGAATACAGATTATTAAACTCATAGAAGCAGAAAGTAGAATGGTGTTTGTCAGGGGCTGGCATGAGGAATATATGGGGAATTTTGTTCAATAGATATAGAGTTTCAATCATCCAAGATGAAAAAGTTCCAGAGATATCCAGTAAACCAAAGCACATATAGTAAATAATATTGTACTGTATGCTTAAATTTTTTAAAATTAATAGGTTATATTTTATATTATTTTTTTTTGTTTTTTGTTGGTTTTTTTTTTAGATTTTTTTATTGGGGAATTGGGGGAAGGGGAACAGACAAGTTGCATCATTTTTGTTCTTCAGTCTAGTTGTGGAGGATGTTGCTTCACTGGCCCAAGTTGGCACCATCATTGTGCTCTTCCCGGGCGAGACAGATCAGTCGCCAGCTTCTGGACGGCCGCTCACTGTGGCTGCTGGCCGCTTACGCTGGCTGCTGGCCACACACAGTAGCCCATGGCAACCCACTGCCACAGGGGCTGCAGCCCACGCCATCGCTGCCGGCGACTCACAGCAGCCCAGCTCCAGGTTGAGCTGTTGTTCAGCATCTTTGCTGTGGAGGGCAGTGTCACTGGCCCTCATATGCAGGATCCGAACTGGGGCCCTCTGGCATCCCAAGCCAGTTCTTAACCATCACGCCACTCGGCCGGCCCTATATTATATTTTTAGCAAAAAAAATAAAAACTATTGGTGAGGATGTGGAGAAATTGGAACACTTGTATATTTCTAGTATGAATTTAAAATTGTGTCACAACTCTAGAAGGCAATTTAGCAGTTCTTCAAATAGTTTTCATAGATTTACCATGTGACTCTGTAATACTCCTAAGCATATGCCTAAAAGTAGTGAAAACAGAGTCTCAAAGAGATACTCATGTGTCAATGTGCATTATCACATTATTCATAATAGACAAATGTAATTGTCCATCAATACAATCATCATATGAATGGGTAAAAATATGTGTTACATACATACAATGAGATATTATTTAGCTGTAAAAGGGAATACGTTCTGATACATGCCACAACATTGATAAACATTATTCTAAGTGAAATTAACCAGATACAATAGGACAAATATTTTATGAATCCACATATATGCAATATCTAAATCAAATATATTCATAAAGATATAAAGTAGGTTAGAGGTTACTGGGTGCTGAGGATAGTGTGTAATACAATGATACAGCTTAATTGTTACATAGTTCCTGTTTGGGTTGTTGAAAGTTTTTTGAAATAGGTAGTGGTGATGATAGCAAAACAATGCAAATGTAATTAATATCACTGAATTGTATACTTAAAAATGCTTAAAATGGCAAATTTTATTATATATTAATATATAATTCTTCCATAATTAAAATATTAATAATGTAATATATCAAAGACTGAATTATACAGTTTTAATGGATATATTGTACAACAAGTGAATGATATCTCAATAAACATATTAACAAATTTTATAGTCACTGAAATTTCTCCTTTTTTTTTAGATATTTTTTATTAGGGAATTGGGGAAGGGGAAGAGCCAAGTTGTTGTCCTTCAGTCTTAGTTGTGGAGGGCACAGCTAAGTCAGCTCCAAGTCCAGTTGCCATCCGGCTGCCCATTGGCAGCTCCCAGCCCCTCAGCTCAAGGTGCTGTGTTCAATCTTACTTGCAGGTGATCGTCGCCCACTATCCTGTGGGGGAGTCAAACCAGCAAGCTTGTTGTTAGGAACATGTGCTCTCACCAGCTGAGCCATTCCGCCACCTGTTCCAGCTCAGCAGCAGCTCGGCTCAGGTGAAGCTCACTGGCCCATGTGGGACTCAAACTGGCGATCCTGTTGCTCAGAGCTCACACTATTAACCAACTGAGCCACTTGGTCAGCCAAATTTCTCCATTTTTATGTAAGTGTATTTGTTTGTGTATATATTTATAATGGTAGTAATGGTAGGGATATAAGGTTGAAACTATCACATAAAATATATGTGTGTCTAATTGTAGATAAGTAAATTTTGATATACTTTTCAGCTGTCTTAAAACACTTCTCTGTGGATATTCATTTATTTGTGAATTAAAATAAACATGAGAAGATACTCTTTTTTAGTCTTTCATTTTTCTTTTAAACAAAATTTATTGGGGTGACAATGGTTACTAAAATTACATAGGTTTCAAGTGTACAGTTATGTAATATAGCCTATGTATTTTACATTGTGCATTCATCACCCAGAGTCAGTTCCTTCGATCAGCATATACTTGACCCGTTTACCCTCATCTACCACCCTCCTCCCCCCTTACCCTCTAGTAACCACTAAACTGTTGTCTGTGTCTATGAGTTTTTCCTTATGTTTTTATTTGGTTCCTTTGTTGCTTTCAGTTTTATATGCCATGTATCAGTGAAATCATATGGTTCTTGACTTTTTCTGTGTGACATATTTCACTCAGCATAATAATTTCAAGACCCATCAATGTTGTCACAATTGGCACTATTTCATCTTTTCTTATGGCAGAGTAGTATCCCATTGTGTATATATATCACATCTTCTTTATCCAATCATCTATCAACATGTACTTGTGTTGTTTCCATGTCTTGGCCACCATAAATAAAGGTGCAATGAACATTGGAACGTATCTGTTACCATGTACCAAAATTAACTCAAAATGGATAAAAGACCTAAACATAAGACCTGAAAAATAAACTGCAGAGAAGAAAATATAGGTACTAAATTTATGGAATTTGAGATCAAAGAGGATTTTATGAATTTAACCTCAAAGGCAAGAGCAGTAAAAGCTAAAATAAATCAATGACTATATCAAATTAAAAAGCTTCTGCACAGCAAAAAGAACCATCAACAAAATAAAAAGGCGACTAACCAAATGGGGAAAGATATTTGCAAACAATGCCTCCAATAAATGGCTCATATCCATCAGAACTCATACAACTCAACAACACAAAACAAACAACCCAATTAAAAAATAGGCAGAATATCTGAATAGGTATTTCTCCAAAGAGGACATACAGGTGGCCAATAGACGTATGAAAAGATGTCCAACATCACTAATCATCAGAGAAATGCAAATAAAAACCAAAATAAGATATTACCTCATATAGGTTAGAATGGCTATAATCAACAAGACAAATAATAACAAGTGTTGGAGAGGCTGTAGAGAAAAAGGAACCCTCATACAGAACCCTCATACACTGTTGGTGGGAAGGCAGTGTGTGGGTTCCTAAAAAAAACTTAAAAATATATTTATCATATGACCCAGGAATCCCTCTCCTGGATATCTACCCCCAAAATCTGAAAACATATATGTGTGTGTGTGTATACACACACACACACACACACACACATGCTCTGGTGTTCATTGCATCTTTATTTATGGTGGCCAAGACATGACAATAACCAAAGTGTCCTTCAATAGATTATTGAATAAAGAAGATATGGTATATATACACAATGGAATACTATACTGCCATAAAAAATGATGAAATAGTGCCATTTGTGACAACATGGATGGATCCTGAGATTATTATGCTAAGCAAAATAAGTCAGACAGAAAAAGCCTTGAGCCATATGATGTCACTGATATGTGGGATATGAAACTGAAAAGAACAAAAGAACAAGAAAAAGAAATGCAGAAACAAAACTTCTAGAGGCAGACAACAGTTTGTTGGTTACCAGAGGGGAAGGGAGAAGGGGGGGTGGTAGATGAGGGGAAAGGGGAATGAAAATATGGTGATGGAAAGAGAACTGACACTGGGTGGTGAACACACAATGTGATATATAGATGATGTGTTACAGAACTGCGCACTTTAAATCTATGAAACTTTGGTAACAATTGTCACCCCAATAAACTTTAATTTTAAAAAAGATACATAGAAAAAATGAGAATGAAAATACATCTTACCAAAATTTTTGGATGCCTTCAAAGCAGTTTTAAGAGGGAAATTTATAACATTACAGGCCTATCTCAAGAAACAAGAAAAATCCCAGATAAGTAACCTCATGTTACATATTAAAGAACTAGAAAAAGAAGAACAAATAAAACCCAAAGTCTGCAGAAGGATGGAAATAATAAAAATCAGAGCAGAACTAAATGAAATAGAGAACAAAAAAGCAATAGAAAAAAATAATGCAACAACGAGCTCGTTCTTTGAAAAGATTAATAACATTGACAAACACTGGGTAGACAGACTAAGATAAAAAGAGAAAAGACACAAATAAACAAAATCCAAAATGAAAGAAGGGAAGTTACCATGAATGCCACAGAAATAAAAATGATTATCCAAGAATACTATGAAGGATTATTTGTCACCAAATTCACTAAATTAAAAGATGGATATGTTTTTACAAGCATATAACATTCCCAGGATGAATTATGAAGAATTGGAAAATCTAAATAGACTGATCAGCACTAAGGAAATTGAATCAGTCATCCGAAATCTTCCCAAAAGCAATATCCAGGGCCACATGGCTTTACTAGGGAATTCTAGCAAACATTCAAAGAGGATTTAATACCTCTCCTACTCAAACTCTTCCATAAAATGGAAGATGAGACAATACTGTCTAACTCATTTTATGAGGTCAACATTACCGACACCAAAACATGGTAAGCATAAAAGAAAAAAAGAAAATTACAAACCTATATCCCTAGTGAAGACAGATGCAAAAATCCTAAACAAAATTCTAACAAATCAAATGCAACAGTTCATTAAGAAGATCAAACATCACGGCCAAGTGTGGTTCATCCCATGGCACAACGATACTACAGCGTATAGTAGAAAATCAATGTGATGCAACACATAAACAAATTAAAGGACACATATCCTACAATTATATTAATAAGTGAAAAGGGTAACTATTGCATTGTTCTGTACACCTGAAACTAACAATAAATAAATAAATTAAATTAAAAAAAAAATAAGTGCAGTAAAAGCATTTGACAAGATACAACATTCATTTATGAATAAAACCCTCAACAAAATGGGTATAGAAGGAAATACCTTAATATAAAAAAGGTCATATATGACAGACCCTCAGGTTATACTATAATTAATGGTGAAAATCTGAAGCCCTTTGCTCAATGTTCAGTAACAAGACAGGGCTGTATCCTATCACCTCTGCTGTTCAACATAGTATTAGAAATCCTAGCCAGAGCAATCAGACAAGAGAAATAAATAAAGGCATCTGCACTGGTAATGACAAAGTTAAATTTTCACTTTTTGCAGGTGACAAAATGTTCTATATAAAAAACCCTAAAGACTTTACTGAAAAACTGTTAGAAATGATAATAAAAAACACAATATAGTTGACGGCTACCAAATCAAGGTACAAAAGTTCATTGCATTGCTCTGTACTAAAAACGAAATCTCAAAAAAAGAAATAATAGACAAAAAATTCCTTTCACATTTGCAACAAAAACAAAAAAAAATACCTAAGAATAAACTTAACCAAGGATGTGAAAGACCAATACACTGAAAACTATAAGACATTTTTAGAAGAAATTGAACAAGACACAAAGAAATGGAAAGACATTTTGTGTCATGGATTGGAAAAATCAACATAGTTAAAATGGCCAGTTTCCCAAAACAATATACAAATTTAATGCAATCCCCATAAAAATTCCAATGCCATTTTAAAAAAATAGAACAAAAAATCATCAGATTTGTATGAAACCACAAAGACCATGAATAGCAAAAGCAATCCTAACAAAAAAAGAACATTGCTGAAGGCATCACACTTCCTGGCTTCAGCTTTTAATACAAGGCAACAATAATCAAAACAGTATAATATTGGCAGAAAAACAGAAACGCAGAGCAGTGGAATATAATTGAAAACCCAGAAAAAAACCACATAAATATGGATAACTTTAGAAAAATATGCCAAAAACATACAAGAGAGAAAAAAACAGCCTCTTCAATAAATGATGCTTAGAGAATTGGAAAGTCATGTACAAAAGACAAACTACACTGTTTTCTGTAATCCTGTGCCAAAATTAACTTCAAATTGATCAAAGACCTAAACATTAGACCTGAAACAAGATCTGCATAGAATAAAACATAGATATGAAACTTATGGACTTTCAGTTCAAAGAGCATTTTATGAATTTGACTTCAAAGGCAAGGGAAGTAAAAGCTAAAATAAATGAGTGGGACTATATGAAATTTAAAAACTTCTGTACAGCAAAACAAACCATCGACAAAATAAAGTGGCAACCAATTGAATGGGAGAAGAGTTTTGCAAACAACATATGATATGCGTACATATATGTAATGCCAAAAAATTTATACAAGTGGACACTTTGGTCAACATTACACAAGCAGTAGTTCCCTGTAATCAAAATTGTCTGATGCTGATGGTAACCACTTTGAGCATGTTTTGTAATTGCAGAAGTCAAACATTACTGGTATTCATCTTTTGTTATAGGTATATATTGAGTATTACAATTTTAATACAGTTTTTTCCCTTTATTAAAATGTGTTTTTCATATATATATATATATATATATATATATATATATATGTTTTTTTTAAGCTGGGATATGGGGATTCCATATATTGGGTGTCGGAAAGTCATGACATATTTTTTCTATGTTTTCCATTGCATCTTGACTTTTCCAAAAACCCAATATAAGGTGTGATAAAAATAATATGGTGAATGTTGAGTTACCCCATCATTCTTGCCACTTTTTGAAGCAGTTCTGGAAGTGCTCTTTCATGAATATCTTTAGTTGTGCTGTTGCGGCTGCCTCAATTTCCTGAATCGATTCAAAGTGTTTACCCTTCATGGTCATTTTGACATTGTGGAAGAGCCAGAAGTTACACAGTACCAGATCTGGTGAATAAGGTGGATGAGGGCACACTGTAATGTTTTTGTTTAACTAAAGTTGCTATACTAGTAGCCATGTGTGACACAGAGCCTTTCTGTTGTGATCAGATTACAGTGAATGCTGCTACTGACAGCCATCTAATGGAAAGGCAGGGATATTCAATATGGGAGAAGCTTCTCAAACCTTAGTAACAGAGTGTGACAAGTTTCAACTTGCTCAGTGCAGTCAGTCAACCATAGTGAGCTATGGTTGAAAGCAGGTGTGTTTTAAAGTGTGCCATAAATCATCCTCCATCATGACAACACTCTGTGTCACACATCACTTCTGGCATGGCAATTTGTGTCAAGTAAAAACATTATGGTGTGTCCTCATTCACCTTAACTACTGGATCTGGCACTGTGTGATTTCTAACTCTTCCCCAAAGATGATTCAGAACTTCTAGTTTTCATAGTGAAAAATATAATTCCCTTGCTTAAAACTCATCAATTTTACCCCAACACGTATGAATATAAATTCAAATTTTATTGTGATAAACAAAAATGTTCTTAATCTGACCAACAGGTAGATTCATAATCTCATCATCCATCACCCACTCAAATACTTTTTTTCTAACCACTTTTCATGTCCAATAAAACACCATGCTATATTTTTTTTAATTCTTAAAGGTGTTGAGGTGACACTGTTAAATACAATTATATAGGTTTCAAGTGTACAATTGTATAATACATTATCTATATATTGCACGTGTGTTTACCACCCCAAATCAAATCTTCCATCACCATATATGTGACCTTTTTTCAGCTCTTCTACCTTCAACTCTCCCTTCTCATCCTCTGGTAACCACTAAACTGATGTCTGTGTCTATGAGTTTTTACTTCTTTGTCATGTTTGTTTGTTGCTTTCAGTTTTACATGAGTGAAATCGTATGGTTCTCAACTTATTCTGTCTGACTTATTTCACTTAGCATGATTATCTCAAGATCCATCCATGAAATACTGTAATTTGTAACACTATGCTAACTTGCAATTCAGAGTTTTAAATTAGAATATTCTTAGCCCTATGGTCCACTGGGAAAAAAATAAAACAAAATAACAGCAATAACAAAAGCAAACAACAACAAAACTACTATATATTTTAAATGCAAACATTATTTTTTTTAGAAGGCATCCCTCCACTCATATCTGAAAGACTTCAAATGAGGAAAGTTGTTTAACAAAGGTTGATTATCAATCAAATGTATGTTCATTTGAAGAAAATTTGTCTACATGTTTTGTAACTAGTAATTTGCTTTTAATGATAGATAAAATATCACATTGTGTAAAGAAAATATATTTTTTTAAATTTTTGTTGGGGAATGGGGGGATGGGAACAGTGCTGAGGAATTGGGGGAAAGGGAACAGACAAGTTGCTGTCCTTTTCTTCTTCAGTCTAGTTTTGGAGGACGTTGCTTCACTGGCCCAAGTTGGCACCATCATTGCGCTCTTCCCAGGCGAGACACATCAGTTGCCGGCTTCTGGACGGCCGCTCACTGTGGCTGCTGGCCACTCACGCTGGCTGCTGGCTACATACGGTAGCCCATGGCAACTCACTGCCACAGGGGCTGCAGCCTATGCCATCGCCGGTGACGCACAGCAGCCCAGCTCCAGGTTGAGCTGTTGTTCAGCATCTTAGCTGAGGAGGGCAGTGTCACTGGCCCTCATATGTGGGATCCGAACCAGGGCCCTTTGGCGTCCCAAGCCAGTTCTTAATCATCACACCACTCGGCCGGCCCCAAGAAAATTTTTTATTATTATCAGTTTCAGGTATACAAAACAACATACTGATAAGACATTTACACATCTCACAAAGTGATAATTCCAACAAGTTTTCTAATCATCTGATACTGTACATAGATGTTACAATACCATTGACTATATTTCCTATGCTGCACTTTAATGAATGAGAGAAGGTATTTGCCAATAATCCATCGGATAAGGGCTTAATATCCAAAATTTATAAAAAATTCATACAACTCAACACCAAAGAAAACAAACAATCCAATTAAAAAACGGACAGAGGAACTGAATAGACATTTCTCCAAAGAGGACATATAGATGGTCAATACACATAGGAAAAGATGTTCAACATTACTGATCATCAGAGAAATACAAATAAATACCACAGTGAGATATGAGTTCACACCTGTCAGAATGGCCATCATCAATAAATCAACGAACAACAAATGTTGGCAAAAATATGGAGAAAGGGGAACTCCTGTGTATTTTTCGTGAGCTTGCTAATTGGTGCAGACACTGTAGAAAACAGCATAGCTATTTCTGAAAATATGAAAAATAGAACTACCTAATAACCCAACAATTTCACTAATGAGTATTTATCTAAAGTGATCCAAAACACTAATTTGAAAAGATATATGTAGCCTGATGATTACTGCAGCATGATTCATCATAACCAAGATATGGAAACAACTGAAATGCCCATCAATAGACAATTGGATAAAAAAAATTGTGCTACAGGGAAGGTCTCAGATGATGGATTAAGTAAAGTGTATGCATTTTGCCCCCCAGGATCATGTCATAATTACAAATAAATTATAGAATAGTCAACCTCAAGAATCATCTGAATACTAGCTGAAAAGAACACCTATAACTAAGGATATAACTAAGGATATAATATAACTATTATATCCTTAGTTATAAAGAAAAAGCCACAGCGAGCGTGGTAAAAGGGTTGGGGACGTGAAATGTGTTTACCCCAAACTTACATGTTGTGGTTAACACTGAGAGGGACACTTTAGTGGTGGAGATTTCTCCAAAAAGAGAGGGGTGCCAGCCCCATACCTGGCCCCCCAGCCCAGGAGTCCTGAGCAAGAAAGAGGAATCCCTATCACATCTGGCAGTGATAAGCAGCGAGGACTCTGTCTATCCATCCTTGTGAGATGGAAGGCAGCTGAAAACCCAGACACCTTCTTTAAGTGTTAGCATGCAGACACACTCACCTGCAGAAACCCACCTGGGCTTTTGTGGCAGAGTGGCAATTTGAGAAATGCCAGAGACATATGGGAGAGACTTAGTTGTGTGGCTCCAGGGTGACAGCTGGATTGACAGCTGCCATTTTCTCTGTGTGGAGCCTGTCTCAAGTGTAGTCTAATGAATGGTACCATCTTTTCTAAGTTGAACCCTCCCACAAAGTTTCAAACTGAGACATTTGTTTGGTAAAATTTGTGTGTGCACACAAACTTTGTGACTCCCTGAGTCTCCACCCCACCCAGTTAGTGCTGCATCACCTGGGGAACTCTCGGCTTCTGGGCCCCAGCCCTGCCCCACAAGTTGTGGTAATTTTTTTAAGCAGCTGGAGGCCCCTGGTATCCAGGGGAAATTTTGGTGGTGGAAAGACAGCCACAACTTGTACCGCAGCCTCTCTTAGCTGGGCCTTAGGGATCTGCAGACCCAAGGAAAACAGTGGGAAGCCAAAATGTTCTCAGGGCATTTTGCAGAGTGGTCACAAGCCTGGCATTGCCACAAGAACTGAATCTGCACTAACTTTTTGTAAACAACTAGCCACATCTCATGACTCCCCTGGGACCACACCCTTCCCAGCTTATGCTGCATCGCTGGAAGCACTCTCAAAACTGGATCAACCCCATGGGAATGTGCACCTAAGGAGGCTCTTTCAACAACTGAGCCAAATGGGAAGCTGGCCATTGGCAACAGGCCTAGGGAGCCCTGGGCCTTTTGCTAAGGTGTCCCAGACCCAATACTGGTGGCAGCCAGCCGTGGTTCATATTGAGGACACACCCATATGCTTCTAGGTCCAACAAGGCAGAACCTACGACATATAGTTTTGTAGCTACTACCAGGGAGCTCCAGGCTGGTGACAGGCAAGGCTGGGATTAATCTGCATGGGAGCCACTCCCAAGAGACACCAGGAACAACACACACAAAGGCCAGGTTCAGACCACAACAGAGCACTATCTTGTTTGCCCCACATGCTGCACACCCAAAGGGAAGTCTCAACAGACACAAGAGACAATGGGGAGCATCCCCCTGAGGGGTCATCCCCCAAACAGCACCTCATAGAATGTGGGCATAGCCAGTCCTCACATGCAGTCAGCCCGGTAGACAATTCCATTCACTGATGTGCTAAATGCAATCAAAGCACAAGTACAACAGGAGCACACAAACAACACACAAAAGGGACACTCATGGAACACACACAGGTGATCAGGGAAGATGTGCCACTGGGTCACACAGGACACATACTACATAAGGTCACCCAGCAAAGATTGAATACTTAGGAGATCTACCAAATGCATAGAAGTGAGCAGAGAGACAGCTAAAATGAGGAAACAAAGAAACATGTCCAAAACAAAAGAACAGGAGAAATCTCAATATAAATAACTAAATGAAATGAAGGCCAAAAATCTACCAGAGAAAGAGTTTCAAACACTGGGTAATGGGCACTAGACTTATCAGGGGGATCACTTAATAGACTGTAGATACATGACAAATGTGTTGTACCTCTGAAGCTGAGGTAAAGTAGAATAATATTGTATATCAAGTATTACATACACACACACACACACACACGGAATGTAGAGTATAGCATAAGGAAGATAGACAATGATATTGTAACAGCTATATAAGATGTCAGAGGGGTAGTAGGTTGGGGGAAGGCAGTTTTCATTTTGTAATTGTTGTAAATTTCTAAATATTATGTTGTTTTGTACACTTAAAGCTTAAAAAAGTACTAACAGAACTTAGTGAAAACATCAACAAAGAGATAATAAGCGTAAACAAGGACATAGAAATCATTAAAAGGAACCAGTCAGAAATGAAGACTACAGTAACTGAAATGAAGAATACACTGGAAGGAATCAACAGCAGATTACATGAAGCAGAGGATTGAATCAGTGAATTAGAAAACAAGGAAGCAGAAGACACCCAATTGGAACAACAAAAAGAGAAAATAATTTTAAAAAAGAGAGTTTAAGGGACTTTTGCAACAACATCAAGCATAAAATAATTCTCGTCATAGGAGTACCAGAAGGAGAAGAGAGGGAGCAAAGAACCTATTTGAAGAAATAATGACTGAACACTTCCCTAACCTGGTGAAGGAAATAGACATGCAATCTCAGGGAGTACAGAGTTCCAAACAAGAAGAACCCAAACAGGCCCACAGCAGGACACAATATTATTAAAATGGCAAAGGTGAAGAACAACAAGAGAATCTTAAAAGCAGCAGAGAAAGACAATTAGTTACTTATAAGGGAGCTCACATAAGACTATAAGCTTATTTCTCACCAGAAACTATACTGGTCAGGAGGGAATGGCAGGAAATATTCAAAGTGATGAAAAACAAAGCCCTACAACCAAGGCTACTCTACCCAGCAAGTCTATCATTTAAAACTGAAGAAGAGATAAAGAGTTATGCAGACAAGAACAAGCTGAAGGAATTCATTACCACTAGCCAGTTTTAATGAAATGTTATTAAAAGGACTTCTTTAATTAGAAGAGGGGAAACAAAGCAAACCAAAAAAATAATAAAAAATATCAGTAATGAAATGGCAATAACTATGTACTTATAAATAAACAATTTTAATGTCAATGGTTTAATTGCTTCAATCAAAAGACATAGGGTAGCTTAATGGATAAGAAAACAAGACCCATGCATATGTTGTCTACAAGATACTCACCTCAGATCTAAAGACACACATAAGCTGAAAATAAATGGATGAAAAAAGATCTTTCATGCTAATGGAAATGATAAAAAAGCTGTGTAGCAATGCATATATTGGACAAATTAACTTGAAAATTAAGACTATAATAATAGACCAAAAAAGACATTACAGAATGATAAAGAGATCAATCCAACAAGACAACATAACCGTAGTAAACATCTATGCAACCAACATGTGAGAACCTGAATATATAAAATATAAATTGACCAACAAGGTAGTGAACGACTGTAACCCAATCACAGTGGGGGAATTTACCACACCACTGACACCAATGGACAGATTTTTCCAGACAGAAAATCAACAAGGAAAAAGCAGCCACACATGGCACCAGATAGATCTAATTAATATTTTACAGGATTTCACCCAAAAGCAACAAAATATTCATTCTTTTCAAAAGCACATAAAATATTTTCCAAGATAGAATACATGTTAGGGCACAAAGCAAGTCTCAGTTAATTAGAAGATTGAAATCATATCAAGTATCTTCTCTGTCCACAAAGGTATGAAACTAGAAATCAATTACAAGATTAAAAAATAACTGGAAAAACTCACAAACACGTGGAAGCTACATAGCATGCTACTAAATGGTGAATGGCTCAACAATGAGATCAAGGGGGGAAAATGAAGATAGTTTGAGACAAACAAAAATGAAAATACTAGGATCCAAAATCTATGAGACACAGCAAAAGCAGTCCTAAGAGGGACATTCATAGTAATGCAGACCTAGCTCAAGAAACAAGAACAATCTCAATACACAATATAACTTTACACCAGAGGGAACTGGAAAATAAGTAAATGAAGTCCAAAGTGAGAACAAGGAAAAAAAATCAGAGCAGAAATAAATGAAACAGAGTGCAAAAACCCAGCAAAAAGATCAATGAAACCAAGAGCTGGGGTTTTTTTGAAAATATAAACAAAAGTAACAAATCATTAACCACACTCATCGATAGAAAAAGAGAGAAGACTCAAATAAATAAAATCAGAAATGAAAGAGGAAAGGAACAATGGACACCACAGAAAAACAAAATATTTTTTAAAAATATTACAAGGAACGATATGTCCACAAATTCGACAATCTGGAAGAACTGGGCAAATTCCTATAAGCATACAATCTTTCAAGGATTAATCAAAAAGAAACCAAAAGTCTGAACAGACAGATTAATACCAACAAAATGAAATCAGTAATCAACAAACTACCAATAAACAAAGGTCCTGGACCAGATGGTTTCAGAGGTGAATTTTACCAAACATTCAAAGAAGAATTAACACCTATTCCTCTCAAACTTTTCCAAAAAATTAAAGAGACAGTAAGGCCCCTTAGCTCATTTCATGAGACCACCATTACCCTGATTCCAAAACAAGACATAAACATCACACACACACACACACACAAATACAGGCCCCAAACCCTGATAAACATAGATGCAAAAAGCTCAACAAAATATTAGGAAACTGAATGCAGCAATACATTAAAAGGATCATACACCACAATCAAATGGGATTCATTTTTGTTATGCAAAATTGGTTCAATATCCACAAATCAATTAATATGATGCACCACATAAACAAAATGAAAAAGAAAAATCATATGCTCACACCAATAGATGCAGAATAAACATTATAAAAATTTCAGCATCCATTTATGATAAAAATTATCAGCAAAGTGGGAGTGGAGGAAACATATCTCAACATAATAAAGGTCATATATCACTAACCTACAGCTAATATCATACTCATTGGGGAAAAGCTAAAAAACATTCTTCTTAGGATTAGGAACAAGACAGGGATGCCCACTATTACCACTTTTTAAAATATAGTTCTGAAACTATTCACCACAGCTATCAGACAAAAAAAGTGCCATCTAAAATTGGAAAGGAAGAAATAAGACTCATTACTTGCAGCTGACATGATACTATACAGAAAGAACCCCAAAGTTTCCCGCAAAAAACAATCTGTTAGAACTGAAAAATAAATTTAGTGAAGTATAAGGATACAAAAATAATAATCATATATTGGTTGCATATTTATAGACAAATAACAAACTACAGCAAGACCACTTAAGAAAACAATCTCACTTACAATTGTGTCAAAAAATACCTATGAATAAATTTAACCAAGGGAATAATACTTATAATAAAATTATAAGACATTGAAAAGAGTAATTAAAGAAGACACAAGTAAATGGAAACATATATCATGCTCATGGAGAGGAAGAAAATAGCTAAAATGTCCATACAACCAAAGCAATATATAGATTCAATGCAATCCCTATCAAAATACCAAAGAAATTTTTACAGAACTACAATAGATAATCTTAAAATTTATATAGAACCAAAAAAGACCCCAAATAGCCACAACAATCCTGAGAAAAAATAAATAAAGCTGTAGTTATCATGTACCTATATCCAATTATACTACAAGGCCATAGTAATCAAAACAGCATGGTATTGACATAAAAATAGACACATAGAACAGAATAGAGAGCCCAGAAATAAATCCATGCTTATATGGTCAGTTGATCTGTGACAAAGGAGGTAAACATAAACACGGGTAAAGGCAGTCTACTCAATAAATGGTGCTGGTAAAATTGGACTGATACATGCAAAAAATGAAACTGGACCATGTGCTTATGTTTTTGCAAGAATATATCAAAATGGATTAAAGACTTAAATATATAACACATAACCATAAAACTCCTAGATGAAAATATAAGAAAACAACTTTCACACTGGGTAGGCATTTCTCCAAAGAGAATATACAAATGGCCAATAAACACCTGAAAGATGCTCAACATCACTAATTATCAGAGAAATGTTAATAAAACCCCATTGGATATCACCTCACACCTGTCCGAATGGCCATCATCAATACATGAGCAAACAGGTGTTAGAGAGGATGTGGAGAAAAAGGAACCCTTGTGCACTGTTGAGACTGCAATGGTGCAGCCACTGTGGAAAACAGTATAGGCCTTCCCCAATATATTAAAAGTAGAACTACCTTATGAACCAGCAATTTCGCACCTGGGCGTTTATCCAAATAAATCCAAAAGTAAACATATCCCTATGTTTACTGCAGTGCTAGTCACAGTAGCCAATATGAAAACAACCAAAATATCCATCAATAGAGGATGTGATAAAGAAATTTTGGTATATATATACATGGAATATTACTTTGCCATAAATAATAATGAAATCTGTCCATTTGCAACAACCCAGAGGGACCTAGAGAGTATTACTCTAAAAGAAATAATCAGACTGCGAAAGACATTTGCCATATGATCTCACTTATATGTGGAAACTAAAGAAAGAGTAAACAAACAACACAGAAATAGACTCATAGATAGAAAGAAAAAAAATGATGATTCCTAGTTGTAAGGGGGTTTGGTGGATGGATGAGAACAATGAATGGATAAGGAAGTACAAATTGGTAGTTACAAAATAGTCAAGAGGATGTGAAACACAGTATGGTACATATTGTCAATAATATTATAAAGATATTTATAATGGCAGATGGGTACTAGACTTATTGGGAAGATCACTTTATAAATTATATAAATCACTAACCACTACCTGAAACTAATATAAAATCATATTGAATTTCCACTATAATTAAAGTATATATACTCACAGGAGAATTCATTTCCCAGTGCTTTGGATTTAACTATTTTTTAAAATTTAAATAAGACATTCAGAGATGTACAGAACCTCAAGTTTACAGCTGGATGGAACACCTGTGTATAACCATGTATCCACTATCAAGTTAAAGAAACAATATTGCCTGTATTCTGGAAGTCCCATTCATGGTTTTTCCTAAATGCTCAGCCCCACCTTATAAACCAAAAGGAACCATTATCCTGACTCCTAATAAGATAGGTTTTAGTGCGATTTTGAACTTTATATAAATACATAAAGTATGTGTTCTTTTATGCCTGGCTTCTTTTACTCAATATAATAATTTATATTGTTGCCATGTGTGGTAGTACTTCATACGATTCTATTACTAATTAATATTCTACTATATGGTTATCTGATGTTTATTTATCCAGTATACTATTGATAAGCATTTTTTTTCACTTTGGGGTTATAATTATTAATGCTAATTTGAACATTGCTATTTATTTATTTATTTATTTATTAATATTTTTTGTTGGGAAATTAAGAGAGGGGAACAGTGTTGGGGAATTGGGGAAGGGGAACATTGTGTTTTCCTAGAACCCATCAGCTCCAAGTCAAGCTGTCCTTCAATCTTAGTTGTGGAGGGCCAAGCAGAGCTCTAAGTCCAGTTGCTGCTTTTCAATCTAGTTGCAGGGGTGGGAGGGGGCGTAATTTACTCTCCCATGCAGGAGTCGAACCAACAACTTGTTGCACACTGCGCCATCCATCTGCCCATGGGCAGCTCGCAGCTGCTCACCTCAAGGTGCCGTGTTCAACCCTTAGTTGCGGGGGGGGGGGAGGGTTGCAGCCTACTATTCTATATGGGTGTAGAACCGGCACATTGCTGCTAAGAGCACATGCTCTCACCAGCTCTGCCACAGCTCAGCTCAGGTGCAGCTCACTGGCCCATGCGGGAATCAAACTGGCAACCCTGTTGCTCAGAGCTCATGCTCTTAACCAACTGAGCCACTTCGCCGGCTCCAATCTGGTTATTTTTTTGACAAAAATGTGAACTCATTTATTTCAGGTATATTTGTAGGAGTGGAATTGCTGAATCATAGGTTATGCATATCTTCAACTTTAGCAGATAATGCTGAACAGTCTTACAAAATTGTTCTAAAAAAAATTAAACTCATATCTCTTTCCTTTTTCTGTTCTAACATCTCATTCTGAGTACCACATTTTATTTAGTCATCATGTTTGTTTGTTTGTATGTTTGTTTGTTCGTTTGTTTGTTTTAAGCTCTTCTCTGTGACAATCTCTGCCTCATTCTTCTTCTTTCCTTCTAGGACTTCAATCATTACATAGAAAATTAGATCTTTCTGCATTTAACTTACTTTCATCTTTCCAGACTTATGGCTGGATATTTTCTGATATATTTTTCAGATTACTAATTCTCTACTCACCAGAGTTTAATCTGCTGTTAAAGCTATCAATTGCAACCTTTTTTTTTTTAGCTGAGCCTTCCTGCTACCTGTTGGCAGCTCAGCAGCTGCTCAGCTCGGGCTGGACTTGAACCGCTGTTGCTCAGAGCTCAAACTCTTGAGCGAGCTCTTAACCAAGTGAGCCACTTGGCCGGCCCTCAATTGCATCTTTTATCTGAGTTATTTTATTATACATTTATGCAATTTTAGTTCAGAGATTTCAGTTCATTGTCAAAATTTTCAATCTTGTCTTCTAGTTCATTGCCCTGTTATTCATAATTATTTTAATTCCATAAACAAACCAAGCTTCTGTTAAGTTGGCACAGTACATAAATGCTACACTTACCTTCTCTCATTAATACATCAAAATTACAACCAAACTACAAAACAGCCATCATTGAGAAGCACCTAAAATCTTGCTGAACCGAAGCCATACAAATAAGCACATACAGAAGAAGCCACCTCAAGACTCCTAAGAGGGGCAGAGACACAAAACAGGCTGGCCCTACACCCACATGTGAACATTAAAAATTGGAAGGGATATCTCTGCTGAAGAGGTCCCCCTGGAGGAGTGAGGGGTCCCAGCCTCTCCCTAACCCAGAGTTACAGTGTCAAGAAGAGAAGTCCTCACAATTTCTGGCTGTGAAAACCAGCGGAGATTGTGATGAGTGAGACTGAGGGTGGCTAGAGTCCTAGGTGCTTCTATTAAAGGGACTGCACATGTACTTACTCACCTATGGAATCATTAGCTCTGGGCTCCAGTGCTGGGGCATCAGCTGGAGAGGCAGCAGAAACATATGGAAGAAGCTGATTTATCTGGCTTCAGGACATGGGCTGGAAGGGCAACTTTCTTCTGGACAGAAGAGCTGACGGAGGACATTGTTTCCTTGATGAGCCTTTCACCTTCCCAACATATGGACTCAGGCTCCCACCATATATGTGTCACCATTGCTAATGCCACTCATTTGCCATGCCCTGGTGATTTGAGAAACAGCCCCACCCAACTTTTTGGCACAACCAAGTCACTTCCAGTTGCTTTTTTGTACAAAATGACTGTCTTGGCGTATGCTGCATACTTTCCTAGGGTCTCTCAAAGGTTCACAGAACCCAGACAAGCAGCACTGACTTGAGCATATTCTGTACCTCTGGTTGAGAAGCCCTAAGTCTGGCACTAGTGGTAGCTGGGCTGCATTCCTTGCTTGAATTCCCAAGGCACTTCCAAGCATGGCACAGGTGGTAGCCATCTGTGGATTTTTTTCTGGCTTTTGCCAGGTGGCCCCACCGCCTGGAGTTCATGGATCAAGTGACCAGGAAATTGTGCCACTGAGCCCCACAGCATACCTACTATATAAAGCCATTCTACTAAGACTTGGAGACATAGAAGCCCTACCTAATACATAGAAACAAACACAGGAAGGCAGTCCAAATGCGGAGACAAAGAAACATGTCCAAATAAAAGAACAGAGCAAAGCTCCAGAAATGAACTAAACAAAATGAAGACAAGTAATCTACCAGATGCAGAGTTCCAAATACTGGTTAAAAGTATGTTCAATGATCTCAGGGAGAACTCCAACAGACAGATAGAAAACATAAAAATGGAGATAGAAAACATAATTAAAACCAGTCAGAAATGAAGAACACAATGGAAATGAAGAATACATTAGAGGGAATCAACAGATGAGATAAAGTAGAGGATGAAATCAGTGATTTAGAAGATAAGGTAGAAGAAAACACCCAATAAAAACAAGAAGAAAAAAAAGGAGAGTTTAAGGGGCCTCTCAGACAACCTCAAACATACCAAATTTTGCATTATTGGGGTACCAGAAAGAGAAGACAGTGAGCAAGAAATTTAATACCTATTTGAAGAAATAATGACAGAAAACTCCCCTAACCTGCTGAAGGAAATAGACATAGAAGCCCAGGAATAACAAGATAAACCCAAACAGGCCAACACCAAGACACATCATAATTAAAATGGCAAAGGTCAAAAACAAAGAAAAAAATCTTAAAAGCAGCAAGAGAAAAGCAGTTAGTTACTACAAGGAAGCTCCCATAAGACTATTAGCTGATTCTCAAAAGAAACTTGGCAGGCCAGAAGAGACTAGCACAAAATATTCAAAGTGATAGAAAACAAGGACCAACAAGCAAGACTACTCTACCCAGCAAAGGTATCATTTAAAATTGAAAGACAGTTAAAGAGCTTCCCAGACAAGAAAAAGCTCAAGGAGTTCATCACCACCAAACCAGTATTACAAGGAATCTTAGAGGGGCTTCTTTAAAATGAAAAAAAAGAATAGTAAAATGGCAATAACTACACACCTATCAACAATTACTTTCAATGGAAACGGATTTAATGCTCTTATAAAAAGATAGGGGAGCTGAATGTATAAGAAGGAAGACACTTACACATGCTGCTTACAAAAGACCCACTTCTGATCAAAAGACATACGAAGACTGAAAGTAAAAGGATGGTAAATAATATTTAATGAAAATGGAAACAAACAAACAAACAAACAAAAAAGCTTCTGTAGCAATACTTATACCAGACAAAATGACTTTAAAACATACACTGTAACAAGAGACAAAGAAGGACCTAATAATCCCACTTCTGGGTAATTATCTGAACAAACCCAAAATGCTACTTCGAGGAGAAATGCTCATCTACAGGGACATGTCAGCATTATTTACATAAGCCAAGATATGGAGGCAACTTGTGTGTCCCTGGATGGATGAATGGATAAAGAAGAGGTGGTACATATATATAATGGACTATTACTCAGCTATAAAAAACAACAAAGTCTTGACATCTGAGACAACATGGATGGATCTAGAGGCTATTTTGCTAAGTGTAGTACATCAGACAGTGAAAGACAAATGCCGTATGATTTCACTTATAAGTGAAATCTAAATAACAAAATAAACAAATGAAACAGAAGCAAACTTATACATATAGAGAATATTTTGATGGCTGCCAGGTGGGAGAAGGGTTGGGGGTAGGCGAAAAGTGGGAGGGATTAAAAACTACAAATATGTTGTTACAAAGTAGTCATGAGGATGTAGGTTATAGCATAAAGAATGCAATCAATATTATGGTAATAACTATGTATGGTGTCAGACGGGAACTAGATCTATTGGGGTGATAAATTGATGGGGGGCTGGGTAGGGTAAAAACGTAAATGGATTAGAAACATGAATTGGTATTTACAAAATATTCACAGGTTTGTAAAACATAGGAATATGATAATCAATAATATGGTAATAACTATGTATAGTGCTAGGTGGGAACTAGTCAGGGGTATCACTTAGAAAATTATATAAGTGTCTAAACATTATGTGCATGAAACTAATATAAAATAATATTGAATGTCAACTCTCCGATGTTCATTGCAGTTTTATTTATGGTGGCCAAGACATGGAAATAGCTAAAGTGTCCTTTGATATATGAATGGATAAAAAATATGTACTATATACAAGGTCAGAAAATTAAGTTTGCTAACTTGTTGCAATGATGTTGCTAACCTTTCTTGATTCAGAGGAATTATTCATTATGAATTTGTATCAACTGGACAAACACTTAACCAAGTTTACTATTTGGAAGTGCTGAGAATGCTACATGAAAAAGTCAGATGAACTGAACTTTTCACCAACATTTCATGGCTCTTGCATCACGACAATGCACCAGCTCACACAGCACTGTCTGTGAAGGAGTTTTCATCCAGAAAACAAATAACTGTATTGGAACACCCTCCTTACTCACCTAATCTGGCCCCCAATAATTTCTTTCTTCACCTAAAGATAAAGGAAATATTGAAAGAAAGACATTTTGATGACATTCAGGACATCAGGGGTAAAATGATGACACCTCTGATGGCCATTCTAGAAAAAGAGTTCCAAAATTGCTTTGAAGGATGGACTAGTGCTGGCATTGGTGCATAGCTTCCCAAGGGGAATATTTCGAAGGTGATCCTAGTGATATTGAGCAATGAGATATGTAGCACTTTTTCTAGGATAAGTTCACGAACTTAATTGTCAGTCCTCATATACAGAATGAAATACTATTCTGCCATAAGAAAAGATGAAATAGTGCCATTTGCAACAACATGGATAGGCCTTGAGATTATTATGCTAAGTGGAATAAGTCATACACAAAAAGTAGAGAACCATATGATTTCACTGATATGTGGTATATAAAACAGAAAACAACAAAAGAACAAGAAAAACAAATGAAAGGGGAGGGGAGTTGTAGATAAGGGTAAAGGGGATCAAATATATGGTGATAGAAAGAGAACTGACTCTGGGAGGTGAACACACAATGTGATGTATAGATGATGTATTACAGAATTATACACTTGTAATCTATGTAACTTTGCTAATAATTGTCACTCCAATAAACTTTCATTAAAAAAAATTCTAAGGGGCCGGCTGAGTGGCTCAGTTGGTTAAGAGCTTGCTCAAGAGTTTGAGCTCTGAGCAACAGCGGTTCAAGTCCAGCCCGAGCTGAGCAGCCGCTGAGCTGCCAGCAGGTAGCAGGATGGCTCAGCTAAAAAAAAAAAATTCTAGGATAATTACCTTACACAAAGACTTATTATCCCATTTATCATCATAAATGGTATTGAACATCTAATTTATATACATACATTATATATATATATATATATATATATATACTCATTTAATTGTTGCTTTCTGATGTAGCAGAAAATCTGAATCCACCATAAAAATAGGAGCAAATAATTTTACAAATGGAAGAGTGGAAAAAAAGAACTAATATTTATAGAACAGCAATTATGTGCCAAGCACATTTTATGTGTATTATACCAACCTAAGAAGCAGATATTACTGATATTTGGATATTTGGGATTTCCTTATCAGTTTGGTTTTAAAGCTTATGTTAGTTTTCCATGTTTATCCTCAAACAGAAATATTTAATAGCATAACACAAATTTATGAGAGTTAATTTACTAATCCCCACATCATCTCTTGATATATACACTACACATCTTCTCATTTTATAGGTAAAAAAATTAAGACACAAGGAGTTTAATTTGCCTCAGTTCAAGCAGCATTTTAGTTGTGAAATGAATTCCAAACCAGATGTGGTTAATTTCAAAGTCCTTGTTTTTAACCAATACAAAACAATTCCCAGCAAGCTCATTTCTCTGCATGTGTTTAAAACTTCTAAATGTATTTTAAATAGTCAACAGGTGAATATTAATTAAACATGGCTTCTAAAGAAAAATTTCTGAATACTTGCTATAATAACCCATGTTAACTTGAAGGTATAAGCATGAGATGTTTATACAAATTAATACTTCTATGTTTTCATTGAAAATTAGGAAATTTGCAATCATGCACATTATCAAATATGAATTAGCCACATTAAAATAAATGTTTTCAGATAATTTTTTTGACAGGAGGATGAGGTTTTGGTGTCTTTTTAAAGCTAATTATTATTTAAAAAATTATAATAATTTCCTTAATATAGGGGTGTAGAATTATTTAAACACTGGGGTGATAATGATATAATGATGATGTATTATAGAATTGTACACTTGCAACTTATGTGATTTTACTGACCATTGTCACCCCAATAAATTATAATAAAAATTAACAAAAATTAGAAGAATTAATGCCATGATAAAGTGCAGATAAAAACTTACAACAGTGATTATTCCCAAACTTCATTTTCCTGACATAGTACCATTTTTTTGTACAGATCTGTAAGTTCTATAAAGGTAATATATGACTTATTTAAAAGTAGATTGCCAGTAACATTAACAAAAATGGAAGTGTAGGGAACTCCTATTGTTCCACAAAAGCAGAGAATTAACTGGCATAAACTGTCATAATGACGTAAAGGTCATTTCAGAACTCTGGAAATTAATAAAAAGTTTACAGCAACCTGACAAACAGTTAATCAAGAAGAAAAACAAGTATTTGAATCTCAGTAAGATAGTTCTGTGGGTTTTTTTTTTTAAGATTTTGATTGGGGAATTGGGGGGATGGGAACAGTGCTGGGGAATTGGGGGACGGGGAACAGACAAGTTGCTGTCGTTTTGTTCTTCAGTCTAGTTGTGGAGGACGTTGCTTCATTGGCCCAAGTTGGCACCATCATTGCGCTTTTCCCGGGCGAGGCAGATCAGTCACCGGCTTCTGGACGGCCGCTCACTGCGGCTGCTGGCTGCTCACGCTGGCTGGTGGCCGCTCCCGCTGGCTGCTGGCTACACACGGTAGCCCATGGCAACCCACTGCCACAGGGGCTGCAGCCTACGCCTTCGCCGGTGACTCACAGCAGCCCAGCTCCAGGTTGAGCTGTTGTTCAGCATCTTAGCTGTGGAGGGCAGTGTCACTGGCCCTCATACGTGGGATCCGAACCGGGGTCCTCTGGCATCCCAAGCCAGTTCTTAATCATCGCGCCACTCGGCCGGCCCCAAGTTCTGTGGGTTTTTATTTACCCTAATCCCACCTTGCATTCATAAGCTTGGTAAGTAGCCTTAAAAAATTTGGCCCACATTTCTGTAGACTTTTCTGGTGATGGAGGGCAAGAATGAACCATATGCTCCAAGAACTGTGATTAGTTGTGTTGCTCTATCTGATAAATTCCTGAAGGATCAGTTCAAAAGAATTGCCTTTGTTTCATCTAGCTCTCAGTACACTAGTATGGCTAGAGTGGCTACCCTATGGGGTTATTGTTGAAAACAATTAAAGGTATGTGCATCAGCCTCTGCACATGGGACAAGGAGTAATAATTTGAGTAAACAATAAACAAACTCAAAAGTTTGAGACTGAAGGCTGGGTAATGGGAGAATTCAGAGAAAAGGGCTTTGAAATGTTTCCACATATTCCTGGGAATCTAGAAGGCTATGCACATACCCAGGGCTGATTGCTTATTCAAAAACTACATAATAATTTCCCAAGTTCTCATTTCTAGTTGATTTTCAGGAACTTCATGAACAGAAATTGAAGACAAAGGCAGAGTTGTAAACTCTAAACCCATAGCAAATAAACAAAAGAAAATAATAAATCTTTGAATGAGATGAATACAATAAAGAATAGAACAGTAGATAAAACCAACAAAAACAGAAGTTGGTTCTTTGAAAAGATCGATAAAATTGACAAAATTTTAGATAAGCTGGCCAAGAATAAGAAGAGATTCACATTTCTAACTTCAGAAATAAAAGTGGAGACATTACTAATGACATGAAAGAAGAAAAAAAGAGTGTAAGAAAATTCTGTGAATGAGTATGCCAACAAATTAGATAACATAGATTGGTAATTTCCTGTAATCACACAAACTACCAAAAATTACTGAAAAAGAAATAAAATATCTGAATACACCTATAATAAAAGATTGAATCAATAATCAAAATTTCTAACAAAGAAAAGCCCAGGATTCGATGGCTTCAGTGGTTAATTCTACCAACACTTATAGAAGAAATAGCATCAATACTTCTTAAAATCTTACACCACCACCAACCCTCCCAAAAAAATAGGAGATAACACTTTCTAACTCATTCTGAGGCCAGTATTTCCCTGATACTAGAGTTAGGCAAAGATAGCACAGTGAAATAAAACTACAAGACAACATTCCTTATGCATATAGATACAAACATCTTCAACAAAATACTAACAGGATAAATATGATAGAACATTAAAAGCATGACTAAGTGAGATTTTTCCTGGAATAGAAGGGTGTTTCAATATGCAAAATCAATCAATGTAATATACCACACTAATAAAACAAAGAAACCAAAACAAAAAATAATCATCATCCCAATAGATGGAGAAAAAGCATTCACCAAAACCAAACATTCTTTCATGATAAAATCTCCTCTCAAAATAAAAATAGGAGAGATAACATCATAGAAATGGCAGCATGAGGTGAAATTTTTGAAATCTCCCCTGGAATTTACAAGGAATTGAACAACTATAATTCTGCAAAGGACTCCCAGCTAAGCAGACAGTCAACGCTAAGAAACGCACAACTGGAAATCATCTACAGGTAGGTAAGTTAAGCAAGCCGAAGAGGAGAGAAGCAGGAAGTGCGGAGACTTGGGCTGCCTGGGGCCATAGGACCGATGCAGAACCGAGCTGGCAGCTTTAATCTCCTTGTATTATGGAGCTACCACAGTTGTCAGACAAGGAAGAATTTGGACTGCTGGCACATCCCTTATGGCCCACAGTAACGCTTGAGGGATCAGTATATAACACAGCTGAAACCAATGCTCAACACAGAGACCAAAGGCTGAGGGAAGAAGGGTGAACACTGTGGTTTAAGCCCTCACTGACAAGCAGAGGATGAAAAGCATAGACACGGAGCCTAGCCACACCCTCTGTATCCTCCCAGAGCTTACCCCACCAATACTTTCTCAGTGCTAGATGGAAAACAGTATCAGTATCAGGTCAAAAGAACAGAATACTTGCAGTTCTGAGAACTATGGCCTGCAGCCATGGACTCACTCCCCAATTAGTTCCAGGGACAGGGAGGGAGCCCTGGGTGCAGGATGGGCTATGCTGGTGGTTGCACCCATTGTTCAGAACCACCTCTCATAATCCAACATACCCCAGCCTCCACCTATTCAGGAGTCCCTGCAGGGGTAAACAGAGCCAATGAAACACACAGGCCCTGAATCTCATGGACAAAGTGGTTTGGATGTCTATCCATAGGTGTCAATGATGTATTTAGGTCTAGTACTATAATTCTGTTTAGATAACATTTTCCCTTTAGTTGTGCTTGTAGTTACTTTGTATATTTTGGTGCTCCCTGATTGGGGGCATAAATATAGAGGACTGTTATGACTTCTTGTTGTATAGTTCCCTTTTTCAGTATGAAAAGTCCATCTTTGTTTCTTGTTACATTTTTTTTATCCTGAAGTCTGCTTCATCTGATATCAGTATAGCTACACCTGCTTTTCTCTGAATACCATTTGCTTGGAGTGTCATTTTCCGCCCTTTCACTTTAAATCTATATTTGTCCATATCACTTAGATGTGCCTCTTGGAGGAGCGTATGGTTGGGTTTGTTTTTGATCCAATCTGCTACCCTGTGCCTTTTTATTGGTGAGTTCATTCCATTTACATTTAAGGTGATTATTGATATATGAGGATTTCTTATTCTCTGTTTGGTTTTCTGGTAATACTGTGTCTCCTGTGTCTCTTTGACTTTTTGTTGCAGTCTATTATTTCAGTATGGTGGTGTTCTATGATTTTCCCCTCTGTTCCTTCTTTTTTTATGTTTTGTATTTCAGTTCTGGATTTGGTTGTTTGTTTGTTTGTTACCATTCAGTTTATGTGAAAACAAATTTAATATTTAGAGTATTCAAATTTTTTCAATATGCTTGTTTTCTCCATTTCCTTGTGCTTTTTTTTTAAGATTTTTTTTATTGGGGGATTGGGGGATGGGAACAGTGCTGGGGAATTGGGGGAAGGGGAACAGACAAGTTGCTGTCCTTTTGTTCTTCACTCTAGTTGTGGAGGACGTTGCTTCACTGGCCCAAGTTGGCACCATCATTGCGCTCTTCCCGGGTGAGGCAGATCAGTTGCCGGCTTCTGGACGGCCGCTCACTGCGGCTGCTGGCCGCTCACGCTGGCTGCTGGCTACACACAGTAGCCCATGGCAACCCACTGCCACAGGGGCTGCAGCCTACGCCGTCGCCGGCGACTCAGAGCAACCAAGCTCCAGGTTGAGCTGTTGTTCAGCATCTTAGCTGTGGAGGGCAGTGTCACTGGCCCTCATATGTGGAATCCGAACCGGGGCCCTCTGGCGTCCCAAGCCAGTTCTTAACCATCGCACCACTCAGCCGGCCCTCCATTTCCTTGTGCTTGTTCAGACCTTTACTCTTTCCCCTTTTATGCTTTTGTTTTCACAAATTATCTGTATTTATGCTGTGAGTTGATTTTTGCACTGCAGTAGCAAGCTGTCATTTTCCTCTGTTTTTTATAGTGTTTATATATGTCTTTACCCTGTATGTTAAGTTTAAGTGTATAGTGTCTTATTTGGTGTAGTTTGCCATTCTCTGCTTCTCTCTGTGTGTTTATAATACTTCTCATGGTTTTGAATTCTTTTGCTGTTTTGTTTCAGGTCAAAAAGCCTGCTTCAGTGTTTCTTTTAGTGCAGGTCATTTGTCAGAAAATTCCCTCAGCCTCGGTATGTCTGGAAAAGTATTATTCCTCCTTCATATCTAAAGGATAGCTTTGCTGGATGTATTATTTTTGGCTTATAATTTCTCTTTTTCAATAGTTTGAATATTTGATTTGACTCCCTCCTGGCTTATAGAGTTTCTGCTGAAAAATCTGATGAAAATCTAATGGGCTTTTTGTTTTTTTGTAGGTTACCATCTTCTTTTTCCTGGCTACCTTGAAGATTCTTTCTTAGTTGTTAATTTTTGTGCCTTTAATACAATGTACCTTGGAGAAGGCTTTTGGAATTGAGGTAATTAGTTGTTCTATTTTATTCTTGGATTTGAGGAACCAGATATTTCCACAAGTTTGGGAAGTTCTCATTGACTATTTGTTTGAGTATACTCTCTGTTCCTGTCTACCTATCTTCTCCTTCGGGTATGCCTGTTATTCTTATTGTACTCTTTCTGATGGGGTCAGAAAGTTCTTGCAGAGTTCTTTCATTTCTTTTAGCTGTCAATTCTCTCTCTTCTTCCATATTTGTCATTTCCAGATTTCTCTGTTTGATGTCACTGATTATTTCTTCCAAATGGTCACTTGTATTACCTAAGCTGGCTAGTTCATTGTTTCATTTCTTTTACTGAGTTCTAAATCTCCAGAAATTTTATTTGGTTCTTTATTAAAATTTCAATATCTTTGGTAAAATGTTCATTTTTTTCTTTGATTGTGCTTCTGAGTTCATTAAACTGCCTATCTGTGTTTTCTTGCATCTCATTGAGTTTTATCAGAACTGCAATTGAATTATTTGTCATTTAACTTACATGTTTCCATGTTTTTAAGTTCATTTTCTGGAGACTATTCATTTTATTTCTGAGCTGCCTTGTTTCCTTGGATTTTCATGGCAATTAATGAATTATTATTTGTCTTCCTAAGCATCTAGAGAAGTGGGTTCTTCTACCAGTTGATAAGGAAAGGTCTTTATTTTGCTTTCCAGTAAGTGTTGGTAGAATACTTTATTTTCTTCTGATTGTAGCCTTTTATTCTCTCTCACTTTATAGTGTTATATTTTCCCTTCACTGTTCTGTCTTCTTATGCAATAAAGTTGATTTCCTGGAAGGTGGGTTTCTCCTCTGTGAGCAGGTTGCCTGGATTTCAGGGCACCAGCTCCATTGAAAGATGTGGAGAGCTTCTGAAGTTCTGAAGCTCATCCTGCACCAGATTCAGGGCCTGTGTGTTTCAGGGGCTCTGTTTACTCCTGCAGGGATCCACCCAGAAAGGTGGGAGCAAGGACAGGGTGAGTTATGATAGGTGGTTCTGAGTCATGATGGCAACCACCAGCACAGCCAATCCTGCACCTAAGGCTCTCTTCCCTTTACCAGAAATAGTTGGGCTGGGAGTCTGTGGCTGCGGGCTGCAGTTCTCAGAACTGCAAATATTCTGTTCTTTTGATCTAACACTGCTACTGTTCTGCTTCTAGCACTGGGCAGGTGGGTGTGGGGTGAGCTCTTGGAGAGTAGGAATGGGTCTGCTAGTCTCTGCACCTATTCCTTCCATCCTCTGTTTGGCTGTGAGGGCTTAAACTGTCATTTTCACCTTCTTCCCTCAGTTTTGCTCCAAAGTCTCTGCCATAAACATTGGGTTCAGCAATGGTATATGCTGATCGCTAAGGCAGGACTGTGTGCCATAAGGGAAGCACTAGCAGTCCAAATTCTTTCTTCTCTCACTACTGAGGTCCTTTCAGAATTAAGGGAGCTTGGAGCTCAGTTTGCATCACTCCTCTGGCCTCGAATGTCCCATGTATCCGCACTTCCCTATTCCTTCCCTCCCCATTAGCCTAATTTGCCCACCATTATATGATTTCATTTGCATATCCTTTTGTCTTACTGGTCTGCTGCACAGGTAGTCTTTCATGGAATTATCGCTGTTCTATTTGTTGTAAATTCCAGGGCACACTTCAAGAGGCTCACTTCTAGTCGCCATTTCTATGACATCATTAAGTATTGATTTTTAGCACCATATATATGTTGGCACTCATCCGTTTTTTCCATTAGAGGTTAATTTAATTAACCCTTTTAATTCGATCTTGGCAATTGTTTTGTACATTGAATTACATTTTTTTAAAAAGCACCTTAAAATTTCACCTGGGTGCTTCTTTTTGGTTCACTAAGGATCCAGTTGAGAAAACAAGCTAGATATTTCAAATCTATTTGTTTTAACATAGAGAACTGTTTACCCCAGGTGTTGAAAGGAGATGAAACATTGCTAAAATAACCCCCAAATCAGTAACAATAATAAAGATTTATCACTTATAAGAATAGTATAATAAAATACAAAAAAGGTGATGTTATTAGAATTTAGGAGCTTAGAGAATGGGGTCAAGTTCTGGCACTTATTTGTATCACCAAGTAGGGAGTATTAGTTAACGTCTGTCAATACCACGGAGTGGAATGTGGATTCATAAGGTCCTTGATCAACCTAAGTGCCTAGTATAAGGTATTAGGGAGCACAGGAGTCTGATGCTCTGACTGCTAAAGAATAAGACATGACTCTTGCAAGTAATGGTTAAGGCACTCCAAGGCTAGTGATGAAGAAACTGAAAGATAGAAATCTAAACCAACTGACTGTTGCTGCTATAACAATATTGACATTAACTGCAAACAAGGAGAAAATAGAAGTTTTTCCAATACCTCTACATTGCCTCCGTTAGGTAATTAATTGTATCTAGGAAAAAAAAAAACAAAGAAAGAAACAAACAAAAAACAACACATGCTATCAAATGATGTCCAGAAATTAACGAAACTTTATGAAAGATATTTCTTGAGAACATTATACAATAATAATTACGAGTGTCCTTTGATATGATTGGATAAAGAAGTTGTGGTATACATACACAATGTAACACTATTTTGCCATCAGAAAAGATGAAATAGTGCCATTTGTCACAACATGGATGGATCTTGAAATTATAATGCTAAGCGAAATACGTCAGACAGAAAAAGTCAAGAACCATATGATTTCACTGACATGTGGTATATAAAACTGAAAACAAACAAACAAAAAACAAGAAAAACAAATGAAGAAAGAAAACTCATAGACACAGACAATAGTTTAGTGTTTACCAGAGGTTAAGGGGGGTGGGGGTTGGGACATGAAGACAAAGGGGATCAAACATATGGTGATGGAAAGAGAACTCACTCTGAGTGGTGAACACACAATGTGATATATAGATGATGTATTACAGAATTGTACACTTTCAATGTATGTAACTTTGCTAAAGCTTGTCACCCCAATAAACTTTAATTTTAAAAAGTTATTAAACAGTCACATATAATGTCATACCCAATGGCAAATGACAGAAAACATTACTCCTGAGGTAATTAACAAAACAAAGTTTGCTCTTCCCTCTTCTATTTAATGGTGTACTGGAAATTCTAGCCAAGGCAAATAGTCTGGAAAAATAAATAAGATATACAAATCAAAAATAAATAAATAAAACTGTCTCTATTTGCAGATGGCATGAGCATACATATTGGAATCTACAACAAAATATTAGAGCTAATATGCAAATTCATCAAAGTAGCAATATACGAGATCAACACATAGAAATCAGTTGTGGTTTTATGTACTAGAAATTAATAATCCAAAATGGAGTTAGTAAAACAATTACATTTATAATAGCATCAAAAAGAATAAAACACAGGAAGAAATTTATCAAATAGGTGCAAATCTTGTGTATTGAAGACAGTTAACAGAGATTATAAATGATCTAAATAAATAGAAAGGTATTTCATGTTCACTGATTTAAAGATAATATTGTTAAAAATACCAATACAGGGTAAAGGGGTTAAATACATGGTGATGAACGGTGATGGTGGTGAGCACAAAGTGTGATATACAGATGTTGTATTATAGAAACTCACACTTGAAACTTTTGTAATTTTACTAACCATTCTCACCCCAATAAATTTAACTCTAAAGAGAAAAAATAAAGATGAGTTTTTCTGATGTCATAAAAAATTACCAATACTCCCCAAATGATCCACCTATTGAATATAATATCTACCTAAATCCCAGCTGCCTTTTTAACAACAATGGATAAATTGATTTTAAAATGTATTTGAACTCACTAAGGATCCTTAGTAGTCTAAATAACTTTGGAAAAGACAAAAAAGTGGGTGTCTCCCACTTCCTAATTTCAAATTTAGAACAAAGCTACTACAATCAAAACAGTGCAGTCTTGACATAAGGATAGCCACATAGATCAATTGAAAGAACTGAGTGTCCACACATATATACTTATATATCTATTTCCAGTTTATTTTGACAATGTTGCCACCACCATTCAATGGGGGAAAGGATAGTCTTTCCAACAAATTGCCCTGCAACAACTAAATAGTCACATGCAAAAGAATGAACTATGATAGCTACACCATAATATTTACAACAGATAACACAAAATGGACCAAATAACTACAGGTAACAGCTACAAGTATAAACACACAAGAAAACATGGGAGTAAATATTCATGTTCTTTAATTTAGCCATATATATATATATATATATATATATATATATATATATATATTGCTCTGACCAAAAACACAAGCAACAGATATAATAGATAAATTGGACTTCATCAACATTAAAACAAACAAAACAACAACAAAAACAACAACAACAAAAAAAGATACTATCAAAAAAGTGAAAAGACAATCCATACAATGTATAAAGTATTTTAAAATTATATGTATAATGCTCTAGTGTCCATAATATATAAAGAATACTTACAACTCAAGATAAACACACACACACACACACACACAAAACTATCCAAATAAAACACAGTCAAGAAAATAGACATTTAGCCAAATTAGATAAATAAATGGCCAACAAGTACATGGAAAGATGCTTAGCATCATTAGTCATTAGGGAGATATAAATCAAAACCACTGTGAGATATTATTTCATATTTACTAAATTAGTCTTTAAAAAACAGAAAATAAGAAGTCATTAAGGATGTAGAGAAATAGGAACACGTTGCGCATTGCTCATGGGAATGTTGTGGAAGCTGTTGTGGAGTTGTTGTGGAAAACACTTTGGCTGCTCATTAAAATTTAAACATAAAATTTCCATATGAGTCAGTAACTGAAAGCATACTTTCCTACAATAACTTGTGTTTGAATGTCCATGACAGTATTTTTCATAATAGCCAAAATGTGGAAACAGCCCAAGTGTCTATCAGCTGCTAAACAATATGTGGTATATCTATAATAAATAACGAAACACTATGTGTCTCCAAAAAGGAATGAATATGGTACAACATGGATGAACTTTAAAAACATTATGCTAAGTGAACGAAGCCAGACACAAAGGTTACATTTTGTATGAGCCCATTTATTGATATTTGAAGTGTCTTACAATAGGCAAATCTATAGAGAAAAAAAGTACATTAGTTGTTGCCAGGGACAGGAGGGAGGGACTGTAACATGGGGAGTGACTATATAATGAGTAAAGGGTTTATTTTTGGAGTGGTGAAAATGTTCTGAAATTAGATAGTTGTCATGATTGTACAACATTATAAATGTGCTATAAGCCACTGAACTGTATACTTTAAAATGGTGTAATTTTAAAATAAGAGCCAGAAAATCAAAAGCATATCTTCTGGATCATGATTCCTGATCAAATGCCTAGAAACTAATTCTGGCCTCCATATCTGTGACACTTTTACTCATTGTACAATGCTCTACTGCCATCTGGAGAGAATGGATCATGGAAGTTCACTATTCACATTTTCTCAAAGTAGTTTATTTGGATGATGGCAGCTAGAGAGTAGACAAGTCTGTCAGTGCAGAATGTTTTTTTTGTGTGTGTTTTTTAAAAATGACTTTTGTAGTTTTTTGAGCAGCTATTATTTTATCAAGGAAATATTAGGTAAAGAATAGAATTACTATATGACCCAGCTATCCCTCTCCTGTGTGTGTGTGTGTGTGTGTGTGTGTATAAATTCAGACTTTTTAAAATGGAGTTTAAGGTTTACAGCAAAACTGAGGGAAAATTAGATGTCCCATACTTGTATACCCCCACCCTCACACATGCATAGCCTCCCCCATTATTAACATCATACACCAGAGCGCTACATTTGTTACAATTGATGAGCCAATATTGACATCAAAATCACCCGAAGTCTATAGTTTACATTATGGTTCACTCTTACTGTTGTAATTTTATGCCCCATTCATTTTTAAGAAAAATCAGGTCTTCACTGCTGCCAACATGGTAAAAAAACCCACTCTTGCTTCAATCAAAGTAATTATACTTTTATATATTTTATAAAATGTTGTTGTACAAAAAGTTTCATTTGAAAAAAGTATCTGACTACTAAAAATATTTTGTAAGCTATTCGACCTAAGAGCTCTAAAATTCTTTTCATCTTGATGTTCTATGTAACTATCATGGCTTAATTTAACTCTGGAGCTTCTGACATCTGTGAGATATTCCTGCTCAGAAGCATAACTGCAAGCTTTGCAAGAATTTTTATTTAAAGATTCCTTATAATTTGTATTATGGGCCATATGCTGCTCTCACAGCTTTGCAATAATTATTAACTTTAATCCTCATAGCAACACTATGAATAAGGCACTATTTTCATCCAAATTTTTCAGAAGATAAAAATGAGGGAAGAGAAATTAAGGGGCCAGCCAAGTGGCTCAGTTGGTTAAGAGCATGAGCTCTGAGCAACAGGGTCGCCAGTTTGATTCCCACATGGGCCACTGAGCTGTGCCTGAGCTGCCGCTGAGCTGCCAACAGGTGGCCGGATGGTTCAATGGTTATATCATGTGCTCTTAACAACAAGGTTGCCGGTTTGACTCCCGCATGGGATGGTGGGCTGCTCCTCCCTGCAACTAAGATTGAACACAGCACCTTGAGTTGAGCAGCTGCGAGCTGCTGAGCGGTCAGATGGTGACTGGACTTGGAGTTGACCTAGCTGCGCCTCGTCTTCTACAACTAAGATTGTAGGACAACAACTTAGCTGTTCCCTTTCCCCAATTCCCCAACACTTCCCCCCCAAATTCCCCAATAAAATCTTAAAACAAAGAGAGAGAGAGAGAGAGAGAGAGAGAGAGAGAGAGAGAGAGAGAGAGAAATTAAGAAAAATTCCCAAAGTATCAGTGAGTAACAGACAGGGTTGGAATTTGCACTCTATTAAGGTGGTTTCATACCTCAACTATGCTGTTTTTCACATTGATGAAGCTATATTTCCATATTAATAAAGCTCTTCTATGCAGCTAATTTTTCTAGACTTTTGAACTACTGCACAAGGGACTCATCTACACTTTCTTACCGACTTCCATTTGTGTCTTCAGGGAGGCAATTTGAGATGACTGGACAGACTATAGAAATCACATCTTCTTGAGAGTTTATCTTCCTGTGACTTTTTTCTCTTTTCTTCTAATAAAGGCAATCATTCCTACATGCAATCCAGTTAATATTGCTTATATAACCAATTAGCTGACTAGAGGATAGACCCAGAACAGAGGTGTTGCCAAATCTATACCCTAGTAAAACTTGACATAAAACACTAAGGAACCATAATTGTAGCATTCCCAGGACTAAGACCAGGTGTTTGTTGATAACTCTTGTTGAGAATTTTTTTCCACAAATATAATCACACCATTGTCTGTTTAAGCAACTCTTTTGATGATATATTTATATATTCTCTCCAAAATCTACAAATAGTTTGTTTATTTTTAAAGTTCATGATAACATGTTTATGGTCATAATACAAAAAGATTTCCAGTCAAATAATGACCCAGAATATAATTGTTTGCCATGTTTTCTAGTAATATATTTAGTACTGATGAGATGGATGAACTGGAGCATGCTTGTAAGGTAGCTTTAAGTTACTCCTGATTTAGAAATAAGGCATAGGACCAAGCTAATGTCTAGTGATTACACTGGAGCTAGCTAAATAATTTCCAAAATGGATAATTGGCATAATTGAGTTCAGTTAAAAATATGAGGACAATAAAACTTTTTTTGTTTTATTATTAAAGTTTATTGGAGTGACAATAGTTAGTAAAGTTACATAGGTTTCAATTGTACAGTTCTCTAATACATAATCTATATATCACATTGTGTGTTCACCACCCAGAGTCAGTTCTCCTTCCTTCACGTGTATTTGATCCTGTTTACTGTCATCTACCATCCCTCCCCTTTTATCCTCTGGTAACCACTCATAGACACAAATTCTTTTTTAATGACAGTGTTTTCCTGTCATTAATTACCTGTAAACTTGTGACCATTTGGTGAAGCTCTGTAGTTATACAACTGAATATATGCCATGGTAAAGATATCCTATATTAATTTAACATTTTAAAAAGATGTTATAGGATTAGAGAACTCAGAGATATAATGGAAACAATTTTGAAAATATTTAAAATTTTGGGAAATAAGAATCATGAGAATAGGTGGAAAAAACAAAGATTATTTTGGCTGAAGTACAGAACACTAAGGAAAATCTTAATAATGGGTTTCAAGTACATGAAGGTGTTATACAGAGAATGCTATCTATCTGTCTTCCATTTGCACTGACAGCAGAGCAAAAAATAAAAGAGGAATAAAATGATAGGATTATGGATTAACTAAAATAAGTAATCAATTGAGACACTGGAAATGTTGTGAAGTCATTTTTTAAGGGGAACTTAAACATTGTGAATAATAAAACAAATTTTAAATATTGAAGGGTAGAGTGTTATTTTTAAGTATCATGGAAAGTACTAAAACACTGAAGATTCTGAGGATCTCTTCTAGTGGTAATGTGAAATTTGAAATCTTCAGTACTCAGACTTACATAGAAGCTTACATTGAAAATTTGAGGGAAGTTAGTATTGAGGTTTCTGAAAATAAAGGAGTGTGTGCTATCACCTGAAGTGGGAATGGCTGTATATATAAAGCAAATAGAGGGAAAGAACATATATGTGCAACATTCCACTTTGAAGGGACTCAAATTAGCAGACCATTTTTTTTATTGAGACGGAAAACTTTTCCACCATTTGTCATCTTATAAACGTATTCACTGAGAGACTAAGATTGACTATCAAGAGAGTGTTTCTCATGTAGTATTTTCTCAGGATTTACACACATCCTGGCATTCTGAGATTCTATAGGGGAATTTAGTTAACCCATAATCTCTAAATAATTATCTAAGGGGAAAAGTGCCCTCAGAGTATTTTAATTCAAAAAACATGCCAAAGATTTCATGAATTTTATGTATGTGTGGACTATGGGTCTGTGTATGTGTTTGCCTATGAGAGTAGAAGATTGCTATTAAAAAAAACAAATATAATTTCTGACTCAATAAAGAAATTATGCATCTATTGGAATTATTATGGTTGTAAAAAATTAAACCCAATAGAACAGAAATTACAGTGATTCATAAGTGCTACTTCCTACCGTTAAGTTAATGTTTTATGACATCATTATGCAACGTTTTCACTCCCATTGGAGAATGGTCCTCTATTCTCTCTTCTTGAATAAATAGCCTAAAACAATATACTCTGATGATAGTTCTGACTGAAAATCATATCTGCACCCTGTTGAGAAATATGGTCCAATTTAAATTAGTGTTTCCAGTAAATATACAAAAACACTACCCAAAACATTTTTCAGGGAAGCTACATTACCAAATGATGTATTTTCTAAGTTATGCAGACCAATTTTTATTCAAGCCATTAGCCATCCCATTAAACTTTACAGATATGGCATTTTCTTCACAAGTAATGAGACAAAAGAAAGGAGAAACACTGGAAAGGAAATAGTAACCACTTTCTTTTTTACATTTTTGTTTTTTGAATTTTCTTTTGATGATTAAACATATATTTTATTCTACAAAGGATAAATATGGAAGCACATTTTGGATAATATTGTGAATCTGCATGCAATGTTTATTCATTTACTATTAAACAGACAGGACAAATTCTGAAGCAGCAAGACATATTATAGTTTATTATTTGCAATGATAATTCATTGAAAATTCAACAAGCATTTATGGATCTCCTATGATTACCAGCCTCTTATTCTTACCATAGTTTATATTGGAATGAACTAGATAGGCAGAGACTTTGATCTCATGGCACTTACACCCAATGGGTACAGGGGGTGGGAGGTTAGAGGAGGCTATGAAAACCTGAATAAATCAAATAGACATTTGATAGTGAAAAAATTATGAGTAAAGTAAAATGAGGTAATGTACTGGTAATAAAGATTTCTTAGGGTGATGGTAGAAGGCCTTTTTGAGAACAGGGGACTTAACTGTGGATGTGATATTTGAATTGAACATTTATGAAAAGATGAAGTCAACTTCATGAATATCTAGTGCCAGAACTTTTCAAGTGAAAGAGACATCTAAGTAGAAAGTATTAGAAGCAGGAGTTAGCTCTGTGCATTCAAGAAACTTAAAGAAGGACTCAACAAGTAGCATTGGGAAAACTACATAACCACATGCAAATAAGTGATATTGGAGCCTTACCTTATACCATATACAAAAATGTAAATGTAGGGCTAAAACTATAAAACTGAGAAGAAAACGCAGGGGAAGAGCTACACAACAGTGGGTTTTGCAATGGCTTTTTGACTATGACACCAAAAACAAAGATAGTCAAAGAAAAAAAAATAGATAAATTGGACTTTATCAACATTAAAAACTTTTGTACATTAAAAGACACTAGAAATGGTAAAAAAAAAACAACTCACAGAATGGGAGAAAATTCCATATATCTGATAAGAGTTTAATATAGAGAATATATAAAGAACTCCTATAACTCAACAACAGAACAACTCAAAGAAAAAATTGGCCAAAGATTGAAATAAGTATTTTTCCAAAGAAGATAAACAAATGGCCAAGAAGCACATAAAAAGAGATGTTCAGCATCACTAATTAGTGAAATATCACTTTATGCCCATTAAGATGTTTATTATTTTAAAACAGTAAATAAAGTGTTGGTGAGGATGAGTAGAAATTAGAACTATTTATGTATTACTGGTGGGAATATAAAATGGTGTAGCCACTCTGTAAAATAGTATGTCAGTAAACAATTAAAAAGAGAATTACTGTATGATCCAGCAATTCCACTTTTGGATATACACCCAAAAGAACTGAAAGCATGTTCTCAAAGATATATTTGTTCACCCATGTTTATAAACAGCATTATTTACAATAGTCAAAATTTAGAGAAGTCAAAGTCAATGTATGAATGGATAAACAAAATATGATATACAATGTAATATTATTCAGTCCATAAAAGGAAGGAAAGAAATTCTGACACAAGTTCCAACATAGAGAGACATTGAAGATATTTGTAAGTGAAATAAGCCAGTCGCAAAACACAATATTGTATGATTCCACTTACATGATTTACCCAGAAGAGTCAAATTCAAGAGACAAAAGTAAAATTGTGGTTGCCAGGGGCTCTAAGGTAGTAAGGAAATTCTAGCTAGATGACTCCAAATTTCTGAGTAAAAAGGTAAATGATATATTTTTGTGTATAAGGAATTAAGAACAATGTGGAACATCACCATTTGTAAATTCATCTAAAGTCTTCTTTATATTTAAATTTGCACATTACCTAATATTTAAATTAGAGAGTTTGTTAGTTGTCTTAAACTGTTTTAAGTCTCATAGAATTTTTTTCTTATAACAATTATTCTTCAATTAGTAATTTGAATAACATTAATTTCAAGTATATACATTCATAAATATGTTTGCTTATTTGCACAAATTATGCTTCTCACTCATTAATGTAAGCATTTTTTTACTACTATAGTAAGGGTCAGATATATGACAGGCTATCTAAAATATTGAACCTGAATCTAAATTACTAAGTATATCTTTTCTCCCTTACCTACAAAATATTATCACAAACCTAGGAATATGATTTTTCAGTATTTTAGTTAGTATGGAACATGGCATATTATAATAATACCAAATCTGTGAGTAATATGACTTGTGCTCTGGACAATATTCTTAAGTCACAATCAATAAATCTAAAGGTAATACAGTAGCCCCCAGTTGTCCGTGGGGGGTTACATTCCAAGAACACCAGTGGGTGCATGAAACCATGGATAGTACCAAGCCCCATATAGACTATATTTTTGTCTTATACTTACGAGGTCTGACAATTAACTTTGCAAACTTTTTGCAACGATGTTGCTAAACTTTTTTTATAATAATAAGATAATAATCAGAAGGACTATTCATTATGAATTTGTACCAACTGGACAAGCAATTAGACAAATAGTAAACTTGGTTAATTATTTGGAAGTGCTGAAAAGGCTGTGTGCAAAAGTTAGATGACCTGAACTTTTGCCAACAATTCATGGCTCTTCAATCACGACAATGCACCAGCTCACACTGCACAGACTGTGAGGGAGTTTTTAGCCAGTAAACAAATAGTTGGATTGGGACACCCTCCCTACTCACTTGATTTGGCCCCCAATGACTTCCTTCTTTACCCAAAGATAAAGGAATAATTGAAAAGAAGGCATTAGGTTGACATTCAGGACATCAATGGTAATACCACGACAGCTTTGATGGTCATTCTAGAATAATAGTTCCAAAATTGCTTTGACGGGTGGACTAGATGCTCAAATTGGTGCATTGCTTCCCAAGAAGTGTACTTTGAAGGTGACTATAGTGATATTCAGCAATGAGAAATGTAGCAATTTATGTAAGATGAGTTTACAAACTTATTGTCTGACCTCGTACATACCAATGATACAGTTTTGTAAATTAGTCATTGCAAGAGATTAACAATAGCTAATAATAAAATAGAACAATTATAACAATATAATGTAATAAAAGTTATATGAATGTGGTCTCTCTCTCTCTCTCTTTCTGTCTCTCTGATAACCAATCTGATAACTGAATCAGTCACTAACAAAAGGGCAGGTTGAATATTCAGAGTGAATACAATGGAAAAACAGATGATTCATTTCCTGGGTGGGATGAAGTGGGACAGTGGGAGATTTAATCATGCTACTCAGAATATCATGCAATTTAAAACTTATTAATTGCTTTTTCTGGAATTTTCCATTTAATATTTTTGGAGCATGGCTGACTGTGGGTGACATAAACCACAGAAAATAGAACCACAGATAAAGAAGGACTACTGTAGTACATTTACCCTAAGGAAGAATATTTAATTATCAAAAAATTGCTCAAATGTAAATAGTAAATGAACTTGTATCATTCTGCAAGTTTTCACTCAATTTTACAGTCTAATATAAAGCAAACTATTGCTGTTTCTTATCAAATGAATCCACACAGTCTTGGTGTTTTCCAGAACTTTGTAACACTAAAAAAAATATGATGTGACTTGCAAGAAGCAGATACCTTTTAAATAAATTTTTTGAGAAAAAAATGTATTTCCAAAAAGCCAATATTCCTGGCCTAAAGTGGAATTGGTCACTATAAAATAAAGAGGTCAACTATTTGATATTTAATTGTTATTTAAAAGTACTGAAATGTTATATTTTTGTTAAGTTACAAAAGGAGTGGGGAGAAAGTGGGATTGGGAGAAGGCAGTGTCACTCAGGAAGGGGGTATTCCAGGGATTAGATAGAAACAATTCAGGGGATGACTTTTCAAAATAAAATTTGGTTTTATTTTGAAAATGGCAAGGTGTGGAAAGGCAACAGTTGTGGCCTTTCAAATTACATTAAAATGCAGCCTGGCATATATTTATAGTTTCTTTTTTCTCATTACAGATAAAAATATTTTACTCATTAGAAACATACAGTAATGTTTGGACTCTTAGATATGTTCAAAGATGTATTGTTTTCCCATTTTCCAGAGACACACGTCTTTATATCCATGAGATTTTTTTTTAATTACAGGGCAAGTTGGTAGAATAAGAAACCCCATACTGTACTTCCTCCCACAGGGACACTGACTTAACAAGAATACACAGAATAATTCCCCTTCTGAGAAATCCAGAAACAAGTTAAGTGACTTCTACATCCCATGCTACATCAAAACCTGTAGGAAAATTCTTAGTACTCACTTGCCATACTCCCTCTCTAGCACAGTAGGGTACAGTTGGAAGAAAACTCCCAGATACCAGCCTTTCTATGGGAAGAAAAAGAGAACACTAGACTCTATGTACAATGTTATGACATTTCAGGGGGCTGCCTGAAGAAAGGTTCTGCCTTGTCTCAATTGAAATGTTGACAAGAAAGCACTCCAGGTGGGAAATCACTAAGATCAAAGATGGATATTTGGAGTAGCACACACTCACTTGCTCTTTCAACTAAGCACAGAACGAATGGGGAAAATACTCCTAATTCTCAGATTCTCCCTGGAGAGGAAAAGAGTTAGAGTATGCATCCATGTTCCAGCTGTTCATGTGGCTGCCCAACGGACCATTTTCTATCTCTTCTCACTTGGAGTTCTAAAAGGAATCAGCATAATCTAGAAGCCCAGAGGCCCCAGAGAACAAAGGAGACCAAGGCAGCTTATAGAAGCTCCAGAGAACCAGCAGTACCACTGAAAAACAACAGAGAGAACAAGAGATTATTAGCTACTGAGGAAAAATAAAGCTCACAAATCTCTTTAATTGAGAGGTTACATGCCCAAGTCCAGTGAAAACACATCCATAGAAAATATTTGAGAGGTCCTGGAATCTCTGGATGTGCTCATTGGTGAAGGTTTCTCACTATATAAAACTAGTCCATAAAGAAAAAGAGAGGTGACTGTTTTTTTTTTCTTTCTTAATCTGTGGATTCCAACACAAAGTTGCAAGGCACATAAAGAAATAGGGAAACATGGCTCAAAAGAACAAAATAAACTGTAGAAATTAAACTTAAATAATTTGAGGTGTACGAATAACCTAAAAAAGAATTCAATATGACCATAATGAAAATGCTCAATGAGTTCAGGAAAATTATGCATGGACAAAATGAGAATATCAATAAAGAGACAGAAACTATAAAACAGACTCAAACATAAATTCTGTAACTAAAGAATAACTGAAAATTAAAAATTCACTAGAGGTGTTTAAGAACAGATTTGATCAAGCATAAGAGAATCAGCAAACTCAAAGACAACTCATTTCATATTAAGTTGTCAGAGAATCAAAAAGAAACAAGAACTAAAAAGAGGGAAGAAAGCTTAAGGGACTTATGGTACACCACCAAGTGGACCAATATACATATATTATGTGAGTCCCAGGAGGGGAAGAAAGAGGTATAGGAGCAAAAAGCTTATTGAAAACAAAATGGCCAATCACTTCCAAAATATAGAGGAGGTAATAAAATATCTAAACTCAAAATGACTAATATACTCAACTAAGTAGAATACAAAGAAGACCACACCAAGGCATATTATAATGAAATTGCAAAAAGTCAATGATAAAAAGAATTTTAAAAGCAGCAGGAGAAAAGTGACTTGTCACATAAAAGGAAGCCACCATAAAACTATAAGAACATTGCTCTAAAGAAACCATGAAGGCCAGAAGAAAGTGAAATAATATATTCAAATTACTGAAAGAAAAAAAATGTCAACCAAGAATATTTAATTTGGCAATAACTATTCTTCATAAATGAAGGAGAAATAGACTGTCTTAGATAAACAGAATCTGAGGGAGTTCATCATTGCACTTGCCTTACAAAAAATGCTAAGGAAGTCCTTCAGGTTAAATCAAAGGACATTACAGAGCAACACCAAAACATATGAAGAAATAAAGCTTGCTTGTAAAAATAAATATATAGAAAAATACACAATAATATACTTCTCTAACAATGGTGTGTCAATCACTTTTAATTCTGGTAAAGAAATTAAAAGACAATAGTATAAAATAACTAAATTAAATATGTTAAAGTATATGCAATATAAAAATATGTTAATGGATGCACAATATATGTATAAAATATGAATTATGTAATTTAACATCAATAATATAAAGTATGTCTGGAGAAGGAATAGTAAAAGAGGTAGGTTTTTTTTTTCTATGTGATTGAATTTAAGTTGCTATCAATTCAAAGAGATTGCTATAACATAAAGATGTTTTATGTAAGCCCCATGGTAATCACAAAAAAATATACCAATGGAAGATACATGAAGGAAACAAAAGATAACATCATAGAAATGGTGGCGTGGGGTGAGCCTCATGAAATCTCCCCTGGAATGTACAACAAATCGAGCAGCTATAATTCCACAAATGACTCCCTGCACAGCAGACAGGCAAGGCTAAGAGACACACAATTGTAATCATCTAAAAGAAGGTAAATGCGAGCTGGGGAGAAGAGAAAGTAAGAAGTGCAGAGACTTAGGCTGCACCAGGGCCACAGGACTGATGCAGCCTGAGCATGGAGTTCTGAGCTCCCTGCATTCCCAAGCTATAGCAGTTGTGAGAGAGGGAAGAATTCTGACTGCTAGCTCACCTCTTAAGGACCACAGTCCCGCCTGAAGGATCAGCATATAACACGGCTGAACCCAATGCTCACGGCAGAGACCTCAGAGCAAAGACTGAGGGAAGAAGGGTGAGAACAATGGTTTAAGCCCTTGCTACCAAGCAGAGACTAGAAGTCATAGGCACAGAGCCTAGCCACCCCTTCCCCAGTCTCTCAGAGCTCACATGACCCTCACCTGTCCAGTGCTAGAAGCTGAAGAGTAGTAGTGTCAAATCAAAAGAATATAATATTCGCAGTTTTGAGAACTGCAGCCCATAGCCATGGACTCATGGCCCAACTAGTTTTAGTGAAGGGGAAAGAGCCTTGTCTGCAGGATTGGCTGTGCTGGTGGTTGCCGTCATTGCTCAGAGCCACCTCTCACAACCCACCCCACCCCTGCCACTAGCTAACTGGGTACATCCCTGCAAGGGTAAGCAGAGCCACTGAATCACTCAGTCCCTGAATCTGGTGCAAGAAGGGCTTCAGAACTTCAGACATTCTTCACATCCCCCAATGGAGATGGTGCCCTGAGAACTAAGTAAGCTGCTCAAATAAGAGAAACCCACCTTCCAGTGAATCCCTCCATTGTATGAGAAGTCAGAACGGTGAAGACAAAATATAAAACTACAGCATGAGAGAGACTAAAAGGCTACAGTAAAAGAGAAAATAAAGCATTCTACCAAAATCTACTGGAAAGCAAAAAAAAAGACCTCTTACTGGGACGGCCGAGTGGCGTGATGGTTAAGAACTCGCTTGGGATGCCAGAGGGCCCTGGTTCAGATCCCACATATGAGGGCCAGTGACACTGCCCTCCACAGCTAAGATGCTGAACAACAGCTCAACCTGGAGCTGGGCTGCCGTGAGTCGCCTGCGACGGCGTAGGCTGCAGCCCCTGTGGCAGTGGGTTGCCATGGGCTACCGTGTGTAGCCAGCAGCCAGCGTGAGTGGCCAGCAGCCAGCGTGAGCGGCCAGCAGCCGCAGTGAGCGGCCGTCCAGAAGCTGGCGACTGATCTGCCTCGCCTGGGAAGAGCACAATGATGGTGTCAACTTGGGCCAGTGAAGCAACGTCCTCCACAACTAGACTGAAGAACAAAATGACAGCAACTTGTCTGTTCCCCTTCCCCCAATTCCCCAGCACTGTTCCCATCCCCCTAATTCCCCAATAAAAATCTTTAAAAAAAAGACCTTTTACTACCAACCTGCTGCAGAAACCACTCCTTTAGATGCCTAGAAAGAGAAATAATAATTCATTAATTGCCTTGAATAACCAAGGTAACAACGCAGCTCAGAAAGAATTGAAAAGCCTCAAGAAAATGAACTTAAAGACATGGAAATATGTGACTTAAATGACAGAGAATTCAAGATTGCAGTTCTAAAAAAAATTAACAAGATGAGAGAAAACACAGACAGGCAGTTTAATTAACTCAGAAACACAATCAGAGAATAAAGTGAACATTTTATCAAAGAGCTTGAAATTCTAAAAAAGAACCAAATAGAGTTTCTGGAAATTAAGAACTCAATAAAAGAAATGAAGAAAAAATTACTCAACTTAGGTAAAAGACCTGAGCAGATGGAGGAAAGACTCAGTGACACAGAAGATAGAAATAGGGAAATGACACAGAGGGAAGAAGAGAGAGAGAGAGACTTGTGAGTTAAATGAAATGAAAGAGTTCTATAAGAACTTTCTGACTCTATCAGAAAGAACAATATAAAAATAATGGGCAGTCCAGAAGAAGAAGATAGGGAGAAGAAAACACAGAATATAGTCAAACAAAATGGTCAATGAAAACTTCCCAAACTTGTGAAAAGAACTGGATCCTTAAATCCAAGAATAAAATAGAACACCCAATTACCTCAATCCCAGCAGGTCTTCTCCAAAGCACATTCTATTGAAAATGTCAACACGTAATGATGAAGAAAGAATCCTCAAGACAGCCAGGGAAAAGAAGAAAGTAACCTACAAAGGAATGCCCATTAGATTATCATCAGATTTTTCAGCAGAAACTCTACAAGCAAAGAGGGAGTGGCATCAAATACCCAAACTATTGAAAGACAGGAATTATGAGCCAAGAGTAATATATCCAGCAAAGATATCCTTTAGATATGAAGGCAGAATAAAGACCTTTCCAGACATATCGAAGCTGAAGGAATTTTCTAACACACAACCTACACTAGAAAAAATACTATAAGAGGCTATTCATCCTGAAACACAAAAGCAAAAGAATACAAAACCATGAGTAGTATTAAAAAACAGACAGACACAAGCAGGAAATGGCAACCTCTACACCAAATAAGACACTATACACTTAAACATAACATATAGGGTAAAGAAGAAAAAGACACACTTAAAAATAACAAGAAAAAAAAGACAACTTGCTACTGCAGCACAGAAATCAACTCACAGCATAACTGCGGATTATTTGTGACAACCAAAACATAAAAAGGGAGAGAGTGAAGGTCTGAACTGGCACAAGGGAATGGAAAATATAAGCTTGCTGAAGAAAATGGAATACTCAAAGTATGAAACTTTCTTTAACATAAACTTAATGGTAATTACATTAAAAAAATCCAGAACTGAAATATATAGCATAATAAAAGAAGAAACAGGGGGGAAAATCATAGAATACCACCATAGTGAAATAATAGACAGAAACAAAAAGACAAGGAAACAATAGAGACACAGTCCTACCAGAAAACCAAAGAAAGAATTATAGGAAACCCTCACATATTAATAATCACCTAAATTTAAATGGACTGAACTCACCAATAAAAAGGCACAGAGTAACAGATTAGATAGAAAAACTAAACACAACCATATGCTGCCTCCAAGAAACACATCTCAGCTACAAGGACAAATATAGACTCAAACTGGAAGGGTGAAAATTGACACTCCAAACAAATGGTATTCAGAGAAAAGCAGGTGTAGCCATACTGAATCAGATGAAACAGACTTCAGGATAAAATGTTACAAAGATGGACATTTTATAATGATAAAAGGGATTCTACAACAAGAAGATATAATAATAATCAATATTTATGCCCCCAATCAAGGAGCACCAAAATATACAAAAGAACTACTAATAGAACTAAAGGGATAAATTGTCTAAAAAGAAGTATAGTACTGGACCTAAATACACCATTTACAGCTATGGATAGATCATCCAAACAGAAAATAAATAAATACCATCCCTAAATCACAAATTAGATAAAATGGACATACTTGACATTTATAGAGCACTTCATCCTACAACATCAGACTATATGTTTTTTTGTAGTGTACATGGAACATTCATTAGGATAGACCATATGTTGGGAGATAAAACTCGCCTCAGCAAATTTAAGAAGACTGAAATCATATCAAGCATATTTTCTGATCAAAAGGCTTTGAAATTGGATATCAACTGCAAAAAGAAAGCAGGAAAAATCACAAATATGTGGAGATTAAACATCATACTTTTTAAGAATAACTGGGTCAAAGAAGAAATAAGATGAGAGATCAAAAGATACATAGAAACAAATAAGAATGAAAATACATCCTACCAAAATTATGAGAATGCAGCAAAAGCAGTTTTAAGAGGGAAATGTATATCTGTACAGGCCTATGTCATGAAAGTAGAAAAACCTCAGATAAATAACCTCATATTACATCTCAAAGAACTAGAAAAAGAAGAACAAATGAAACCCAAATTCAACAAATAATAAAAATCAGAGCAGAACTAAACAAAATAGAGAACAAAAAGACAATAGAAAAAAATAATGCAACAAAGACCTTGTTCTTTGAAAAGATTAATGAAATTGACAAACTCTTGGCAAGGCTAACTAAGATAAAAAGAGAAAGGACACAAATAAACGAAATCAGAAATGAAAGAGGGGAAATTACAATGGATGTCACAGAAATACAAAGGATTATCCAAGAATAGTATGAAGGATTATATGTCATAAAATTCAATAACCTAGACGAAATGGACATGTTCTTAGAAACATATAGCCTTCCTAGGCTGAATCATGAACTGGAAAATCTAAATAGACCTACCAAGAATAAGGAAATTGAATAAGTCATCCAAAATGCTCCCAAAAACAGAAGTCCAGGATGAGATGGCTTTACTGATGAATTCTACCAAACATTCAAAGAGGCTCTAACACCTGTCTTATTAAAACTCTTTCAAACAATTAAAGAAGAAACAATACTCCCTGACTCATTATATGAGACCAACATACGGGGTTAATGTCCAAAATATATAAGGAATGCATGTAAGTCAACAGCAAGAAAACAAGCAATTCAATTTAAAAAATGGGCAGAGAACCTGAATAGACATTTCTCCAAAGAGGACAAACACATGGACAATAGGCATATGAAAAAATGCTCAACATCAGTAGTCATTAGAGAAATATAAATTAAAAGCACAATGAGATATCACCTCACACCAGTTAGAATGGCTATCATCAAGATGAATAATAACAAGTGTTGAATTACCCTGTGACCCAGCAATCCCTCTCTAGGGCATCTACTTAAAAAATCTGAAAACATTTATCTGAAAAGATGCATGTGCTCTGATGTTCATTGTACCTTTATTTACTGTTGCCAAGACATGGAAACAACCAAAATGTCCTTTGATACATGATTGGATAAATAAGTTGTAGTATATATACACAATGGAATACTATTCTGCCCTCAGAAAAGATAAAATAGTTCCATTTGGGACAACATGAATGGATCTTGAGTTTATAATGATAAGTGAAATAAGTAAGACAGAAAAAGTCGAGAAACATATGATTTCACTGGTATGTGGTATATAAAATTGAAAACAACAAAGGAACAAGACAAAGAAATGAAGAAACAAAAACTCATGGACAGTGACAATAGTTGTGTAGTTTTCATAAAGTAGGGAGTTGTAGATGAGGGTAAAAGGGATCAAATATATGGTGATGGAAGGAGAACTGACTCTGGGTGGTGAACCCAAAATGTAATATACAGATGATGTATTACAGAATTGTACCCCTGAAACCTGTGTAATTTTAGCAACAATTGTCACCAAAATAAACCTTAATTGCAAAAAAGATACATAGAAACAAATGAGACTTTCAATACAACATATTGAAACTTTTGGGATACAGCAAAGCAGTAATGAGAGAAAAGTTTATATCATTTAAGGCCTGCTTAAAAGAACCTGAAATATCACAGCAAACAACGAAACATTACATCTTAAAGAACTAGAAAATGAATAACAAATGAAGTCCAATGTCAGTGGAAGTATAAAAATAATAAGAATTAGAGCAGAATAAAGTTAAATAGAGAACAAAAAGACAATAGAAAACAGTAATGCAATAAAGAGCTGCTTCTTTGAAACGATTAATAAAATTAACAAACCCTAGTTAAACTCACTATACAAAAAAAGAGAAAAGACACAAATAAACCAAATCAAAAATGAAAAAGGAGAAGTTACCACACAGACCACAGCAATACAAAGGATTATACAAGAATACTATTTAGGACGATATGCTACCAAATTCAATAACCTAGGAGAAATTAACAAGTTGTTAGAAATGTATAACATTCCTGGACTGAATCATGAAAAGTGGAAAGTCTAAATGGACAGATCAACAGTTAGGAAATTGAAACAATCATGGAAAATCTCCCAAATAGTAAAAGTCCAGGACTAGGTGACTTCACTAGTTAATACTATGAAACATTCAAATATGATTTTATACATGTCCTTCTCAAACTCTTTCAATACCCAACTCATTTTATGAGGCCAATATTACCCTGATACCAAAACCTGGTAAGGATAACACACAAAAAAAGAATACTAGAGACCAGTATATCTAATGAACCAAGATACAAAAGTCATAAACAAAACACTAGCAAATCGAATACAACAGTACTTTAAAAAGATTATATATACATCACGGTCAAGTGAGGTTTATTCCAGATGCACAAGGATAGTTTAACATATGCAAATCAATCAATATGATACACTACAGAAACACAATAAAGACTAGAAACTACATGATCCTATTAAAAATGCATAAAAATCATTTGACAAAATACAGAATTCATTTATGATCAAAGTACTTAATAAAATGTGTATAGAAGAAAAATACCTCAACATAATAAAGACCATATATGACAATCCCTCATCTAATATCATACTTAATGGTGAAAAACTGAAAGCTTTTTTTCTAAGATCAAGAACAAGTCAATGATACCTTCTCTCGCCACTGATATTTAAGATGGTATTGGAAGTCATAGGCAAAGCATTTAGGCAAGATAATGAAAGAAATGTATCCAAATTAGGAATGAAGAAGTTAAACTGTCACTTTTTGCAGATGACATGATCCTCTATATAAAAAACTTGCTAACAACTGTCTCCCCAATAAACTTATAAAATAAATCCCACCTAAACATTTCAACAAAAAAAATTAAAAACAATTAAAAAAAATACAGCAAAGCTGCTGGCTACAATATCAATGTACAAAAATTCATTTCATTCGTATTTATTAACAATGAAATCTCAGAAAAAGGAATTTCAAAAAAAATTATTTTGCAATTGCAACAAAAAGAATAAAATACCTAAGAATAAACTTAACCAAGGATATGAAAGACCTATACACTGAAAAATATAAGACATTTTTTTTAAAGAAATTGAAGAAGACACAAAGAAATGGAAAGACATTCTATGTTCATGGATTGGAAGAATCAGCATAGTTAAAATGGTCATATTAACCAAAGCAGTAAACAGATTTAATGCAGTCCCCATCAAAATCCCAATGGAATTTTTTTAAAGTAGTAGAACAAAAAAAAAATCATCAGATTTGTATGGAAGCACAAAAGGTCCTGAATTGTTGAAGCTATCCTGAGTGGGGAATAAAAAACGGCCAGAGTTATCACACTCCCTGACTTCAAATTATACTACAAAGTGAGAATAGTATAAACTGCATATTATTGGCAGTAAACCACACACACATACCAATGCAAAAGAATTGAGAATCCAGAAATAAACTGACATATATTGGAAAATAATTTTTGACAAAGGAGCCAAAAACATACAATGGAAAAAAAAAGCCTCTTCAATAAATGGTACTGGGGAAATTGAGAAGCCACGTACAAAAGAATGAAACTAGACTGCAGTCTGTCACTACACACCACAATTAACTCAAAGTGGATCAAATACCCAAATTTAATAACTGAAACAGAAAATTACAGAGGAAAACATAGGTACTAAACTTATAGACCTTGGGGATAGTGAGGTTTATGAATTTGACCTCAAAGGCATGGGAAGTAAAGCAGATATGAGTGCGATTTTATCAAAATAAAAAAGTTTTGAACTGCAAAAGAAACATTCAAAAAAGGAATAAGCAACCAACCACAGGAAAGAAGATGTTTGCAAACAACACCTCTCATACGGCGCTGATACAAAAAATATATAAAGAACTCATACAACTCAACACCAATAAAATGCAATTAAAAAATGGGCAGCCACGGAGACTTCCGGTAAGATGGCGGAATAGACAGACGCTGTGCCGACTGCCTCCCA
>NW_017732384.1:231376-234906 GCF_001890085.2 Hipposideros armiger | reverse complement strand
CATCAATAAATAAACAAATAACAAGTGCTGGCGAGGCTGTGGAGAAAAGGGAACCCTGATGCACTGTTGGTGGGACTGCAGATTGGTGCAGCCATTATGGAAATCAGTATGGAGGTATCTCAAAAAACTGGAAATGAAACTACCGTATGACCCAGCAAGTCCACTCTTGGGTATCTATCCAGAGAAACCAAAGATGCTAATTCAAAGAAATGTAAGCACCCCTATGTTTATTGCAGCGCTATTCACAATAGCGAAGACTTGGAAAGAACAGAAATGCCTATCGGTAGATGACTGGATTAAGAAACTATGGTACATTTATACAATGGAGTATTACTCTGCTATAAAGAAGAATGAAATCATACCATGTGGGACGATATGGATGGACATAGAGATTATAATGTTAAGTGAAATAAGTCAGTCGGAGAAAGAAAAATACCACATGATTTCACTTACATGTGAAATGTAAAAAACTGAATGAACAAGGAAAGTAAACAGAAGTGGTCTCAGAGATATAGAGGAACAACTGATGGCTGCTAATTGAGAGGGGGTGGGGATGAGAGAAAAGGGGAAGGGATTAGACAGCATAAATACATAACTACAATATTGCCACAGGGATATGAAAGACAGTTCAATGAATATAATTAATAATGTTGTAAATATTTTGTAAGGGGTCAGATGGTCACATGTCTTGCTAGGGAGACCGCATCATGGATGGGGTAGAGGATTGATCACTGCACTGTACACCTGAAACTGATGTGGTATAATATTGTATGTCAACTGTAAGTGAATATATATATATATATATATATATATATATATATATATATATATATATATATATATATAGTCATGGGACGTGGAGTGGAGTGTGGCAGTGGAGTCAAGGGAATTGTAATAGATATGTATGATATTGGGCGGGCAAGTGGGGCGGCAGATTGGGGGAGAGGGGTTGTCACCTCGAGGGGCAAAAAGCATAACTTGTGCACTGTGTTGTACAGCTGAAACTAATTCTAAAAAATGTGTATTTCACAATGAAAAAAAAGGGCAGCCACTAAACTATTGTCTGTGTCTATGAGTTTTTGTTTCTTTATTTGTTTGTCTTGTTCCTTTGTTGTTTTCAATTTTGGTTTAGTGGTTACCAAAGGATAAGGGGTGTGGGAGTGGTAGATGAGTGTAAACAGTTCCAAATATATGGTAATGAAAAGAGAACTGACTCTGGGTGGTGAACACACAATATGATAGATATATAAATGATGTATTAGACAATTGTACACTTGAAACTTACGTAACTTTACTAACAATTGTAACCCAAATAAACATCAATTTAAAAAATAGCCACAGGTATATATAGTACAACATAGAGGATATAGTCAATAATATTCTAAGAACTATGTACAGAGTCAGACAGGCAATAGGCTTATTAGGGTTATTACTTTATGCAGTATATAAATGTCTAATCACTATGTTGTTTTGTACACCTAAAGCTAAAAATTATCAAGTGGATTGACAAAAGACACTAGAATTTAAAAATTTTGCTTATTTTTTTAAAGATTTTTATTGGGGAATTGGGGGGATGGGAACAGTGCTGGGGGATTGGGGAAGGGGAACAGACAAGTTGCTATCGTTTTGTTCTTCAATCTAGTTGTGGAGGACGTTGCTTCACTGGCCCAAGTTGGCACCATCATTGCGCTCTTCCCTGGAGAGGCAGATCAGNTAATTTTGCTACTGTTATGAATCGTAATGTAAATATCTTTTTGTTTTCCGATGGTCTTAGGCGACCCCTGTGAAAGGGTCGTTCGAACCCCAAAGTGGTCACGACCCACAGATTGAGAACTGCTGCTCTAACCGAAGGACTTAAAGAGGAGGCCACGTCAAGTCTGGTAGGAGGGGCGGAGACTAGAGAGAGCGAACCCCAGTGAGGGACACCTCAGCAGTGGGGAAGCTTCTCCAGTTGGGGGAGAGACCCTCCAGCCCCACACCACACTCATCAACCCAGAGTTACTTTGCCAGGAAGAGGAGTTCTATGATAGCTAGAAGTAGAAATTAGTGAGGACTCTGCTCCACTCGGTGAGGCTGAGGGCAGCTGGAGAACCAGCGGAGCCGGCAAACCGACTCGCTCTCTGGTGAGCACTCACCTGGTTCCTGGTGGAGGGAATGGCTTTGTGAACGGGGCCTAGGAGCCTGTGGGAAGGATTAAACTGAGTGCCTATGGCGCAGGACCTAGAGGTTTTTGGGACCATTGTTCCCCTGCTGTGGAGTTTGCACATGAGTAGTGCACAGGAGGGCACCATTTTTTCAGGGCTGGGCCATCCCACAGAGGCTCAGGTCTGGGACTGCATTGGTCAGCTGGAATTGGTGCAGGAGTGTGTGTGTGCGCATGCATACGTGCATGCTCATGTGGCCTTGGATCCCCACCCTCCACACTGCTTGTGCAGCGTAGCCAGGGAAACTCTTGACAGGTGTGCTCTGACTCCAACAGGCTGCATATTGAGACCCGGGAGTGCGAGACTAACTAGGCTTAGGTCCCCGATTTCTACACTGCATGTGCACAGTTACCTGGGTGGCGAGTGGCTGTTGGGCTGCTCAGCCTGATCTGCAAACAGCTGATTGGGACATGCAGAGAAAGGGAGTTTTCCTGGGAGTGTAGGGCTGCAAGCTGTGCACCTGCGTGATTCGGCCTGGGCTTTCCAGGCAAGTTTGTGTGGGCTGACTGCCGATGCAGGAGTGCATGCTGCTCTGACTTGGTGGGGGCCACTGACTACATCCTATGGTGCCTTGGGGGCCAGCCCCACCCACCTAGAGCTGTGTTGCCAGGGGCACCCTGAGCCCTTGGTCTTTGGCCCCTACCTCCGCAGGCTACAGAGGGTTTTTTGCAGCAGCAGACAGCCCACAACATTCTGTGAGGAATTGTGGTGGTGAGCGTGGTTCCAGAGCACACAGCAACTAATTGTGGGAAGCTTACTTGAAGTCTAGAGGGAGGTCAGTGCATGAAGCACTGAGCACTTCCCCCCAACAGCTGGTGTTGTTTCCCAGAAACTCTCTATTGCTGAGCAAGTGGTCTGCAGATTAAAGCTGATATAGAGCTCCTCCCCTTTTTTTTCTCTTTTTTCTTCTATGTTTTCTTTTTTCTTTTTATTTCCGCTTTTTCTCTTTGTTTCTTTTTTTTTCTTTCTAGGTCAGCGGTTCTCAGTCTGTGGGTTGCGACCCCTTTGGGGATCAAATGACCCTTTAAAAGGGGTTGCCTAAGACCATTGGGAAACAAGAAGATATTTACATTATGATTCATAACAGTAGCAAAATTACAGTTATAGAGTAACCGCTGTTCTAGGTGATCTAATACATCGAAGCAATCAGAGTGACAGCCAGAATAAAGAAACAAAGAAACATGTCCTAAGTAAAAGATCAGAAGAAACCTCAAGAAATGGAACTAAATGAAACACAGGTATCCAACCTTTCAGAGACAGAGTTTAGAACACTGATGATAAGAATGTTTCAGGAACTTAAGGAGAACATAAAGAAGGATACATAAA
>NW_017732384.1:222410-225016 GCF_001890085.2 Hipposideros armiger | reverse complement strand
TTTTGTTCTTCAATCTAGTTGTGGAGGACGTTGCTTCACTGGCCCAAGTTGGCACCATCATTGCGCTCTTCCCTGGAGAGGCAGATCAGTCACCGGCTTTTGGACGGCTGCTCACTATGGCTGCTGGCCGCTCACGCTGGCTGCTGGCTGCTCATGCTGGGTGCTGGCTACATACGGTAGCCCATGGCCACCCACTGCCACAGGGACTGCAGCCTATGCTGTCACTAGAGACTCATGGCAGCCCAGCTCCAGGTTGAGCTGTTGTTCAGCATCTTAGCTGTGGAGGGCAGTGTTACTGGCCCTCATATGTGGGATCCGAACTGGGGCCCTCTGGCATCCCAAGTGCGATCCCAACCATCGCGCCACTCGGCCGTCCCAATTTTGCTTATTTTTAATTTTTCACTTATTTTTTTATTAAAATATAGTGGACGTACAATAGTATATTAGTTTCAGACCTACAATGTTGCGATTCAACATTTATATACCTTACGATGTAATCACCACAATAAATCTAGTAACCTTCTGTCAGCATGCAAATTTATTATGATATTATTAACTATATTCCCGGTATCGTACACTGTATCACTATGAATTATTTAGTTTTTAACTGGTAGTTTGTACCTCTTATTCCCCATCACCTTTTTTCACCCATCCCTTACCCCTCTGAACTCTGGCAAATGTCAGTTAGTTCTACTTATCTGTGAGTCCGTTTCTGTTTTGTTTGTTCATTTGTTTTGTTTATTTAGATTCCACACATAAGTTAAATCATACAGTATTTGACTTTCTCTTCCTCACTTGTTTTATTTAGCATAATACACCCTAAGTCCATCCATGTTGCCACAAATAGCAAAATGTTATGTTTTAGAGATGAGTAATATTTGTGTCTGTGTGTGTGTGTTTGTGTGTGTGTGTTTGTACAGAGGGTGCCAAAAATGTATACACATTTTAAGAAAGGAAAATTATTAAAATTGTAATACTCAATATATACTGAAAACAAGTGATTAATACAAGTCACATTTGACTTCTGCAATTAGAAGAGGTGCTCAAAGTTGTTACCATTAGCATCCAGACACTTCTGATTATGGCAAACTAATGCTTCAGGCAATGTTGACCAAAGTGTGCAGTATAATACATTTTGTGGCACCCCCAAATGTGATATATTTATATATAAATGTAATATATATCATATTTTTAAAATTCATATACCAATGGACACCTATATTGCTCTATATCTTGGCTATTGCAAATAATGCTGCAAATAATATAGAGGTGCATATATTTTTTTGAATTAGTATTTTCACTTTCTTCAGATAAACACCCAGAAGTGGAATTGCTGGACCATATGGTAGTTCTGCTTTTAATGTTTTTGAGGACTCTTCATACTCTTTTCCATAGTGGCTGAACTAATTGACGATACCACCAATAGTGCCTGAAGGTTCCATTTTCTCCACATTCTTGCCAATACTTATTATTTCTTAACTTTTTGTAATAGCCATTCTAACAAGTGAGAATTTATATCTTTTTGTGGTTTTGATTTGCATTTCCCTAATGATTAGTGATATTGAGCATCTTTTCATATGTCTGTTCGCCACTTGTGAAAACATTAGCTTATTTATACTATCTGCAATGACTTTGAAGATTGATGTGTAAATTGCATGCCTTCCCTAATTGGTTTATATTATTGTAAGTCTGAAACATGACATTAGAAGGAAATTTTCTCATCAGGGAACAATGAACAATATCAAGATCAAAAGTAAATAATGTGATATAAAATTTTAAATATGTAACAAGAAGAGTTGGATGTCTTGTGTACAGCAAGGATCAGATGTGACTAAAATATTTACTATATGAATCTGTGAAGCCCATGAAGGAAAAGTTTGTGGTGAGAACTTGGAATTGTGAGCTCCTTGTTGATTGTGGAGCTACGTAACCTGGCCAGAGAAAATAATGATGGTGAAGATGAATATTAAGGTGAATTTAAAGCTGATGGTGATGTTGTGGCATTCATTGTCCATGTGATGTAGTAGACACGGAAGATTTGAATTTGATTTCCATCTTCACCAATTATTACCAATGTGACCTTGAAGAAGTTACAATTCTTCTGAAATATTTCATGTGTAAAATGTAACTAATAATGCTTATATCACAAGATTATTATAAGCCCTCTACAAAAACCTAGGGTTATCAGTTATTGCTACAAATGACAATACTCCAAATTTCATGAGATTCAAATAATCTGATATTTTAAAAAGTGTTTCAATTTTCTATGTTCACTCTATTATTTCATGAAATGGACTTTGTAAAATCTTTTAATTACAAGCTGTGAAATCAAATTTATTATTATTTCTTACTGTATTTCTTAAACTATAATTTCAAATAAAGTACATAAAAAGATAATTAGTTTTACTCATATTTTCAAATATCAAATTTAGATTTGGAATCATAAAGAAAAAATAAAATGAAAAAAGTAATGTAATTTTCTTTTTTATAATCCAGGCAAGAATCTACGAATCTCACCGAGAAAGATAAATAGGTCTATTTTCTTTCACTATCTTAGTCAATTTTTACATATATATATATATATATATATATATATATATATATAT
>NW_017732384.1:213727-221735 GCF_001890085.2 Hipposideros armiger | reverse complement strand
GCTGCTCAGCTCGGGCTGGACTCGAACCGCTGTTGCTCAGAGCTCAAACTCTTGAGCGAGCTCTTAACCAACTGAGCCACTCGGCCAGCCCTTGATGTGTTGTGTTTTAGATTCTACATATAAGTCAGATCATAAAGTATTTCTCTTTCTCTGTATGGTTAATTTGCTTAGCCTAATGCCTTCAAGGTACATCATGCTGTCACAAGTGGAAACATTTTTTTTTCTTTTTATAACTGAATGATATTCCATCATATATGTAGATCACCTTTTCATTATCCAGTTGTCTGTTAATGGACACAGATTGTTTCCATGTCTTGGCTAGAGCAGTAAGGTAAAAAAAAGGAATTGAAGGCATCAGAATTGGAATGAAAGAATTAGTTGTCATTATTTGCAGGTGACATGATTTTATATATAAAAGAATTCTAAAGATTCTACCAAAAACTGTGGCTCTAGTTTGTTAGATCAACAAACAAGTAAAGCTTCAGGATATAAAATGAATATATAAAAATCTACCATGCCTATACACTAACAACAAATTATCTGGAAAAAACACAAAGAAAATAAGCCTATATAAAATAACATCAAATACAATGAAATACTTAGGAATAAATTTAACCAAGAGGCGAAAGGTCTCAACAATAAAAACCACAAGACATTGATGAAAGTATTAAAGAAGACACAAATAAATGGAAAGATATTCCATGTCTCTAAATTGGAATAATATTGTTAAAATGTTTTACCCAAAACCATTATAGATTCAATTCAATCCATTTTGTGACTGCAAAAGACATTTTTTTTTACAGAAGTAGAAAAAACAATCCTAAAATTTGTATGGAACCACGAAATACCTCAAATAGCAAAAGCAATTCTGAGAAAGAACAAAGCTGGAGGCATCACTCTTCCTGATTTCAAACTATATGAAAAAACTATAGTAATCAAATATGTATGGTACTGACATAGAAACATAGACAAATAGAACAAAATTGAGAACCCAGAAATTAACCCATGCATATATGGTCAACTAATTTTTGACAAGCAACCCAAGAGTACCAAATAGAGAAAAGACAGTCTCTCCAATAAATGCTCCTGGGAAAACTGGATATTCACATGTCAAATTATAAAACTACACCCCTATCTTACATCATTCACAAAAATTAGCCACAAATTGAGGAATAATAATATGACAACCACTAAAATGTATTAAGTGCTTATTTTGTGTCAGGCACAAAGTAGTATTCTTTTTACATTTATTAAGTTCATGAATCATTACTTTTTTTTCAATCAACCTTCAAAACTATCTATGAGATTGCTATTACTATTTTAGCTGTTTTACAGAAGATACAATTTTGATGCTTGAAAAAGTTAACTAATTTATGCAAGGTAACAAGGCTAGATTAAGTGATGTAGGTCAGATTTAAAATTTAGCTCTTTTAACACCAGGTCGATAGCACTTAACTATCAAATGATAGTATATTATTAAATGGGATAAGGCACAAACTTATTTATATCATATAGTCTTACTATCTCCTAAAGACAGTGAAATAATTGACTGATTGGGCAAGAGTTCATTAAATTTAAATAGGTGTGCTTTAGGTATAAATAACTATTAGACAGTTCTTCATAGTAAATGTATTCAAATTAAACATGCTCTGAGATGATGTATACCAACTAGTCACCACTACACATTTGCTATTTTAAAGGAATTCATGTTACTACACAGATTTAAAATTTCTCCTCATTTTTATTCATAATAGTAAAATATTTGATACTAGATCAAAGTTACACATTCACTGAGGTCAGTGGAGACTTATAAGGGTAAATGTTTTATCTCTCAGTCTAAGTACTATTATATTGGTGTGAAGATTAAGAATATACTGCTTCCCTATTTCAATAATTGAGTTAAACATACAATATGTTTCTATATTTTTCATGGGGTCTAACTTGCAAATACTTCATGAAAAATTTTGATATAACAAAATTGTGAATTTAACATTCAAACTCTTATATAGCAAAATATCAATCATGTGATATGTGTATGTTTATTTGTGTTGAATAAGCATGTCTGCAAAATTTTCAGAAAGTGTAATATCGAGGCTGTATTTATGCATAAATTTCATGGGGACAGTTGGCAGCTTGAAGAAAACTATGTTACTTTTTTCCAACAGGAAAAAGAAGGCTGCTGAACTATGGTTCTAGGAATCAAGGGACATTTGTTGGCTGTATTATTCAATCCATTATGATTTAAAAATTAGTACTTCTTCTCCCTGTTTCCAAAACAAGGGTTTTTAGTCTGTTTATTTTTCTATGTCATTAAATAAATTAGAAGAATATTTACACACACTGCAATCAACTGAGTTTATATGAGTCAGAGGTCTAACAGTCAGACAGAAGCAGAAAATCACAACTCATTCAGAAAGGGGCACTATACACTTAACTATAATATAAAGGTCAAAGGAGGTCAAAAAATGAAAAAGAAAAAGGAAATAATTATAAAATTCATCACCTGGAATTTTAATTTGCAATATAATGTCTGTTTCTCTATGAATTATGACTGGGAAACAAGCTGAAATTCCACATTCAACTGATATTTCAGCTGCTTTTCTGATTGTTTTGTTTTTCTTTCTCTTAATATTTTTCAGTTATTTCCTAGGAATTCTTTCTAAAGCTGGTGTGACTAAGGATCCATAAGTGGGACAGCTGAACAGAAGAGATATGGCAGTTATTGTTTAGTGGTGTTTGCCCCAGATAAAATAATTATAATTCTCACCTCTGCTTTTTAATGCTAAAGGAATGAAACCAAGAATTAGATAGCTGTGCTGTCTCAATGAATTCAAGTATTTGAAAAGAACAAGGACTTAGTCTGTTGGTCATCTCTCTAGAAGTACAATTATTGGTTCTCAAAATTACATATCTGAACTATCTAGTGTACTTGTTAAAAATAAAAATTGCTGGGCCTCAAGCTGAAGATTCTTGTAGAAGAGATGTGGCGTGGGGCCCAGAAGTATGCATTTCAAAAAGGTGATGCTGATATGGGTAGTCCCCCGTTTTCACTTTGCCCTGAAACTTCCTGGACCTCTCAGGGATTGTGGATGGTTACTTGGTGTTTTCTATCCCAGGGCCTCTGTAGATTGCAGCAACAAATGTCCAGAAAAGTGCACTTCCTATGGTCCTAAAATGAAAGAAATGGGAGAGTGGCAGAGACAGTATGAGTTGTTATTGTCAGAGTGAGAAAGCTCAAGGTGCTGTGATTCTGAAGATAGGACAGGGTTCCCACAGTCAAAAGTAGAGGGGAAGGGCATACTAGTTGGAAGCAGAAGTTTGAAAAACATATACAGGTAAGATGTCCAGAGTATAGGATTTGAGTCCGGCCCACCTGAGATTATACTCCAGCTCTGCCATTTAATAACTTTATCCACAGCCCCATTTTCTATCTCTGATAATATCCTGTTTTCATATCTTAAATCATTGTGCTCACATTACCCTAAAGGTATAATATTCTCAAAACTGCACATGCTCAATTAAAATGTTCTCTATACTTCCTCAAATGGCTTTACCACTATTTTCCACTGTTATTGTATATGTCTTTGTCTAGATGTCTTTGCCATTTTGTTTCACTTTTATCCTGCTTCTCTTATGAAATTTGCACCAATATCCTCTCCAAACATAGATGCTATGTGATTGATTACTTAGTTATTTGTGGCGTTTTCAGCTTAGGTTTCCAAATGTAAGTTCTAATTGAAGTGCAAATCTTAGATGCCTCTTATCAACTTTTTCCTGAATGACCTATCCCAGTCTCCAAAAAACTATCTTGTGCCACAGCTCTGATTGATGCCTCTGTCATCCTGTAGAATAATTTCAGGGAAGATCACATCTCTTGAAAGGAAGAGGATCAATGATGGCTTCATAGAACAGGCTTCATTTGAGCTAAGCCTTAAGAGATGAGCAGGATTTTCACAGAGAGAAAGGGTGTCCTAGGAAAAGGCAATAATTTGAACAATGGTAGAATTTTTAGAGAATTTGATTGAATAAGTCTGTTGTAGAGTCCAGAAATCTGTATTTTAAATAAATAAGTAACCCAGGCGATTCTAATGCAGATGGTTTGAAGACAATACTTTGAGCAAAAAAACTTGGACTCATTGACCCTGTAGCAAAATTTAAACTAAATGGTTCTGCTTTCTGGATTCATGTAAACATGCTATAAATACATAAAACTACCAGCTTAGTTGTGAATAGCGACTGTTCCCATATGATGGAAGATTGTGTGTGAAAGGGCAATCATGAAACCCTCTACAATGTTTACAAAGTATATGAATGAAAACAAATAGCATTTAGTCCAAATAAAATTCAAAAAGAAAGATTCAGGGATAATTTTTCAAAACTATTTATTTAGAATATTTCATTTTCCTATCGAACAAAATGTTCAGCCACCATTTTAATACAGATGACACATGAGGTTTGACAATTAGGTTTGAGAATTCATTCTAGAAAAAGTGCTACATACCTCATTGCTGAATATTACTATGGTCACCTTAGAAATACTCCCTTTGGGAAGCTATGCACCAATGCCAGTGCCTACTTTACCCTTCAAAGCAATTTTGGAACTCTTTTTCTAAAATGGCCATCATAGGTGTCATTGTATTACCCTTAATGTCCTGAATCTCATTAAAATGTCTTCCTTTCAATATTTCCTTTATCCTCAGGTAAAGAAAGAAGACATTTGAGGCCAGATCAGGTGAGTAGGGAGGGTGTTCCAATACATTGATTTGTTTACTGGCTAAAAACTGCACAAGCAGTGCCCTGTGATCTGGTGCATTGTCATGATGCAAGAGCCATGAATTGTTGGAGAAAAGTTCAGGTTGTTTTCATCTAACTTTTTCAGGCAGTCTTTTCAGCACTTCCAAATAGTAAACTTGGTTAACTGTCTGCCCAGTTGGTCCAAATTCAAAATGAATAATATTTCTTATATCAAAAAAGGTTAGGGACATCGTTTTGACTCGATTTGAACTGACAACTTTTTGGTCGTGGAGAATTGGCTGACTTCCATTGTGTACTTTGACGCTTTGTTTCAGGGTCGTATTGGTACACCCATGTTTCATCACCAGTGATAACCTGGCCCAAAACATCATCTTGCCTCTCCGAAAAGTCTTGGAAAACTTTGACTCTCCTTTGCCTTTGTCCATTGGTGATCTCCTTTGGGACAGTTTTTGCACACACCTTCCTCATGCCAAGATTTTCAGTTAAGGTTTTCATAACTGTTTCTCTATTAATGTTTACTTTGCCTGCTATGCTTCTCACAGTCAGCTGACAATTTTGGCGCACAATTCGATTCATTTTTGAAATGTTTTCATCACTTCTTCTTATTACTGGAAGTCCTGACCTCTCCTCATTAGTGATGCATTCTCTCCCCTCAGAAAAACATTTATTCCATTCGTACACTGCAATGTTTTCTTCATCGCATTATCCCCATGAATTTGGACTAACATGTCCCTGATTTCACTTCCACACTTGCCAAGTTTAACAAGAAATTTAATGTTTATTCATTGCTCTAATTCAAGCTCAGACTATCTACAATGACACACAAAACTTACAAGAAAAACAATGAATGCCATTCAGCAAGACACCGCCACATGTCGACATGAACACAGCTGTGAGACACTGATATATCAAGGTTATGAAACCTTAGTGAGTTGTGTGTACAGTGATGCCAATGTAAGCACATGGTGGCAAGTTCGTGAACTTAATTGTCATACCTTGTAGAGCAAATATAAATAAAAGTAAAATAATTAAACAAAATGATTCTGCCTCAAGAGAGCCTTCCTTTACACAGTATAGAAGAGATCCTGGTATTTCTCAACAGTTCTTGAATTAGAGTAGTATGTGCCTTTTACACTGGAAATTTTACCCAGGAAATTTAGACTCAGAATACACTTACCCATAGTTTTAAATCTAATTCAGGTATAAGGCTTTAGGAGGGATATAGTGAATATAGCAAACAGAAGAATAATTCATAAATGTGGTCATCATTCAGTTTTTAGAGTGGAGCAAGCTGAAATACATGCACTAGCAGAGAGGCTGGCCTTGAGCTTTGAAAAAGGACATCTAGAATGAAACATGCTACAGAGCCCTAGTGGTGTGAATTCATGTCAGGGTGACTTATCTTCCTCCTTTTCTGGCTCATCATGGAGTTCCCTGTGTGATCTATTGTATAAATCAGAAAGGATACAGTAAAATAAACAGAGGATTGTATATGTGAAATATCACACAAATGCCTTGCCTTATTACTGTACAATAAACCCATATATTCCTCTACAAAGACATGTTTTATTTGATTTCTATTTGTTTTGCACTTGTTGAAATACTGCTGTGTAATTTTCTTCAAATTGTTCTCCGGTGCTTTTTTTTTTTTCTCAGCTGGACTGCAAAGTCTTCAAGGCCAAGGGTCATGCATATGATTTTTTTGGTAGTTCCTCACATTCTGAAGCACAGAATTCTGTGCACACACTGGGAGCTTGAGTTGTGCTTGAGGACTGCCTCAATGATATAATGAAAGACAGCTGTAAATTCTTTTACATTTTATTCAGCTGCCAAAATGTAGGGCCTAAGGATAAATGGTATATTTTGTATTAATAAAGTTGCAGCCTTGTCAGCAAGTACTTCAAATGAAAACTGTCTCTCCCCGTAACAGAATTGTCAGGGAGATTAATTTATACTACCCATTGGCTCCTGACAGTAACTGAAGTGCTGTACTAATGCTACTGAATTTATGGGAGCTTTTCACCTTACTATGTAGGTACATGAAACTACATTATTTTAAGAAAATCCTTATTCACACAAAATGATGGAAGATTAGTTAGGGACTATCTGATAACCACTTAATCAAAAAAGAGGCTCTGCTTTTTCATAAGTGAATGGCACATCTAGAATTGTGTGCAGGTCTTATATAAAAGACCTGATTACCTAGATTCAGAAGATTTTCATCCTTGGCTTTGATTGCAAATAATCACTATTTTTGCTCCATACAATGCATGAGGTTGAAAATATGAGATACAGGTTTTAAGAAAAAAAAAACTGTCCTTAAAACAAGAATGTTTTTACATGAATGATACTATAAATAAAGCTGCACTGAAAGACTTTTGAAAAGGAGTAATAAAAAAACTATTATCTCATATCATATATACTTTCTTTCTGGAAGTTTTATTTTAAAAATATATTTTAATAATTTATTTTCAATTACAGTTGACCTACAATATTATATTAGTCTCAGGTGTACAACATAGTTATTAGGCATTTATATAATGCATAAGGTCATTACCCTGAGAAATGTAGTAACCATCTAACACCATATATAGTTACTATAATATATGGACTATATTCCTTATGCTACAGTTTACATCCACATGTCTATTTTGTAACTACCAAATCTGTCCTCCTTAATCTCTTTCCCTTTTTCATCCATCCCTACTAGTCTACTCCCATTTGGCAACCCTCAAAGTGTTCTCTGTATCTATGAGTTTGTTTTGGTTTTGTTTATTTGTCTTTTTCTTTAGATTCTACATGAGTGAAATCACATGGCATTTCTCCCTATTCTCTATCTGACTTACAACTCTCAACATAATAAATTTCAGGACCAACCACATTGTTGAAAATGATAAGACTTCATTCTTTTTTATAGATGAGTAATATTTCATCTCTTCTTTATTAATCCATGGATATACACAAAGGATGCCTCCATATCTTGGCTATTATAAATAATACCGCAATAAACATATAGATGCATATGTCCATTCAAATTGGTGTTTTGGGTTTCTTCAGATAAATACCAAGAACTGTGATTACTTGGTCATTTTTGGACCTTGTTATAGCATTTGTGGTTTTTTTTTAAAGATTTTTATTGGGGAATTGGGGGGATGGGAACAGTGCTGGGGAATTGGGGGAAGGGAAACAGACAAGTTGCTGTGGTTTTGTTCTTCAGTCTAGTTGTGGAGGACGTTGCTTCACTGGCCCAAGT
>NW_017732384.1:207090-213387 GCF_001890085.2 Hipposideros armiger | reverse complement strand
AGCCCAGCTCCAGGTTGAGCTGTTGTTCAGCATCTTAGCTGTGGAGGGCAGTGTCACTGGCCCTCATATGTGGGATCCGAAATGGGGCCCTCTGGCGTCCCAAGCCAGTTCGTAAACATCGCACCACTCGGCCGGCCCGATAGCATTTGTTTTGAAGTCTACTTTGTCTGGCATAAGTATTGCTACCCTAAGTTTATTTTTTTTCCATTTTCATGAGTATCTTTTTCCATCTGTTTACTTTAGTCTGTGTGTATCTTTAGATCTGAAGTTGTTCTCTTGTAGACAGCATATGTATGGGTCTTGTTGTTTTTTAATCTATTCAGCTACCCTATGTCTTTTGTTTGGAGCAGTTACTTCATTTACATTTAAGATGATTATTGATAGATTTGTAGTTATTGTCATTTGAGTATTCATATTTTTTAAAGATTCTTATTGGGGAACAGTGTGTTTTTCTAGGACCCATCAGCTCCAACTCAAGTAGTTGTTTCAATCTACTTGTGGAGGGAGCAGCTCCCTGGCCCATGAGAGGATTGAACCAGCAACCTTGGTGTTACGAGCACTGTGCTCTAACTACCTGAGCTAACTGGCTGCACCAGTATTCATATTTTTTATCTTCCTTTGTTTGTTTGTTTTGTCCCTTATTCTCCTTAAAGACATCCCTTTAACATTTCTTGTGACACCACTGGCATGAGTTATTTTAATTCTTTCTTGTAGGGGCAGCTCTTTATCTCTCCTTCAATTTTAAATGATAGCCTTGCTGGATAGAGTAGTCTTTGCTGTAGGTTCTTGTTTTACAGCTCTTTGAAGATTTCATGCCAAACCCTTCTAGCCTGTAATGTTTCTGTTGAGAAATCAACTGAAGCTTCCTTGTAGGTAACTAATTGCTTTTCTCTTGCTGAATTTAAGATTCTTTTTTTGTGTTTAACTTTTGGCATTTTTTAAAAGATTTTTTATTGGGAGATGGGAACAGTGCTGGGGAATTGGGGGAAGGGGAACAGACAAGTTGCTGTCCTTTTGTTCTTCAGTCTAGTTGTGGAGGACGTTGCTTCACTTGTCCAAGTTGGCACCATCATTGCACTCTTCCCAGGCGACGCAGATCAGTTGCCGGCTTCTGGACGGCCACTCACTGCAGCTGCTGGCTGCTCACGCTGGCTCCTGGCTACACACGGTAGCCCATGGCAACTCACTGCAGCAGGGGCTGCAGCCTACATCGTCGCCGGTGACTCCTGGCAGCCCAGCTCCAGGTCGAGCTGTTGTTCAGCATGTTTAGCTGTGGAGGGCAGTGTCACTGGCCCTCATATGTGGGATGTGAACCGGGGCCCTCTGGCGTCCCAAGCCAGCTCTTAACCAATGTGCCACTTGGCCGGCCCAACTTTTGGCATTTTAATTATGTGTCTTGGTGTGTGCCTACTTGGGTTCATCTTGTTTCAGACTCTCTCCACCTCTCCACTTCCTGGGCTGGTATTTCTCTTTCCTTTGCCAGGTTAGGGAAGTTTTCTGTCATTATTTCTGCAAATAAATTTTCAATCCCTTGGTCTCTCTCTTCTCCTTCTGATAACCCTGTAGGGAGAATGTTGGTATGCATGATGTTGTCCCTGAGGTCCCTTAAACTATCCTCATTTTAAGGGGGGGGATTCTTTTTTGTTTATGCTATTCTTTTTGGGTGTTTTTTGCTACCTTATCTTGAAAATCATTGGTTTGATCCTCTGCATCCAATCTACTATTGATTCCCTCTAATGTATTTTATATTTTAGTTATTGTATTCTTCATTTCTCACTGGTTTGTTTTATGTTTTCTATCACCAATTTTATGCTTCCTATCTCTTTGTTGAAGTTCTTGCTGATATCATCGAACATCATTATAACCAGTGTTTTCAACTTTGCATCTGGTAGTTTGTCTCTATTTTGTTTAGTTCAATTCTGGAGATTTGTTTGTTCTTTCATTTGAAACATGTTACTTTGTCTCCTCAATTTGTCTGCCTACTTGTGTTTGTTTATATGTATTAGGATGTTAATCAGTCTTAGTAGAATGGCCTTATGTAGAAGATGCACTGTGAAGCTGAGTGGCCCATTCTTCCTAGTCACCAGAGCTGGGTTCTCCAGATGTGTCCCTTGTGGGGGTTGTGTGTGCTCTCCTATTGTAGTTGAACCTTGGTTGCTCTTTGCACATCAATGGGAAGGATTAACCCTCAGGCTGATTTGTTGAGAGGACTAGCCAAAACTACAGTGGAGGATCTGTTGTGTAGGTGCTAACCCTACACAGCAGGATTCACTTCAGCAGGGCTCTGGTGCCAACCCAGTCTGCCCTTTGGGATTTTTATTCTTGGACACAACCAGGTGATGTTTTGGCTTGGTCCAAAGCTATCCATGTGCATGCTGGTCCCAAGACTTCCTTGAAAGGGCCCCCAGGCAGGCCATGTTCAGCTGCAGGCTTTGCTCTGCCTGGGGCCACCTGTAATGAGCCAAAAAGCAATCCATAGATTGTCCCCACCAATGTTGGGCTTGTAGGTGCCTGGGAGCATCTAAGCCTTTAACAGAGGCTGGCTGCCACCAGTGTCAGCCTTGGGGCTGCTCAGCAAGATGTGCAGGGCTTACCACAGCCAGATGTTGATTGTTTGACATTTAGGAACCTTTGGGACACTTTAGGAAATCAAACACCATGAGTCAAGACATGCCATTTGTATGGAAAATCCACTGGTAGCGACTTGGTTGGGCCCACAAGATGAGTTGGGGATGGATCTCAGGAAATCACCAAAGCAGGGTGAATGTTGTAGGCAGGTTAATGGAGACTCAGATATGGTGCCATCCTAAGTCTGCATGCTGGAATATGGAGGGCTCAACACAGGAACAATGGCTTCTGTCAGCATCCCTGTTCAAGAGAAATCTGTTCCTCCAGCCTTTGCCCTGAGGGATATGACTCTGGCCCTTTTTGAGCTGTTGCCTCAGCATTGGAGCTCAAAGCAAGTGAGTCCATCAGCAAGTAAGTCCATGCATGAGCCCTTTAAAAGGAATGCCTGGGACTTCAGCTGCCCTCCTTCTCACTTAGCAATAACCTCCACTGGTTTTCACAGACTGAAGTTGTGGGAACTTCTATTCCTGGCTCTATAACCCTGGGCTGAGGATTCTGGGGTGGGGCTGTGACATCTGTCTCCTCTGCGGGGACTTCTGTAGCTAAGATATCTCTCCCAATTTTTAATTGCCAGCCTGTTGCACATAACTGCCCTTTTAACCAGTCTTGAGGTGGTTTATTCTGTATCTCCATTGGCATTAGAATCCTGTGCAGCTAGACTTCAAGTGATTCTCAGTGATGGTTGTTCTGTAGTTTAGTTGCAATTGTGATGTGGTCATGAGAGGATGTAAGCAGTGTTTATGTATTGCACTGTCTTTCTTTTCTTTTTTTAATTAAAGTTTATTGGGATGACAATGGTTAGTAAAGTTACCTAGGTTTCAAGTGTACAATTCTGTAATGCATCATCTATATATCACATGTGTGTTCACCACCCAGAGTCAGTTCTCCTACCATCCTCATATATTTTACCCTGTTTATCCTAGCCTACCACTGTCCCACCCCTCTTAGCCTCTGGTAACCATTAAACGGTTGTCTATGTTTATGAGTTGTTTTTTCTTTGTTTGACTTGTTCTTTTGTTGCTTTAAGTTTTATAGCACACATATCAGTGAAATCATATGGTTCTCAACTTTTTCTGTGTAACATAATTCACTTAGCGTAATAATCTCAAGATTCACTATGGAAGGCAGTGTAGAAGTTCCTCAAAGATTTAAGAATAAAATTACCATATGACATAGAAATCCCTCTCCTGGGTATTTACTCTCAAAATTTGAAAACATCTATCCACGATATTTCTAAAATTTATTTTAAATACAAACTCAAATTGAAAGTCATTCTTTGGTAGTAAGAAGTAAGACCTAACATGTGTGCTAGCCTGGTCTTGTACTGAGTAAAAATTGTTTTGGTAGAATTCTGATCATGGAAATGTTGCTCAGATAATTGAAATGCAATATTATATACAGAAGTTCATGTAAGATCTTTATGCAGAGAAAGTTTTCCAAGACTTCTCATCAGTAGCATCTGAATTCAGAGAGGGTTATTTAGGAATATAAATGAGTTAAGATCCTATCAGTCACTATTTTGCCTCTTCATGTCATATGGTAAATCGGGGAAATACATCAAAGCATGAATCTACAACTTTAACATCTTAAGCATTGCATTGGTTATTTTTCCATGTCAAAATCAATTGCAAATCTATGAGCAATCTCTAAGATTACTGAACCCTAACTATATGATCCTAGGCTTGAAAGTAGATATGAAATGGGTTGACATTGTGTTCTACATCTAATGAGCCTATTTGTCAATGACTTTTCAATATTTTCTTTGGTTTACTTTATATGTAAAACCAAAATAGTCAGGACAAGCATGAGGAAATGCAGTCACTGCATTTATGCCTTTATGTGCTATGCTTGTCATGGAATGTCTCACTAAATTAACAATAAAAATAAAAGTTACCACACAACAGCAAAAGGAACATGACAGCAATAAAGGCTAATATTTTTTAAACAATTAGTGTTGTATTCAAGTTATTATGCCAAGCAATATGGATGCATTAACTTCATAATTTCATGTAATACTCTTCAATGCTCTTTTGTGTCTTATTATTATCATATAATATCTTTAAAATCCCAATGGTACATTATTAGTATTATCTCAAAGGTAGAGATGAGAAAGTTCCTAGGACATTAATGACAGCCATTCAGCTATTAATGACAGAGGCAGAATGTAAGATAGGGCCAGTTTAAACAAACTTTGTAGCACCATAGTTTTCTAAATCTTTTGGATGAAAGAGCCTTTGGCAAATCCATTCAATGGCTTAGCATTTTGGTTTTTATCCCTACTACATTTATGGTGATTTTTCCTTTACCAGTTATGGATGTATAGATTAGTGTATTATGCCACCAATCTATTAAGATCTCTACAGCATATTTACTATTATTTTACCATTATGCTCTATATAGGTAAATTTCACAAAGTTTTCATAAATTTCTTTCCTGCAGAGATTTGAGGAAATCAACAGTCAAGAACAAAATGCTGTTAATTAGCTCAGAGCCTCTTTGATGGGTGCCATCAACAAGAAAGTGAGAAGCAATCAAGAGAAATACTTTAGTCTCAACAACACAGAGAAAAGAGCTGGCAAGATTTTAACAAACTAAAATTAACCAATACTCAAAAATCTCTATGCATTTCAATGAAATATCATTTCAGAATATTATATAAATCATGAATGTTTGCAGTGACATCCATATATATATATATATATATATATATATATATATATATATATATATATATATATATATATATATATATATATATAGCACGCACACTCACTCACACACACACACACATAAAGTATGACAATTAAGTTCGAGAACTTGTTGAAAAAATGTTGTTAACCTTTTTTATATCAGAGGGATTATTCCTTATTAATTTGTAACAACTGGACACACAGTTCACCAAATTTACTATTCAGAATTTCTGAAAAGACTGCATGAAACAGTTAGACATCCTGAACTTTTCACTAACAAATCTTGGCTCTTGCATCATGAAAATGCACCAGCTCACATGGCACGGTCTGTGAGGGAGTTTTTAGCCAGGAAACAAATAAGTGTATTGGAACACCCTTCCTACTCACCTGATCTGGCCCCCAGTGACTTCTTTTTTTACCTGAAGATAAAGGAAATATTAAAAGGAAGACATTTTAAAGACATTCAGGACATCAAGGCTGATACGACAACAGCCCTATGGCCATTTCAGAAAAAGAGTTCCAGAATTGCTTTGAAGGGTGGACAAGATACTCGTGTCAGTGAATAGCTTCCCAAGGGGAGTAATTCTAAGGTGACCATAGTGATATTCAACAATGAGGTATACAGCACTTTTTCTAGGATGAGTTCATAAACATAATTGTCAGACCGTGTGTGTGTGTGTGTGTGTGTGTGTGTGTGTATACACACCGAGGTTGCCAAAAAAATGTATACACATTTTAGAAAAGGAAAACGCTATTAAAATTGTAATAATATATACTAATAACAAAAGATGAATACAAGTCTCTTTTGACTGCTACAGTTACAAGAGAAGCTCAAAGTGATAAGCATCAACATCGACACTTCTGATTATGGCAAACTACCTTTGGAGCAACACTGACAAAAATGTCCACTTGTATACATGTTTTGGCATCCCCAGTATGTGTGTATGTGTATGTGTGTGTGTGTGTGTGTGTGTGTGTG
>NW_017732384.1:201483-207056 GCF_001890085.2 Hipposideros armiger | reverse complement strand
ATATATATATATATATATATACTAACCACATCGACCAAAAGAAAGAGACAGTTTGAAAAATCCAGCAAGCTAAGAGACAAATAAAATGAACACAAACTCCTCTTGCATGATATTAGAAAGCAATGCATAAGGATAAAGCACCATTTGACATCATGATAGGTAATAGAGCTTCAGGTAAACATGCACCTGTACTTTAGTGATAATAATCTAATGTAAAAAAGTTTTCAATTATATTTGTATCAATTTCTTTTTAGTTTAAGAAATATGCTCAAAAAATACAGGAAAATTCAACATATCCAGACAAGTGAAAAATTAAACCCAACTATTTTAAAACAAACATAAATCTTAAAATTTAAGACTGAAAAAATGAAAAACAAGATTGTTTTGGACAAAAAAATAGTGTATGTACAAAGTATACAAGAAACCAAAGCTGAATGATTTAGTCAAGTTTAATATGTTTAAGATTTTTATTAATATTTTGGTTAATACAAACGAATGTCACAAGACTGTATTGACTCCATCTTATTGTGAGAAATAACAAGTAAACAAATGGTAACAATAGTATTTACCAATAGAATGAAAGAATGTTTTTTCCAATTCTGAAGAATACTCTGTGTCACTGACCTTAAGATAATGAATTAGTCAGGATACAGTCTTTGAAAAATGATGCAACTCACATCTCAAGAATCATCTCTTAGAAGACTATAAGAGTTGTAATATATATACTTCAAAGGTTAATTGTTTTTATTCATATAGAACATTGCATCTTGATTTAGGTAATGGTTAAGAGTGATGAAAACTACAAGTTCTTCAATACCGAGGCAATATCTTATATGCCATGGTTTAGTATCCTGCTGCTTTATTTGTCCATGTTAACAATTCGTTTTTCTCTTCATCACTTTCTGAACTTCCACATAATACTTTATAATCTTCTGCTCAATACTTTAGCTATCAAAATTGCTATGGAATCACGGTGTTTCATTTATTTTTATTCACCATTCGTTTATTCAACAAATACTTATTTAGTGAAATACATGTGCAAAATATGGTTCTAGGTGCTGGGATATGATGATGAGCAAAATTAGGCAGCATTGTTTTAAAAAGATTTCTATTAAAATATAGCTAACATGAAATGTATTAGTTTTAGATGTATACCATAGTTATTCAACTTTTATATACCTAAAGAAGTGATCACAATCACCATGATCAAGTCTAGCAAACATCTGACACCGTACCATGCTATCACAATAGCATTGACTATATTCCTAACACTGTACATTACATCTCCATGACTTATTGGTTTTCTGCTTGGAAATTTGAACCTCTTATTCTTTTTCATGTTTTTTTCTTCTTTTTAAAAAATTTCAATCACAGTTTACAGTCAACATCATTTTATGTTAGTTTCAGGTGTACATCATAGTGGTTAGATGATTCTACATTTAAAAAGTGATCCCCCTGACTAGTCTAGTATCCACCTGGTGCTATACATAATTATTACTATATTATTAACTATATTCCCTATGTTTTCCTTTACATCCTCTAGTTCTTTACAAAAATATGTTTTAACTACGAATTTGTACTTATCAATCCCTTCTTTTTTCACCCTGCTCCCAATCTCCCCCCATCTCTCACCCCAATTAATATAGTACCCATCTGACACCATACATAGTTATTACAATATTATTGACTATATTCCTTATGCTATACCCTACATTCCCATGGTTAACTTGTAACAACCATTCCTTACTTTCATACAGCTCATCCTCTACTTAGAAATAAAAGTATTAATATTAAAATAAAAAACTATAATGAGATACATATTATTAAATGCAGATGTTCAGAAATGTTCTTTTCCCAGATATACGTAAAAAAACAAGATCAAATATATTGTGACTAGGGTATCATGAGATATTTCTTCTCCAGATGTGTAAGGAAAAAAAAGGATAAATGTATTATGAATAAATTAACAAGAGAAAAACAAGCAGGGGTTATCAAAGATGATGGAAATAGGTAAATATTATGCCTGCTGCCTTCCAGGATCATATTAAAATTACAACTAAATAATAGAACAAAGAACCTCAAGAATCATCTGAAGACTAGCTGACCCATACCCCAATCACTAAGGACATAAAAAAGAAGCCACATTGAGACTAGTAGGAAGGGCTAAGATGAGAAACAAGATGATCCCAAACCCACAAGTAGTGGTCAAGCAGTGGCCAGGGACACCTCAATGGAAAAGTTTCTCCCCCAGGGAAGGAGGCACCCTAACCCCACACCTGGCTCCCCAGCCCAGGGGTCCTCTGCCAGGAGGAAGAGTTCCCAAAATATCCGGCAGTGAAAATTAGTGAGGATTCTGTGCATCCATCTCAGAGAGATAGAAGGCAGTTGGAAATCCAGACACCCAGTTAAAGGGCCCCCACACAGATTCATTTGCTTGCAAACACTTACTTGGGCTCTGGGAGAGGAGCTGCAATTTGAGAAGTGCCAGACATGAAGGAAAAGATTGAGCTTTGTGGCTTCAGGGCAAGAAATAGAAAGAGAGCTGTCATTGTTTCTCTGAGGAGCCCACCTCCCATGTAGCCTAAGGATGGGAACATCCTTCCTGTGTTGAGCTCTCCCCCAAAGAGCAAAACCTGAGACCACATTGGTCTGGTAAAATCTGCACGTGCCCACCACATTAGTGATGCCCTGGGTCCCTGCCCTGCCCAGCTAATACTACATCACCAGGGGCACTCTCAGTTCCTAGGAGGACTGCCTTGCCCCACAAGCTGTGGAATACTTTTACAGAAGTGGAAGGCCCCTAGAGGCCTGGAAACCATTTGGTGGTGGACTATCAATTGCATCTGAAGATGCAGCCCTTCCTGGGGAGCTCTTGGGATTCTTCATGCTTGAGACTAGTGGTGAATGGCTGCAGTGTCCTCAGAGTGTTTTGTAGAGTGGTCACAAATTCAAATGTGGTGAAATAACTGAAGCTGCACCAACTGTGTACAAACAATCGTCCACATCCTGTGGTTCCCTGGGACCCCATCCCACCCAGCTAGTGCTGTGTCACCAAGGGAACTATCAACACTGGGACAACAATCTTGGCCCATTTACCTACCCACAGCTGAGCCTCAAGGGCAGCTGTCAGGTGACAACAGACCTAGGGAGTCCCTGGCCTTTTTCTAACCTGCTCTAGGCCCAAAACTGGTGACAGCTAGGTGTGGATCACAGTAAGGCCACCACTACATGCCTGCAAATAAAGTACAGGCAGCAACAAACCTCATATAGCTTTCTAGCTCCTATAAGGTAGCCCTGTAATGGTCGCAGACAAGGCTAAAATTGGCCTGCATGGGAGCCCCTCACAAAGACATCAGAAACAACACACACAGATGCTGGCTCTAGACCACACCAGAGCACAACCTAATTAACTCCACATGTAGCAAAACAAAAGGAAGGTCTCAGCAGGCACAAGAGCCCACAGGGGTAAGTCCCCTCTGAAGGGTCAGCCCCACATAGCAACTGCTACATGGTGGACATAGTTAGTCAACACAGCCAGTTAGCCTGGGAGTCAATCCCACCAAATGACACATGAAAAGCAATCAACGCTCAACTATAAAAAGAGAATACACACAACACACACAGGGGACACTCCTGGAACACACGCAAAATTGATCAGGGAGACTGCACTACTGGAACACATAGGTAACGTACTACATAGGACCACCCAACAAAGGCTGAGAGACATAAGAGATCAACCTAATACACAGATGAAAACACAGAGAGGAAGTCAGAATAAGAAAACAAAGAAACATGTCCCAAATAAAAGAACAAGAGAAAACTACAGAAAGAAAACTAAATAAAATGAAAGCAACCAAACTACGAGAAACAGTTTAAAGCACTGGTTATAAGAATGCTTGAAGAGGGCCGGCCGAGTGGCGCGATGGTTAAGAACTCGCTTGGGATGCCAGAGGGCCCCGGTTCGGATCCCACATATGAGGGCCAGTGACACTGCCCTCCACAGCTAAGATGCTGAACAACAGCTCAACCTGGAGCTAGGCTGCCATGAGTCGCCGGCGACGGCATAGGCTGCAGCCCCTGTGGCAGTGGGTTGTCATGAGCTACCGTGAGCGGCCAGCAGCCACAGTGAGCGGTCATCCAGAAGCCGGCGACTGATCTGCCTCGCCAGAGAAGAGCGCAATGATGGTGCCAACTTGGGCCAGTGAAGCAACATCCTCCACAACTAGATTGAAGAACAAAACGACAGCAACTTGTCTGTTCCCCTTCCCCCAATTCCCCAGCACTGTTCCTATTCCCCTAATTCCCCAATAAAAATCTTTCAAAAAAAAATTAGAGAGAACTTTACCAAAATAATTGGCTGAAGAATTTCCATAATTGAGTAAACACAAAGCAGCTAAGCCTTAATAAATATTCTAGGTAATGAACAAAATGCAAAATAGCAAGGCTTACATCTAGACTCGTCAATTGGTAAAATGAGATACATCAAAAACAAAGAGAAAATCTTAATGCTTATCAGAAAGAAAAGACTATCTATAATGGAACTCTAACCAGACTAACATAAGACTTCTCATCTGCAACAATAAATGCCAGAAGTAAATGGAATAATGTTTTGAAAGTTTTGGGAGAACATAACTCTTGACTTAAAAGTATAAACTCATTTAAAGCACCATTCAAGAATGAGATTGAAACAAAGAAATTTTCAGACCTACAAAATTGCAGAGCTTATGACTACAGAATATACATCGGTCTCAAAGAAATGAAGAGTTGGTATGCAAGAACAGTGGTGAAGAAAGAAATTGGTAAATTATGTTAGTAAATTTGCACAAGTAATGGGTAACTAAATAAAAAGGAATCAACAACAACAATAATGATGATAATTACTGGAGAATTTAAAGACAACATGCATGTAAAATGCTAGGAAACAATAACATAAAAATAGTACATGTTTGAGTCAAAGTATTCTAAGAGAAAGAGGATATAAACACTGATTATATAAACATGTTGAAATGTAAAGAAAATTGCTAAAGTAATAGAAATATGAGCACAAATTCAAACAAGTAGAAGGGAACTTATATGAAATACAATGATAAAAACTCAATCAATTTGATAGATCACAGGAAAATATATAGTAGAAACAAGTCTAATTATGTAGTAATCACAACTAGAAATTATTAAACCATTTATTAAAATACTGTTAGAAATACAATCCATATATATATATATATTTATATATATATATATATATATTAATGAAGAAAAACTGCCAAAACATGAAAAACATACCACAACAGTACAAATAGTGTTAACCAGTAGCAAACCAATGCATAGGATGGAATATCATACAGTTCATTAAATAAATATATTACCTCTCTATTTATCATCTACGTATCTATTATTTACCCTTTTTTTATTTTCAGGTGTACAGAACAATGCAATGGTTTTCCTTTTTCGCCCTTCACACAGAAACAACCACCCTCCCCCATCTACTGCCCTCCCACCCAAGATATCATACTTATCTATTACAATTCCATTGACTCCATTCTCACATTCTACTCCACATCCTGTGACCATAT
>NW_017732384.1:195721-201005 GCF_001890085.2 Hipposideros armiger | reverse complement strand
ATACTCCATTGTGTAAATGTACCATAGTTTCTTAATCCAGTCATCTACCGATGGGCATTTCAGTTGTTTCCAAGTCTTGGCTATTGTGAATAGCGCCACAATGAACATATGGATGCATATATTTTTTTTCAAATTAACGTCTTGGGATTTTCTGGGTAAATACCTAAGAGTGGAATTGCTGGGTCATAAGGTAGTTTCATTTCCAGTTTTTTGAGATACTTTTTTATCCATCATAGCCTGTGTAGATAGGAAAAAAAAGATGATGATTTTAAAAAATACACAATTATATTTCAGTATTATGTCATTTTTTTGTAAGATTGAAACTTCAAAGCATTTTATCTTGTTTATGAAAACACATACATATATTTGGTAATTTATAAAAAATTGGATTTAGAAAGTTCATGGTAGAAATAGTAACTGTAACAGTAATGTTTTATTTCTTCTTAAAATCAAAACAGAGTACAGCAAATGAAGATGATATTATATTAATTAGCATGTATTCAGTATTCAGCATTACTCAGGCACTGTTCTACACACTTTATATGTATTAACTTATTTAATTATACCCTATGAGTTTGATATTTCTAACTCTGTGTATTGGATACCTTGGTGTTCATTATATTACACTATGTAATTCCTACATTTTAAATATTTAATGATGATAACAATAAAATAAAATATTCTGGGTGGCTAGAAGGTCACTGGTCATTTTTGAGACTATAATTTCAATGGATAGAAGTGAAGAGTTAGCAAAAGATGGTAAATCATAACATGATATTTAACTCCTTTTTTTTCTTTGAAATAATGAAATAGATAATATTATGATCCTATTTAACTTACTTATTACTGAACCTTGGAATATCAAAAAATCCTGACCAGGTGAACAATGTAGATAAGAGAGAGTAAAATCCACTGATTTAATTGAAGACAAAAAACAGGAGTAATCCTGAAATAAATAAACATTAACCTCAATGAGAAAAAAAGAAGTTCTGTAGTGCATTTCCTTCCACCTCCAGCCCACACACATGCACTATAGATACAAGTAAAGAGCATACTTTATAGCACAAAATATCTGTTTGTTATTTTATTTTTATTTCCACATCACATTCAGTAATGGGCTCTAAATCAAACTGGTCTCAATAGATGTTGATTAAGTTACAATGAAGAGACTGATGGTATGTTTTAATATCTATGCAAGCAAATTAGCAGCTATTTTTAGAAATTTCCTATTTGAAAATTCAATTCATTTTTTTCCGATTAATTATTGGATATGATGTAATACTCCAGTGCATGCTATCTTTCATTGCTGGAGATAATGGTACAGATCCACTTGCAATAAAATATTAACTTAAACATGTTTCTCAAGAAGCAATACATTACTTATATTTATGCCTGATAAAAATATGGTGATCATGATTATGCATTTACAACATGACTGGATGTTTTGGGGTACTATATGTTAGAGGTACAACTACAGCAAAAGATGATAAAAATTGTCTGCAAAAGTTTTTATTAAAACACTTTACACAAGGCATCTTATGATGTGCTTTTTAATATGCACTTTACCAAATTGAACTCATCAGTGAGAATTTCATCTAATAGAGATTGAAATGCTTTCTCTTGGCAAGATCAGCATATTGGTTTTCTTGCTATTTCTGCATCATGAATACCATTTTTGAAAGTCTCAATCAATAACTTTTACCACATTGGGAAACAAGGGAAAGAACACAGACATGAGCCGACCAGATTCTTTTGCACACTGTAATCTTGAGCAAGTTATTTCTCCTAAGTCTTTAATTTTCTTGTCTGGAAACTGAGAGCATTAAACTAGATCATTCTGAAGATTTTGTTTCTCAATCATTTGAAGAGAATATATATATTTTTAAAGTCTGAATCTGTATGTTAAAATATAATTTTATTTTTTTAAAACTGAACAAAATTTTCTTTGAAAAACTGTTGGAAGGAGAACTGACTCTGGATGGGGAACACACAATGTGATATATAGATGATGTATTATACAATTGTATACCTGAAATCTACATAACTTTGCTAACAATTGTCACCCCAATAAACTTTAATTTTAAGAAAGTGTTGGAGATTACATAAAAGTAAGAGAGCAGAACCAGTGTTTTTTGAGAAGTAACAGTAGAAAAGCTAGGCTCTTGGGGCTTTTAATTTAGAGGACTTGCATTTCATATAACCCTAATAAAATGTTTTTGAATACTCCTATGATAAATTTCATGTTCTGGATAACATAAGGGGATGTTAGAAATTTGTGTTATGTGTGTAGAATTTACTGAGCTGAATAAATAATTGGGTTAATTATAAATATGTAAAAGCAGCACCTACACTATTTCAAACATCAATCAATGGCTTGATTAATGACTTTTGGAGGAATAGGAAGCAAAGTTTATGAAAGAAAGATGACTAGGAAAGACACCTGAAGATGACATAATGATTGCACTCAAGTAAGGCATGGCTACCTTACCCAGTTATCCAAATATATTAACAGTTATTTAGAAAATATCAGTATGTCTCTCTTGGTTAGAGATTTATTCTGCAGTAGAGTTCCTCATTTGTGCTTTCTGTGGAAGTAATAATCCCCTTTCATGTATGGGTACGTCAGAGACAAATCAAATAATTAATTTTTTTACACAACCACTTGATAAAATAGGCACACATTTTCTCATTTCACAGGTGTAGAATTAAAAGCTTACAGAGCCTTAGTTCTCTGGGAAGTGGCAGAACCTGGATAAGAACCTAGATCAGCTTGCCTCTACAAACCTTAAATTAAGTTGCTTCCAATAAGGCCATCAAGCACAAACCCCTTTTTAGTTAAAGTGTTTTACGCATATCTACAAACATTACCGTTATGAACAATGACAATCTTTTTATCAGGTGACACTAATTCCCCACCCCTTTTGTAGGAGGAGTGGGTGTTTTACTCAGTTCTTTGTTCTACCTTTGCTCTGGCTTGGTCTGCCTTCAGAAAAAGTGCACTCTGCTCTCTCTAGGTCACATGAGAAATCTAGTGAGAATGGCTATTTCTGAAGTGGATGGATCACAGTTATGTGTTATTCAGAGCTATCTGTGGCTGGGTGGACAAATGTAAATGTTGGCAAGCAGTTATAACTGTAAGGCACATCCTTCAATTTAGCTTTTAATTGGCAAAAATACTGGCATTTTGATTTGGTTTTTCTCACTCCAGAATGCATCTCTAAATTGAGTCAAAATGCAGAAGGAGATTGGGGTGGGTTTTGGCGGCCTAATAAAACACTACTGCTGGACTTAATTTAATGATCAATTGTCCTGACTATCTCTGTTGTGAACATAATAGTGGGCACTTAACAAAGAGAGATAAATAAGACACATTCTTATGGTCTAGAGTAAGAAATACATACTATTTAATATCAAGTGTGTGATCTAAAAATAGCATTCCTCTCCCTGTTATCTATTTCTTACAACCCCACAAAAATATTTGATACCTCCAAAGAATTTTTTCTTGAAATATTAAGCTTGTGGATGGCTAGTGTCAGGACTTGAATAAGGATCAAAATTTTGACAGATTAACTGGAATTTACATATCAGATTAAGGCAGATTTAGCGTCAGAAAATTCAAGGAATCCCAGAATAATGGGCCATTGCCATTAAGAAAAGCCTGTAGGAGACATCAAAGAGATGCGGGTAATACCTTATATAAAAACATTGTATAAGGATAATTTAGTAAATAAGCATGAATCTAGGCAGTCCATCAGTGGAACTCAGGAGTTTGGGTTAATTGAGGTCCAGCCTGGGGACTGAAGTAGGACTCTAGTCCTTAAGATGATAGAGTAGAGTAAGGCACACCCTGATCTACACTCCAGGTTACTGACTCAAGCACAGAAAAAAGACAATAATCCAATTCCTAGATGGCAGTGTTGGTGGAAAGAAAGGAAGAAAAGGTCAGTAATGGCACTAGGATATAAGGTTGGAGTGGCAAGTCTGATGGTTATTGGGTGACTAAACTCTGTTTTAAATAATTACTGTACTTGCTAGTAGAATTCAGGGCTGAGCCTGGAAATCAGAGTTATATTGTCCTAGGTTTGAGCACTAGGGTAAGGTGCCAGGAAAATGATTACTGCAATGTCTAAGGCAATGTCATGTTTCCAGTGGGTATTGGTGAACACTGGTGGAGAGATAGTGTATTGATGTGGAGGGGTGAAAAGCCTGGATTAGCAAATAAGAAACCTGGATTCAAAACCTGACTCTGTTAGTAACTAGTTGCCTAATATTGGAGAAGTCACTTTAGCTTCCTGAGATTTACTTTTTTCATATCTATAGTAAGGGATTTGGACTATATAGATCTCTCTTCATTTTTATAATTTTAACATTCTATGACAATAAGGCAATGACTTATATCTACTCCATGTTTTTCTATTTAGTACAGATATCCTGAAATGTATGATTGACTCTACCTGAGAATAGACTATGGTTTTAAAACAAAACCAATGTCTAAATTTTTATTTTTATTCAGTTGAATGTACCCTACAGGTACCATTCAAAATAGGGTTCTTATATTTACTTCTTTGTCTCACTCCTCTTTTTGCCAATATTAAAATTATGCCACTTAATAAACACAGTATAATGTAGAATACATTTTAGTTTGTTTATTTTGCAACTGAAATGAGTATTTTATACTTTTTAGAAAAAAATAATAATACTTGGTATAGACCATCTGCATTTACATTGTTAGTGTGTAATTGTTAAACTGTTTTTAGTGTGTGCTTCCAAACTTAATGAATATTTAATCTTCTCTCTGAATTTTATCCAAATTACTAAGTTTTGTCTCTTTTTAGGCCCGCAGGCTTTATTTAGAACTACTCAAAAAATGAAACATGGCCACTATTTTCATCGTCCAGGAAAGAAAGTTAATGTATCCATTATTATTTTGTTTGTTTCCTTTTAATAGTATATGTTTGTTTGTATGTAGGTTATTTGCTAGTACCATTACAAACATTCTAAACCATAGTAGGCAAAGATTTAAAAAGTGAATAGATTCATGAACCAATCCACTTAAACTTCTCTGTAATTCTCTTTTTTTTGAATAAGAGATATGAAACATGAAGTGTTAAAGCCAATAACAGTTGGGCCGGCCGAGTGGCGCAATGGTTGAGAGCTCGCTTGGGATGCCAGAGGGCACCGGTTCGGATCCCACATATGAGGGCCAGTGACACTGCCCTCCCCAGCTAAGATGCTGAACGACAGCTCAACCTGGAGCTGGGCTGCCATGAGTCGCCGGCGACGG
>NW_017732384.1:184746-195631 GCF_001890085.2 Hipposideros armiger | reverse complement strand
GAACAAAACAACAGCAACTTGTCTGTTCCCCTTCCCCCAATTCCCCAGCACTGTTCCCATCCCCCCAATTCCCCAATAAAAATCTTTAAAAAAATATGCAAATGCTTTAAGAAAAAAAAAGCCAATAACATTTCATCACAACTTATTTTATTAAGTCAGTCACACCTAAACTTCTTTGCATAAATATAAGTGGCAGTCCCCATGTTTTATACAAATTTCATTGTTTCATTTCTGGATAGCTTGGGATTTTTTCTAGATGTATGTTAGTCATTAGTCTATTGGTACCACACCACTTTTGCCCCTGTAACTTTTGCCTTTGACCTCATTTTTACAGATGCAAATAATCAGAAAATAAATGTCCACTCTGAAACAGTCTTCTAATTTGATTTTGTTCCACTCCTCAGGTCAGCGTTTGATTTATAATGTAACAGGTAATCTTTTGATGTTTTTTGCTATCATACACATTGACTAACATTTATTATTGTCTTTCATTCATTTAACTGCTACAGTGCATTTTTTACAACCCTGATTTCATTGAAAAGTAAAAATAAAGTATTGAACATATAGTTTCCGGCACATATTTCTCAAAACTTTCAGCTACTATCCAAAATATAAAAGTAACTTATACAACTCAACAACAAAATAACAAATAATTCAATTAAAAATGGGGTAGGGGACCTGAATAGACATTTCTTCAAAGAGGGCACACAAATGGCCAATAGACGTATGAAAAAATAATCAACATCACTAATCACCAGAGAAATACACATAAAAACCATACTGAGATATCACTTCAAACTAGTTAAAATGGCTGTCATCAAGACAAATAATAGCAAGTGTTGGAGAGGCTGTGGAGAAAAAGGAACCCTCATACACTGTTGGTGGAAATGCAGATTGGTGTAGCCACTACGGAAGGCAATGTGGAGATTCCTCAAAAAATTTAAAATAGAATTACCATATGACCCAGCAATCCCTCTCTTGTGTATCTACCCAAAAAAATCTGAAAACATTTATCCATAAAGATATATATACTCTGATGTTCACTGCTGCTTTATTTACGGTGGCCAAGACATGGAAACAACCAAAGCGTCCTTGAATAGATGATTGAATAAAGAAGTCGTGGTATATTTATACAATGGAATACTATTCTGCCATAAGAAAAGATGAAATAGTGCTATTTGCAACACCATAAATGGATCTTGAGATTATAATGCTAAGTGAAATAAGTCAGACAGAAAAAGTTGAGGACCATGTGATTTCACTGATACGTGAAATCATAAAACTGAAAACAAACAAACAAACAAACAAAAAACAAGTAAAACAAATGAAGAAAGAAAACTCATAGACACAATAATTTAGTGTTTACCAGAGGTTAAGGGGGAGGGGTTTGGGATATGAGGATAAAGGGGATAAAACATATGGTGATGGAAAGAGAACTGACTCTGGGTAGTGAACACACAATGTGATATATGGATGATGTATTACAGAACTGTACACTTGAAATCTATGGAACTTTGTTAACAATTGTCACCCCAACACATTTTAATTAAAAAAAATAGTCCCAAAGCACTTCTAAATGTTAAATACTGAAATAAATGTGAGCTACACATACATTTAAGGGAGATGAAAAATTATCTTCAGCTACTATAGAAATAACATTATTTTGTCATTATTGTCCTCCTTTACACATAACTTAAAGATGTAAAATTTCCATTTTTGTAGTTATTTTAGGAGTTACATCTTTATGCAAAGCCTGGTGTGTTTTAAAATTAATCAAAATGACTCAATGTGCAACCTCTTTAAAAACAATAACAATAAAACAAAGAAAAATTGAAACTTTAACAATTGGCACTGGAGAAGATCTAGAGGAGGGGGATCAGAACAACTGAGAGTAATGACTTTTTCTCAGACAAATTGCAAATGTTTTAAGCTTGGAGCCAGTTACATCAATTCAATCTAAAAAACTCCTTTATTGTTTTGTTTGGCACCAGAGTGCTTTAAAAAGAGTAAATATAATACCTTCAGGCAAGATGGCAGATTCAGTGAAAGTTATGCTTGCTGCATTCCAGCATCACACCAGAATTACAAATAAACTATAGAACAATCAACCTAAGTTATCTTCTGAAGACTAGCTGAAGAGAACCATTATAACTAAGGATACTAAGAAAAAGCAATGTCAAGAGTGGTAGGAGGGGTGAAGATGCGAAAAGGACAGACCCTAAACCCACAGATAGGGGTACCAGGAGGGATACCTTGGTAGTGGAGGTCCCCCTGGAAGAGAGAGGGGTCCCAGCCCCATTCCAGGCTCCCAAATCCAGGGGTCCTGTGCCAGGAAGGAACATTCCTGCAATATCTGGCAGTGAAAATCAATAAGGACTTTGTCTCCCCATCGTGGTGAGATGAAAAAAAGCTATAAACACAGGTTCCCTCTTTGAGAGCTCTCACACAGACTCACTTGTTTGCAAACACTCACCTGGTCTCTGATGGAAGAGTGACAACTTGAGAGACACCAAAAACATACAGCAAAAGTCAGAGTTGTGTGTGCTAATGGTGAGAGCTAGGGGGGCAGCCACCATTATCCATGTGTGGAGTCTGACTCACATGTAATTTACAGGACATCACAAATTTTTTATATTGGACTCTCCACCAAAGGGCCAAATCTGAGTCTGCATTGGTCTGGTAAGATTCATACAATGGTACCTCCTTAGTGACCTCTTTGGTCCCCACACAACACAGCTACTATTGCATGGCCCAGAGCCTACATGACTACTGAGTACTTGACTCCATTAAACAAGCTGCAGAAGCCTGCAGAACCAAGGAAAAATGAGTGTTGGGCAGTGACTCAAAACCTGCACCACAGCTTCTCTTGAAAGGCTCATGGGGACGAGTAGCCCTAAGGTGAGTGGTGGCTGGCCATTGTGTTCTCAGGGTATTTTTGCATAATGGTCATGGGCCTGACACTGGTGCAAGAAATGAAACTGCATCAACTTTGTGAAAACCACTGCCCATACCCCATAGAACCTTGGCACCTCATTCTACTGAACTACAGTTATATATCCAGGGGCACTCTCAGTTCCTGAGTGGCCTACGATGCCCCCAAAGCTGTGGAAGAATTTTACAACAGCTGAGAGCCTGAGGCAACCTGTAGGGCTATTGCCAGTGGGCCATGACCCAAAACCTGTGCCACAGCTTCTCTTGGGCACCACTCAAAGTCTGGTGAATCTGAGGTGAATGATGGCTGGCTATAGTGTTCTAAGGGCATTTTGTGAAGTAGTCACAGTAAGGAACTGTCCTGAGCTGAGTGGTGGCTGGGTACAATGTCCTCAGAGTGCTTTGCAGAGTGGTAACAGGCCATGCATTGGTGCAAGAATTTAATCTGCATTAACTTCGTGAAAACAACTGGCCACATCTCACAACTTCCTGAGACTCTGTTCCACCCAGCTAATGCTTCATAGCCGAGGGCACTATCAACATGAGGACAACCAGTCTGGCCTGTGCACCTATAGAGGCTCTCTCAATGGCTGAGCCTTATGGGTGGCCGGCAGGTGGCAGTAAGCTTAAGAGGCTCTTGGGACATTTTGCCAAGCTGCCTCAAGCCCAATAATTGTGGCAGCCAGATTTGGTTAACAGCAAGGCCACACCCACAGGCCTCCAGGTTCAGGAAAAGAAGCAGCCAACTACATATAGCTTTGTGTTTTTTACCAGGTAGCTGCAGGCCAGTCAAATGCAAGCCTGAAATTGGCTTGCACAGGAGCCCCACTCAAGAGACACCAGAAACAACACACCCAGAGGCCGGCTGCAGAACACACCGAAGCACCATTTGTTTAACTTCACAACTGTCAAGCCCAAAGGGTCATCTTAACAGGAATAAGAGCCCATGGGGGTGCACCCTCCTCTGCTAGGTCAGCCCTCAGGCAGTAGCTCATACACTATGGGCATAGCCAATCATCATAGTCCTCCTGTGAGTCAGTCCTATTCACTGTTGTGCCAAAGGCAATCAAAGTTAAACTAAAATTAAAGAACACTCAAGGGACAGTCCTGAAAGACGTGCACAGGGTATCAACAAGACTGTGCCATTGGACACACAGGGCACATACTACATAAAGACACCTAGCAAAGACTGAGGGACATAAGAAATCTACCCAATACATAGAAGCAAGCACAGAGAGGCAGCCAGAATAAGGAAACAAAGAACCATGCCCCAAATAAAAGAACAGGAGAAACCTCCAGTAAAACAACTAAATGAAATGGAGACAATGAACCTGGCAGAGACAGAGTTTAAACATTTATAAGAATACTTATTTAACTGAGTGAGAATTTCAACAGAGATAGTAAGCATAAATCAGAACATAAAAACTGTAAAAAGCAACAAGTCAGAAATAAAGAATAAAGACGTCTCAGAAACTGTGGCATGAAGACTGCTTCTTGAAATCTCCCCTGGAAGTTAAAACAAATTGACAGCTATAGTTCAACAAAGGATTGCCTGCAGAACACACAAGAACATCTGAGAGAACCACACATTGAATCACCTGAAGGTGGGCAAATTCAGTGAACAGGGGAGGAAGGTAGAGGAAGTGAAGAGATGTGGGCCACAGGACCACAGGATGCAAACTAGAGATCACTGTCATCCAGATCTCACTGCAATTGCATGGGAGAGATGAATTCAGGATGCAGGCCCACCCCTTGTGACCCACAGTCCTGCCTGAAAGATCAGAATAAAACATGGTTAAACCCAATACTTGAGCAGAGACCTCAGAGCAAAGACTGAATACAGAAGGGTGAGAATGTTGATTTAAGCCCTCACTGCCAGGCAGATAAACAGTAAACAAAGACATGGAGCCTGGCTGCTTCTACCACCCCGCCTCAAAGCTCACCCCAACCCCCAACTTAACAGTGTTAGAAGCAGGCTCCAGAAGAAATTGTAGCAGTGTCAGTTTAAAGAACATAATATCTCCATCCCTGAGAGCTTCAGTGACAGTCCTAGAGCCACAGACTCACAGTGCAACTAATTACGGCATAAGGGAAGGAACTTTAGGGGCAAGACAGCTGTGGGTTGGTTGTTGCCATTGCTTAGAGCCACTAATGCACCAGCTCCTTATCATATCCCACCCTGCTACCACCTTTCTGGACAGATCTCTGCAGCGGCAACCAGAATCACTGAGATGCACAGGCTCTGCATTGGGATTTCAGAAGCTCAGAACTCTTTTACCCTCCACAACCTCCCATGGAGGTGGTGCCCTCAGATGCAGGCAATCAACTCAGAGAGCAGAAGCCCACCACCCAGGGAAGCCTCCATCACATGAGAAGCCAGAACAGTGCAAGGGAAAATATAATGCTACAGCACGAGAAAGAATAAAATGTTGTAGTGGGACAGAAAATACCATATTACACAAACACTTATTGGAAAGCAAAAGAAAGTCCATTTTATATCAACCTTCTGGAGAACCCACTCCTGTAGATGTCCAGGAAAAAAAAATTCATTAATTGTCATGAATAACCAAGGTAAAAAGGCATCTCAGAAAGAAAATTTTTAAATCTCCAGAAAATGAACTTAAAGACATGGAAATATGTGACTTACATGACAGAGAATCCAAGATTGCAGTTCTGAAAAATCTCAACAAGATGCAAGAAAATTACATAGGTTTCAAGTGTACAATTCTGTAATACATCATCTGTATATCACATTGTGTGTTCACCACCCAGAGTCAGTCACCTAACTAATTTTACTAACCATGGTCACCCCAACAAATTGTAATTAAAAAAAAAGATGCAAGAAAAAAGAAAACACAAGTAGGCAGTTTAATGTACTTAGAAACACAATCAAATTAAAAAATGATCATTTGACAAAAAAAGACAAATTTTGAAAAAGAAACAAATAGAAATTCTGAAGATTAAGAACTCAATAAAAGAAATGAAGAATGAAATAGCTAGCTTAGATAAAAAAGCTGACCAAACGGAGTAAAGAATTAGTGATATTGAGGATAGGGATCTGGAAATGACACACATGGAAGAAGAGAGAGACATGACAGTTAAAAGAAATGAAAGAAATCTACAACAGCTTCCTGACTCCATCAGAAAGAGCAACATAAAAATAAAAGTTATACTAGAAGGAGAAAAAGGGAGAAGGGAACATAGAGTGTATTCAAACAAATAGACAATAAGAAATTCCTAAATTTATACAAAGAACTGGATCCTTGAATACATGAAGCAAAAATAACACCTAGTTACCTCGATCCAGCAGGCTTTTTCCAAGGCACTTTGTACTGAAACTGTCAAAAATTAATAACAAAGAAATAGTTGTCAAGGCTGCCAGGGAAAAGAAAACAATAATCCACAAAGGAAAGCCCATTATATCATCAGATTTTTCAGCAGAAACTCTACAAGCAAGGAGGGAGTGGCAACAAATACCCAAACTATTGAAAGAGAGGAATTATGAGCCAAGAATAATATACCCAGCAAAGATATCCTTTAGATATGAAGGAGGAATAAAGACCTTTCCAGACATACTGAAGCTGAGGGAATTTTCTAACACATAACTTATATTACAAGAAATACTGCAAGAGGTTATTTGACCTGAAACAATAATAAAAATAATACAAAACCATGAGCATTAGTATCAACAGACAGACAAAAGCAGGAAGTGGCAATGGCTGCACAAAATAGTGCACTCTACACTTAAACATAATAGAAAGGGTAAAGAAGAAAAAAAAACATTAAAACAAGAAAAAGGAGAAAAAGACAACTAGCTCCTGCAACTCAGAAATCAACTCACAGCAAAAGTAGGGATAACTGGTGACAACAAAAACATAAAAAGGGAGAGAAGAAATGTCTGGACCTGCAAAGGGGAATGGAGATAAGATGCATGCTGAAGAAAAAATACTACTATATATATGAAACTTTCTTTTACATAAAGTTAATGGTAACCACTCAAAAAAAATCAGAAGTGAGATACATAACATAAAATAAGAATACATAAAGGGAAAAATCATAGAATACCACCACACTGAAATAACAGTAACAATAAGGCAAGGAAATAATGGATACAGTGAGCCACCAGAAAACAAAAGATAGAATGATACGAAAATCTCATATATCCGTAATCAACCTAAACATAAATGGACTGAACTCAACAATGAAAAGGCACACAGTAGCACATTGGGTCAAAATCCAGACATATGCTGCCTCCAAGAGACACATCTCAGAAACAAGGACAAATATGAACTCAAAGTGAAAGGGTGGAAATTGACACTCCAAGCAAATGGTATTCAGAGAGAAGCAGGTGTATCTATACTGATATCAGATGAAACAGATTTCAGGATAAAAATGATAAGAAACAAAGATGGACATTTCATAATGATAAAGGAGACTATACAACAAGAAGACATAGCTCTCATTAATATATAATATATATATATATATATATGTATATATCCCAATCAGGAAGCACCAAAATATACGAAGCTACTACTAACAGAATTAAATGGAGAAGTTGACCAAAACACAGTTATACTAGGGGACCTAAATACATCATTAAGGGTTATGGATAGATCATCCAAACAGAAAATAAGTAAGGAAATATCAACCCTAGATGACACATTAGACAAAATGGACATAACTGACATTTATAGAGCACTTCATCCTAGAACATCGGCCTACATATTATTTTCTAGTATGCCATGGTACATTCCCAAGGATAGACCGTATACTGGGACATAAAATTAACCTCAGCACATTTAAGAAGTTTAAAATCATACCAAGCATATACTCTGATTACAAGGCTTTGAAATTGGATATGAACTGCAAAAAAAAAAAATGCAGGAAAAAAACCAAATAGGTGGAGATTCAACAATATGCTTTTAAAAATAGCTGGGTCAAAAGAGAAATAAGAGGAGAGATAAAAAGATACATAGAAACAAATGAGAATGAAAAAACATCCTATCAAAATTATTGTGATGCAGCAAAAGCAGTAATACAAGGGAAAGTTGTATTATTAGAGGCCTATCTCAACAAACAAGAAAAATCCCAGGTAAACAACCTCATGTTACACCTTAAAGAGCTAGAAAAAGGAGAACAAATGATACTCAAAGTCAGCAGAAGGAAGGAAATAATAAAAATAAGAGCAGAAATAAATGAAATAGAGAACAAAAAAGACAATAGGAACAATTACTGCAACAAAGAACTAGTTCTTTGAAGAGATTAATAAAATTTACAAGCCTTGGCAAGACTCACTAAGATGAAAAGAAAAGAGACACAAGCAAAATCAGAAATGAAAGAGAAGTTACCACAGATGCCACAGAAATACAAAGGATCATCCAAGAATACTATGAAGGACTACATGCCACAAAATTCAATAACCTAGAAGAAATGGACAAGTTTTTACAAACATATAGCTGTCCTAAGCTAAATCAAGAAGAACAGTGAAATCTAAATAGACCTATCAACAGTAAGGAATTTGAATAAATCATCCAAAACCTTCCAAGAGCAAGTCCAGGACCAGATGGTTTCTCTAGTGAATTTATCAAACATTCAAAGAGGACATTATAGCAGTCCTCAAACTCTTCCAAAATATTGTAGAAGAGGCAGTACTTCCTGATTCATTTTATGAAGGCAACATTACCCTCATATCAAAACCTGGTAAGGACAACACACACAAAACAGAAAATTACACACCAATATCTCTGATGCATACAGATGCAAAAATCCTAATGAAAATTCTAGCAAATCTAATGCAACAATGCATTAAAAAGATTATATGTAATGATCAAGTGGGGTTCATTCCACGGATAAAAGAATGCTTCAACATATGAAAATCGATCATATGCAAAATAAAATATAAAAAATCATATGATTATATTTGACAAGATACAACATCCATTTATGATTAAAACACTTAATAAAATTGGTACATTGTAAAGGCCGTGTATGACAAAGCCTCTGCTAATATCAAAATTAATCATGAAAAACAAGCATTTTGCTCTACATTCTGGAGCAAGACAGGGTTGACCCCTTTCACCAGTTTTATTCAGCACAGTATTGGAAGTCCAAGCCAGAGCAAACAGGCAAGAGATAAAAACAGAAGGCATCCCATTGGGTACTAAGAAGTTATATTTTCACTTTTTGCAGATGGCATGATTCTTTATATAGAAACTAAAAACTTCACCAGAAAGTGATTAGAAACAAGAAACGAATATAGTAGTGTTGCTGGCTACAAAATCAATGTGCAAAGATCTATTGAATTCCTGTATACTAACAATGAAAATTCAGAAAAAAGAAATAAAAAAATTCATTTTGCAATTGCAACGACAACAAAATACTTAGGAATAAACTTAAAGTTTCTGAAGGACCTATACAATGAAAACTACAAGATTTTTTAAAATTAAAGTTTATTGGGGTGACAATTGGTAGCAAAGTTCCATAGATATCAGGTGTACAATTCTGTAATACATCATCTACCATATATCCCCGTGTATAAGACGCACCTTTAAAAAAATTGGGATCTAAAAACTGGATGCATCTTATACATGGGGAAATATGGTATATATCATATTGTGTTTTTGCCCCACAGAGTCAGTTCTCTTTCTATCACCATATATATTTGATCCCCATTACCCTCTTCTAACACACGCCCACTTACCCTCTGTTAACCACTAAACTATTGTCCAAGTTTCTGAGTTTTTGTTTGTCTTGTTTTTTTGTTACTTTCAGTTTTATATACCACATATCAGTGAAATCATATGATTCTCAACTTTTTCTGTGTGCCTTATTTTGCTTAGCACAATAATCTCAAGATCCATCCATGTTGTTGCAAATGGCAATATTTCATCTTTTCTTATGGCAGAATAGTATTTCATTGTGTATATGTACCACCCCTTCTTTATCCAATCATTTATTGCAGTACACTTTGGTTGTCTTGGCCATTGTAAATAAAGCTGGAATGAACATTGGAGCACATACATCTTCACAGATAAATGTCTTCAGATTTTTTTGGGTAGATATGCAGGAGAGAGATTGCTGGATATATGTTAATTCTATTCTTAATTTTTTGAGGAAATTCCACGCTGCCTTCCATAGTAGCTGCACCAATCTGCATTCCCACCAACAGTGTATGAGTGTTCCTTTTTCTCCACAGCCTCTCCAACACTTGTTATTATTTGTCTTGTTGAAGAATGATATTATAACAGGTGTGAGTGATATTGTGGTATTTATTTGCATTTCCCTGGTGATTTGTGATGTTGAACATTTTTAATATGGCTATCGGCCATCTATATGCCCTCTTTGGAGAAATGTGTACTCAAGTCCTCTGCCCATTTTTTAATTGGATTTTTTGTTGTTTTTTGTTGTTGTTGAGTTGTGTGAGTTCCTTATATATTTGGATATTAGCCCCTTATTGGGATGTTTTTTGCAAATATCTTCTCCCATTCAGTTGGTTGACTCTTTGTTTTGTTCATGTTTTCTTTTGCTGTGCAGAAGCTTTTTAGTTTGATACAGTCCCATTCACCTATTTTAGCTGTTACTTCCCTTGTCTTTGAGGTCAAATTCATACAATCCTCTTTGAATCCAAGGTCCATAAGTGTAATAATATGTTTGCTTATATGTAGTTTATTGTTTCAGGAATTCTGTTTAGGTCTTTGATTCATTTTGCGTTAATTTTCACACATGGCAACACACAACAGTCTATTTTCATTCTTTTGCACGTGGCTTTCCAATTTCTCAGCACCATTTGTTGAAGAGGCTGTCTGTTCTCCATTGTATGTTTTTGGCTTCTTTGTTAAAAATTATCTGTACATTTTTTTTTAAGATTTTTATTGGGGAATTGGGGGGATGGGAACAGTGCTGGGGAATTGGGGGAAGGGGAACAGACAAGTTGCTGTCGTTTTGTTCTTCA
>NW_017732384.1:180789-182111 GCF_001890085.2 Hipposideros armiger | reverse complement strand
AGGGTCAGTGACACTGCTCTCTATAGCTAAGATGCTGAACAACAGCTCAACCTGGAGCTGGGCTGCCATGAGTCTCCGGCGACGGTGTAGGCTGCAGCCTCTGTGGCAGTGGGTTGCTATGGTCTACCGTGTGTAGCCAGCAGCCAGCGTGAGTGGCCAGCAGCCACAGTGAGCAGCCGTCCAGAAGCCGGCGTCTGATCTGTCTTACCTGGGAAGAGCGCAATGATGATGTCAACTTGGGCCAGTGAAACAACGTCCTCCACAACTAGACTGAAGAACAAAATGATAGCAACTTGTCTGTTCCCCTTCCCCCAATTCCCCAGCATTGTTCCCATCCCCTCAAATCCCCAATAAAAATCTTAAAAAAAAGTATTGGATGGGTTGTTGAGAAAAAACAAACAAACCCTCATACACTGTTGGTGGGAATGTAATTTGGTACAGCCGCTATGGGATACAGTATGGAAGATCCTCAAAAAATCAAGAATAGAATTATCATATGACCCAGCAATCCCTCTCCCAGATATCTTTCAAAAAATATGAAACATTTATCTGTAATTATATATGTAATCCGATGTTTATTGCAACATTATTTATGGTGGTGAGATAGTGGAAACAACCAAAGCACACTTTGATAGATGATTGGATAAAGATGTGGTATATCTACACAATGGTATACTACTCTGCCCTAAGAAAAATTGAAACACTGCCATTTCTGAAAACATGGATTGAATTTGAGATTGTTATGCTCAGTGAAATAAGTCACACAGAAGAATTCAAAAAAACATAAGACTTCATCCATATGTGGGATATAAAACTGAAGACAACAAAGGAACAAGACAAACAAATAAAGAAATACATACTCATAGAAACAGACAACAGTTTAGTGGAGACCAGAGTGGAAGGGGAAGGGAGGATGGTAGAAGAGGATGAATTGAATCAAATATATGGTGATGGAAGGAGAACTGACTCTGGGTGAAAAACACATAATGCAGTATATAGATGATGTGTTATGGAATTATACACTTGAAACCTATGTAGTTTTGTTGACCATTGCTACTCTAATAAATTTTAGTAAAAGTCAAATATACTTTTTAATGCATATTTAATATTGACTTCACATAGCCTGAACATATTTTAAAAATAAAAAAAATTCAATTAAATACTTGAACTTTTGATGCATTATGAGTTATTAAAAATAACTCTGGGGCCGGCAGAGTGGCGCGATGGTTAAGAACTCGCTTGGGACGCCAGAGGGCCCCGGTTCGGATCCCACATATGAGGGCCAGTGACACTGCCCTCCACAGCTAAGATGCTGAACAACA
>NW_017732384.1:178406-180541 GCF_001890085.2 Hipposideros armiger | reverse complement strand
TCCCAAGCGAGTTCTTAACCATCGCGCCACTCGGCCGGCCCTATCTGTACATATTTATGTGGGTTTACTTCTGGGTTTTCAATTCTGTTCCTTTGGTCTGTGTGTCTGTTTTTCTGCCAATGCCATACTGTTTTGATTAGTGTGGCTGTGAAGTTGAAGCTGCAGTCTGGGAGTGTGTTACCTCCAGCATTATTCTTTTTTATTAGGATTGCTTTGGCTATTAAGGATCTCTTTTGGTTCCATACAAGTCTCATAGTTTTTGTTCTATTTCTTTAAAAAATGCTATTGGGATTTTAATGATTTTATTAAATCTACATATTGCTTTAGGCAATATGGACAGTTTAACTATGTTGATTCTTCCAATCCATGAACATAGAATGTCTTCCCATTTCTTAGTATTTTCTTCAATTTCTTTTAAAAATCTCTTATTATTTTCAGTATATAGGTCTTTGACATCCTTGGTTAAGTTTCTTCCTAGGTATTTTATTCTTTTTGTTGCAATTGCAAAATAAATTCTTTAATATTTCTTTTTATGAGATTTTGTTGTTAATATATAGTTATGCAATATATTTTTATACATTAATTTTGTACTTGGCAACTTTACTGTATTTGTTTACTGTTTCTAATAGTTCTATGGTGGAGTTTTTAGGGTTTTCTATATATGGTATCATATCATCTGCAAAAAATGACAATTTAACTTTTTAATTACCTATTTGGATGCTTTTTATTTCTTTATCTTGCCTGATTGCTCTGGCTAGGAATTCCAATAGTATTTTGAAAAACAGTGGTGATAGGAGACAGCCCTGTCTTGTTCCTGAATGTAGAGCAAAGGGCTTCCATTTTTCACCATTAATTATGATATTAGCTGGGATTTTTTATATATGGCCTTTATTATGTTAAGGTGTTTTCCTTCTACCCATTTTGTTAAGTGTTTTAATCATAAATGGGTGTTGTATCTTGTCAAGTGCTTTTTCTGCATCTATTGATACAATCATATGATTTTTGTCCTTTATTTTGTTTATGTGGTATATCACATTGTTCAATTAGCATGTGTTGAACCATCCTTGTCCCCTGGACTGAACACCACTTATTTGTGAAGTAGCTCCTTTTTTCAAAAATTGTTCTTTTTAAAGCTTTATTCAAAGGCATTTTTTAAATATGTCAAATAAAAAATCATCAGATTTTTGTGGAATACGAAAAAGGCCCCAAATAACTAAAATAATTAAAGAAAAAAAGAATAATGCTGGCATTATCACATTCCCTGAGTTCAACTTGTACTACACACCAACAGTAATCAAAACAGCATGGTACTGGAATAATAAAAAGACACACAGACCAAAGAAATAGAATTGAAAACCCAGAATAAACCCACATAAATATGAACAGATAATTTTTTACAAAGAAACCAAAAACAAACAATGGAGAAAAGAATGCCTGTTCAATAAATGGTGGTGAGAAAATTGGAAGGCCACATGCAAATGAATAAAACTAGACTGCTATCTGTCACCATGTACAAAAATTAACTCCAAATGCATCAAAGACCTAAACATAAGACCTGAAACAATAAATTGCATAGAAGAAAACATAGGTACTAAACTTATGGACCTTGAGTTCAAAGAGGATTTTATGAATTTGGCCTTAAAGGCAAGAGAAGTGAAAGGTAAAATAAACAAATGGGAATATGTCAAACTACAAATCTTCTGCACAGCAATAGAAACCATCAACAAAACAAAGAGGCCACAAACCAAATAGGAGAAGATATTTGTAAACAATGCCTCCAATAAAAGGTAATATCCAAAATACATAAGGAACTCATAATACTGAACAACAAAAAGACAAATAATTCCATTATAAATGGGTAGAGAACATGAACTGAAACTTTTCCCAAAAAGACATACAAACTGCTAAGAAACATATGAAAAAAAAATGACAACCTCACTGGCTATTATGGAAAAGCAAATGAAAAGCACATTGAGATTAACCTCACACTGTTAGAATGATTATCATCAAAAAGACAAATAATAAAAAGTATTGGATGGGACCGGCCGAGTGACGCTATGATTAAGAACTGGCTTGGGACACCAGAGGGCCCCGGTTCGGATCCCACATATTAGGGTCAGTGACACTGCTCTCTA
>NW_017732384.1:172956-176876 GCF_001890085.2 Hipposideros armiger | reverse complement strand
GCAATGATGGTGCCAACTTGGGCCAGTGAAGCAGCGTCCTCCACAACTAGATTGAAGAACAAAACGACAGCAACTTGTCTGTTTCCCTTCCCCCAATGCCCCATCACTGTTCCCATCCCCCCAATTACCCAATAAAAATCTTAAAAAAAAAAAACTCTGAATGCTTGATAGGCCTATCAATAGTAATGTTCTTGCAAGCAGACTAAAAACCTTGGGCCTTATTTTCAATTAACCTGACAAAAGACTGAAGAATAAAACATAGAAGAAAATACTTGTGAACTGAAGTTAGACAAATATTTATTTGATATGACACAGATGGTGTGAATCTCAAAATAATACAAATGATAAATTGGATATCATCATTATTAACATGTTCTCTGAAAAGGACTGTTTAGAAATTGAAAAGAGAATTAACAGCCTGGTAAAGTTTGTTGTATCCATTACATAAAAAGAACTCTTATAAGTCAATAACAAAAAAATCAAACAATAAAACAAAAGATTAGAACAGACAATTCATCAAAGATCATATATGGATTTCAAATAAGCAAACAGAGATGCACAATGCTATTAGTCACAGGGGAAATGTAGATATCACTACACACCAAGCTGAATAGCTAAAGAAAGCAACAACTTATGTCATGAAGTGCTGGTGAAGGTTCAAAACAATTGGAATTATCTTGCATTGCTGATGAGAATGCAAATATATACAACTACTTTAAAATCATTTAGCAGTCTCTTATAATGCAGCACATAAATACATAGACCATGTGCCCAATAATCCTATCCGAAATGAGTATTAAGTGAAATAAAAATGTACGTCTATATGAAAAGTTGTATGAAAATGTTCCTAGCAGCTTTATTCATATGTCATAAACTGGAAACAATCCTCAAGTACATCAACTGGTACACAGAGTAATGTATTGTAGCATATTTATATAATGGAATACTACACAACAAAAATGATAAAATACAACTATATGAATGAATCTCAAATGCATTAGGATAAATGAAAAAAAAATTGATACAAAAGTTTTTATACTATATGATTCTATTTATATGACATTTGGGAAAAGGCAAAACTATAGGGCCAGCAAGCAGTCAAGAGTGGAAAGTGGCAGGTAAGGATTTAAGGCAAAATGTCTCATGGGTTATTTTTGGGGTGATAGAATGTTTTATATCATTATTGTAGTGGTTATATGCAGTAAACAATTGTCAAAACTTTCCACATTATATACTTAAAAAGGGAAAATTTTATGAAAATCAAAGTAAACCTGTCTTTAAAAATAGGGTCTAAAGTGGGCCAGCCGTGTGACGCAGTTGGTTAGAGCCTGAGCTCTGAGCAACAAGGTCACCGGTTCTATTCCCACATGGGCCACTGAGCTGCACTGGAGCTGAGCTGCCACTGAGCTGCCAATGGGTGGCCAGATGGCTCAGCTGTAAATGGTTGATGGTTTGATTCCCACATGGGATGGTGGGCTGCACCCCCTTCCCTCCCCGCAACTAAGATTGAACATGGTACCTTGAGCTGAGCAGCCATTCAGCTAGTGAAAGCGCGGGCTCTTAATAACAAGGTCGCTGGTTCGACTCCCGCATGGGATGGTGAGCTGTGCCCCCCCCCACCACCACAACTAAAAAGTGGTGACTGGACTTGGAGTTGTGCTTGTGCCTTCCACAACTAAGATTAAAGGACAACAACTTGACTTGGAGCTGATGTGTCCTGTAGAAACACAATGTCCCCCTTCCCCAATTCCCCAATAAAAAAAAGGGTCTAAGGAAACACCAATATCACCTCAATAAATTTAATGAAGATTAAAAAATAGGGTCAAAGTAAATTTAAGTTATTTAGATCTACAATGTGGTATTAAAATTTTTTGAGTGTTTGATAGCCCTCTTATTGTGAATATGTATACTGTTGTAATCAGCCAGAAAATAAAAGGCCTACTTATTACTGACCTGACAAAGAACTACAGGGGCACATATACTTTGCATATACATGTTATAGGTTTAAAGTTGTACTAACACCACACTACATTACATCTCCCTCCCACCCTTTATTCCTTTTACAGATTTAATTGACTGCATACCATTTTCCAGACATTATTCCAAGCTCTGGTAATATAACAGCAAACAAAAAGATAAATTCTTGCCCTCATGTTGCATATATTATAGGAAAATTGTACTTAATAAGATCTCCATTAATGACTATCAAATAAGTACATTTCTGGCCCAACTTTTTTTTTTAAGATTTTTATTGGGGAATTGGGGGGATGGGAACAGTGCTGGGGGATTGGGGAAGGGGAACAGACAAGTTGCTGTCGTTTTGTTCTTCAATCTAGTTGTGGAGGACGTTGCTTCACTTGCCCAAGATGGCACCATCATTGTGCTCTTCCCTGGGCGAGGCAGATCAGTCGCCGGCTTCTGGACGGCTGCTCACTGCGGCGGCTGGCCGCTCAAGCTGGCTGCTGGCTACACACGGTAGCCCATGGCAACCCACTGCCACAGGGACTGCAGCCTACGCCGTCGCCAGCGACTCATGGCAGCTCAGCTCCAGGTTGAGCTGTTGTTCAGCATCCCAGCTGTGGAGGGCAGTGTTCACTGGCCCTCATATGTGGGATCCGAACTGGGGCCCTCTGGCATCCCAAGCGAGTTCTTAACCATCGTGCCACTCGGCCGCCCTGGCCCAACTTTTAAAATCACATTTTTTACATTTGAAACAAGATTGCATATAGAAAAAAGAGCATAGACATAATTGTACTCAACAACTCCCAGTTGCTCATTATACTCCATAATTGTATTTATTTTTCCTTTCATTATACATAGAAGTCAATTTCATGCAATTCTTATGTGACACATGCTTATCTGACCACTCTTTGTGTTTTTCTGTTGCAAAAATCTGTCTGCAAAAATCTAGGCAATTTCTCATACACACCAGAATAGCCATTACTCAAGGTAGCTAGCTATTAGAAGGCAAGTGTTGCTGATAATAAAAATATCATTTCTTTATTTCTTCTTTCTTCATCTCAAGATAATTTCTTTCTTTAAAATATTTTCTGCATCTAATGCAGAAGCACTTTTTACTTTCATTTTCTTTTGGAGAAGTTTAATTCCCACAAAAGTGAAATTATCTAAAACACAAAGAATGGAAATGAAATGTTATTATAGTCACATATATATCCATATATATTATGTACACATATAGTCATATATATACATATCTGTATATATATATATATATATATGCTGCACACATTTGTCAAAACACACACACACATACACATTTATGTATATATTTAACTTTGCTCACTTTATTTTTCTTCAGTCGAATTCTCAAAGAATTACCAAAATAAATGATATCACATTATAACTTTGCTAGGTAAAATGTGCATTCCTTTTATTTTTGTGCAAGGACATATATTAGAAAAATAGAAAAGTCACTGGAATGTGAGGGGATGAAGGAAGGGTCTTATAAAAGAGAAACTCATTTCCAACTTCCCACTAAAATACCCAAGAAGACATATAAAAAGATCAAAGTCATAAAACAACTGATTGACAGCTTTTTTCATTATATTTTTTAAGTCATGACTTATAAAGCTAATGGCACAAGGTTCACAAAATAATTAGTGACTCATCTATGAAATATGACATAATCTAAAAAATGTTAAGAAGCTTATTTTGTTTTAATTTTCCACAAATGCCACCTGTATCAGAGACCCAGGGTTGGACAGCCATTCCTTTCTCTTTCTCTGTCTCCCACTGTCTCTCTTTCTGTTTCTCTCCTGGGATATATGTGGAGAGAGAGAGAGGGAAAGAGAGAAGGTGGTGCCAAAAATGTATACACATGACTTGTATTCATCTTTTGTTATTGGTATATATTGAGTATTACAATTTTAATAGTTTTTTGCCTTTCTTAAAATGTATAT
>NW_017732384.1:128274-172931 GCF_001890085.2 Hipposideros armiger | reverse complement strand
CACACACACACACACACACATATATATATATATATATATATATATTCTGATAGGTAGGTAGATAGATAGTAATCTTCATCACCTGTTTATCTACCTACCAACCTAATCTGATCATCCATATATTTTGAAATCTGTCTATCCATCTATTTGGTAAACTTTACTCCCCAGAAAACTTTGGAGACTCATTGAAACAGATTACATGTAATGCTCTTGGAGCAGCAATTCCTTCCCCCCCCAAAAAATTCAAAAGGTAAATTGGAAATTGAAGTGTCTTTGTGGAATATGCAGATCAAACTTGTGTTTTGTGTTTAAGGGAAAATTAGAGAAAAATAATCTAATTCTTGCCTAGATTTATTTTTCTTTATCACTGTCTAATATGTTTAGTAGGTTTTAATTATAACATAAGCTTCTGAAAAGCAGATGTTGATCTAATTTTGTCTACTTTTTATCTTGAGTACTAAAAATGATGCTTAGCACACTAAGATAATCAATATCATGACTGATTGAAGTTTTTCTATATTCTGTTAGGGAGAAAATCTGAATAAAATTACACCTATAATTTGTCTCTCTCTGACCTCTATTGGGATCCAATTTTCTTCAGAGGAAGAAAGCAACCTGACTTTGGCCATTAACACTTTTTCAATTGCTATAGTTCAAAATTATTACCCCATCTTTGATTTCCTATATAGCACTTAGAAGCTATGCTAAACATTCTCATACTTGATCAAGTATCTGTTCTTATCTATATTTTCACCCTAATAAGATGGATACCTTTTAGAGGACTGAACAAAATTAAGTACATGGCAATTATGTGCTTGATGCACTTACAACAACTTGATTTGAAAATATATTTAATGAGCTTGATTTTAACAATGACACAAATTATAGATATGAAGCAAAATTCCCTCTGAAAATAATTTGGAGCCATTATTTTTTGTCTTCATTTTTGCCCTTCCCCAACTTTGACATGAATGCTCTTTCCTACATTCTAGAAGGACTTCTTTGTGAAAGAATAAAAAAGAAATTGAAATACAGTGTGACTGATTGACTCACTTGATAAATATGCTTTGTTCTAGAAATAAAATTGATTTAGTCAGTCATGCAAATGATAACTGTGTTGTACTGGAAACTGAATATAATGTTAATTGCAGACTTTTTTTGGGTGGAGTGGTCTTGCCTATATTAAAATATGGTTATACAGATATAACATAGGAATTTGAAATGCTATATAGACATAGGAAATAACAATTTCTGGGTATTCTTCTTTGTTTTACAAAGTTAACCAATTGAGTCCTTTTTTCATTATTATCAATAAATGTATCGTGGTTTCTAAATTTTCATTATTCCTAGTTCAACAGAAATCAGAAGAAAATGACATGAACATAAAGCCATTTCAACAACTAGTTCTTAAAATACTCCTACTTAGGGCTTTGCTGCATTTCAATATCCCCATGTAGCTTTATGAATTCATGACTTTTGGAGGTCAGCCTGGACAATCTGTTAGCTGTTCTCTGAGTTTACCAGAGTTTGAGATGAGCAGAAAGCAGGTGAATCAGGCACAGATAGATGGCTTTCTGAAAAGGACTGGATATAATACCTGGGTTCTTTTATTAGTTTTATATTTCTCTTCTTACTACTGAGGGCCAACCACCCTTTCTTCCCAGTAGTTTGAATTTCATATTCCTTTCTTTCTCTGTCTTTTCCCCTTCCTAATTTTTATTTCCTGTTTTTCTCTCCCCAAGTAACAAATGAGAGAGGCTATGTGTAGCTTGATTAATTTATATTATTTTATAACAACAATGAAACTATATTCACACATGTGTGCATGTATGTATGTATGTGTGATAACAATAACTTCTATTGTGTACTCAATACGTTCCAAGAACAGGAACAAAAGCTTTCACATAGAGTCACATGTAACACCCCCCCCCAAAACCAAAACCAAAACAAAACAAAAAAAGAAAAACTATGAAGTGGCTGCTATGATTATCCCTATTTTACAAAAGAGGTTAAGTGGCCTGTGTGTAGTCACACAGCTAATAATGGACAGTCAGAATTTTAAGCCAGTAAGGGATGGCTTGGGGATTAAACAAGACAAAACCACACCTCAGTAACTCTAAACCAATTATATTAATCACTGTTTTGTATAAGTTGCTAATTTGACCAGCTTGTTATTTAAATTTTCACACAGGTGAATGATAAAAATGTTGGACAGAACAGGCCTGTGGTTTACTATTGACTAAATTTCTTATCACTTATAAGTGTTCTAGAGCATCAGAATTCTAATCCCTGTCAATTTATTGTCAATTCATAAATATCCCATATTTTTGTCCTGATTTGAATTCTTAACCATTCCACATATGTCAAGAACCTAAGCAGTCTAGCTGAGTACCAAGATCTAGTAAGGACTATGGTTTCCCTTAGGATATTGTCATGGAAAGTCTGAATAATGGATATGAGTTTTGCTGATTTGTAAGTGGAGTCCACCCGGGGGCCAGATTTTTTGAGCAGTGATAAGCTGACCCAGAGAACAGCATTAGTCTGTCTAGATAATTTTTCAAAGTCATTCTTTTTACAATTAAAAAAGTATATATTAACTATTAATTGTGTATTATACACTCTGATAAGTACCTTGCATTTATTATCAAATTTATTGTACAAAACTGTCCTAAGAGGCAAGTGTCTTTATTATTCATATTTTACAGTAGAAGAAAGTAAGCTAATAAACTGGGGATTTGAGATTAATCCAAATACTGATTCCGAAGCCTATTTTCTTATCCACCATGCAAGTTATATTTATTTAAATTAAACCATTGAAGGCTTTCTTAATTGCCTTTAATATTTTACCAAGAGAAAGATGTTATCTCTCAGGATAGCAGTTTGCCTGTTCACTTATGTGATCATCAGTATCCCTGGAATTTTTCTAGACATTGACGTATCTTTTCTAGATGGAAAGAAAGATATGTAATAGCTAGTAGCAATCCTCCCTTAAAACTCTGTCACCTGATGTGGTGAGATATTACTGTCATGGGATTATGCAATATTTCTCCTTGTCATTGTCTGTGGCATTAATTCTTGTTTTCTAACCTGATTGATGCCCAATGTCTTCCTTCTAAAATCACTGGTGAACACTATGAAGGATTCTCACAAGTTTTTTGGTGCTTTGGATTGAGACAGACAGTTGAGACACATTTAATTAGGTTGATCCAAGAAGAAACACGTGTGTTCATTTTATTTTTTAACTGGATATATGAGGTCAGACAATTAAGATTGCAAACTCATCTGAGAAAAAGTGCTACATACCTCATTGCTGTATATCGCTACAGTCACTTTTGAAGTACTCCTCTTGAGAAGTTATACACCAATATCAGTGCCTAGTCTACCCTTCAAAGCAATTTTGAAACTCTTTTTCTGGAATGGCCATCAGAGCTGTCGTCGTATTACTCTTGAAGTCCTGAATGTCATCAAAATGTCTTCCTTTCAATATTTCCTTTATCTTCTGATAAAGAAAAAAGTCACTAAGGGCAGATCTGGTGAGTAGGAAGAGTGTTACAATAGTTATTTGTTTCCTGGCTATAAACTCCCTCACAGACAGGGCTGTGTAAGCTGGTACATTGTCATGATGCAAGAGCCTGGAATTGTTGGCAAAACGTTCAGGTCGTCTAACTTTTTCATGCAGCCTTTTCAGCACTTCCAAATAGTAAACTTATTTAATTGTTTGTCCAGTTGGTAGAAATTCATAGTGTATAATCCCTCTGATATCATAAAAGCTTAGCAAATTCGTTCCCACAAATTTGTGAACTTAGTTGTCAGAAATTTAACAAATAATTAATTATTTAATTTGTTTGGCCTTCTGGTGAGTTTCAGATACAGTACTGACTACAAGCAATACTAGAAAAAGTCTCAATGGCAGAATCTTTATTCTTGATGTTGATAAGGAGGAAGAGTTTATTAACAGTAGAAGTTTAAAAGAACAAGTATTTTCTCAGAATATTCTAAGAAATGTTAAATGATTTTTTTCTCATCATTGGGAAACTCATACCTAGAATATATTTATCTTTTTTATTACCAAGATTTAACAAAATAATTTAGAAGTTTATAAAATATTTTGGAGAACTGGCATGTTTTGGAAACAGGCAACATATGTGTTATCAACTCTCTTAATGGGGGAAATGTACAGATTAAGCATGATCACTCAGTATCAGTAAGATATAATATTTACTTCAATAATTCCATGAAAAAGTATTAGTGAAATGAAAGAGCCACATAAAACTTGGTTATTTTTATTAATAGTTTGCAATTGTTTATGTTTTTCCTTTCAATGTTATAATATATGAAAGTATTTGCATGGAGGATTTCATACAACTCAACAACAATAACAGCAACAACAAAAGCAGAAACAACAAAAACCAACAATCCTACTAAAAAATGGCAGAGGACCTGAATAGACATTTCTCCAAAATGGACACACAAATGACTAATAGACATATGAAAAGATGCTTAATATTACTATCATCAGAGAATTGCAAATGAAAACCACAATGAGATATCACCTGACACCAGTTAGAATGACTATCATCAACAAGACAAATAAAAATTAGCATTGGAGAGGCTGTGAAGATAAAGAAACCCTCATACACATTTTAGTTGGAACAAAGATTGGTGCAGTTACTATGAAAGGAAGTGTGGAGGTTCCTCAAAATATTAAGAATAAAATTACCATGTGACCCTGCAATCCCTCTTGTGGGTATCTACCCCAAAATTCTGGAAACATTTATTCATAAAGATATATGTGCTTAAATGTTTATTGCAGCTTTATTTACAGTGGCTAAGACACGGAAACAACCAAAGTGTTTTTTGATAGATGATTGGATAAAGAAGGTGTCACATGTACACAGAATGGAATACTATTCTGCCTTAAGAAAAGATGAAATAGTGCCATTTACAACAACATGGATGGATCTTGAGATTATAATGCTAAACGACATAAGTCAGTCGAAAAAAGTAGAGAACCATATGATTTCAATGATATGTGGTATATAAAACTGAAAACAACAAAGGAAAAATATAAACAGATGAAGAAACAAAAATTCATAGACACAGACAATAAATAATTTAATGGTTACCAAAGATAAAGGGTAGGAGGGGGTGTTAGATGAGGGTAAAAGGGACTAAATATATGGTGATGGAAAGAGACCTGACTTTGGATGGTGAACACACAATGTGATATATAGATGATGTATTACAGAATTGTACACTTGAAATCTATGTAACTTTACTAACAATTGCCACCCCAAAAAACTAATTAATACAAAACAGCCCTCTTTTCTTTACAGATTGGGGACTTTGTTTTCATGAGTTACTGAATTTTCATATGTAGTTGGGCCTTTGAGAAAATTTTGATAATTCTGATTCATTAATCTATTGATTCAAGCACCAATACCACATAATTTTAAAGAAGCTTTTATGATATATGTTAAGGGTCTATTAAAGTTGATCCACCCTGATTGTTCTTTTTTATCACAGTATTATGTGCTTTACTTTCTGTTTCAATCCTCTAAATGAACTTCATAATAAATTGTCTAGATGATATTTATATTCACATTCACATTATAATATAGTTCTATTCCGATCGATTCAGTTTGCTAAGTAAAATAAAAGATTTACAGAGTAAAGACTGGAGAGAATATGGTGAATATGGAGAGAGATGTGAAGTAGTTATTTAGGAGAAAGTAGAAATGACATTATATGGAATCATTAAAATACATTTGAGGTTTATGGTCTTGAATTTGTAGGGCGATCAGTCTATATTCAGCGGTATAGGTGCTAATATGCACTAAACAGATAGGGGAAATTGCTTTGGTTAATTTAGTTGATGAATGGGGGATAAGTGTGAATAAAAAGAAAGATTATAATAATTAAGTATGGAATTTAATTTTTCAAAGAAATTGAGAATATATGAAGCATATGAAGAGCATTTGATGGATTTGGGTCATGGTTGACTGCTAGTTTTTGATGTATTAAAGGGAATGAGTGCATAGTATCAGTATGAATTATAATCAATAAAAATATGGAAAGCATTTAACATTTACTGTGTTCGAAACACTGTTAGTTCCTGTAAATATATTATCTATTTTTAGTCAGTTGAGGTATGTACTATTATAAAAATTGGGAAACTGAAAAGGAAATTGTGACAACTATTGGATTTACAATAGCATCAATCAGATTAAAATACTTGTGACTTAACCAAAGTGGTGAAAAGTATTGCAATGAAAACTACAAAACATTACATAAAGAAATTACAGAAGACAAAATTAAATGAAAATACACACCATGTTCATGGATTGGAAGACTTAATACTTCCAATTCTTCCCAAGGCAATGTATAGATTGAACGAAATTCCTGTCAAAATGCCAATGATGGTTATTTTTTTTCCAGAAATACAGAAACCCATGTTAAAACTCATACAAAATCTCAAAGGATATTGAATATCCAAAAACATCTTGAAAAAGAAGAACAAAGTGGGAGGACTCATACTTCCTGGTTTCAAAACTGCAAAGCTATCATAATCAAAAGAGCATACTATTAGCATACAGGTATGTAGACCAATGGAATAGCATATATATATGATTTTTAGCAAGGGTACCAAGAACATTCAATGGGGAAAGGACAATGTTTTCAACAAATGGTGCTGGGAAAACTAGATACTCACATACAAAATAATGAATTTCTAATAAACATGACAATGTATACAAAAATTAACTCAAAATAGATTTAAAAAAACTAAAAATATGAGCTCAAACTATAAAATTCTTAAAACATATGGATAAATCTTTATGACATTGCAGTTGGTAATGATTTCTTGGATAATACACAAAAAAAACATAGGCAAAAAAAGAAAAAATAGATAAATTGGACTAATAAACAATTAAAATTCTGCACATCAAAGGGTACAATCAACAAAGTGAAAAGGCAACCCATGGAGGGTGAAAAATATTTTCAGATCACATAACTGATAAGAGATTAATTTCAAGAATGTATAAAGACCTAAAACTCAACAACAAAATGAAGAACTTGTTTCAAAAATAAGCAAATAACCCAAATAGGCATTTCTCCAAAGTTATATAAATAGTCAATGAGCATATGAAGTGATTACTAATAATTAGGGAAATGCATTTCAAAACTATAATATCATACCATATCATATTCATCAGGATGGTTACTATTTTTTAAAATATAAAATAACAAGTGTTGGTGAGGATATATAGGAAATGGAACCCTTGTGCTCTCTTGGTGAGAATGTAAAATGATGCAGCTGCTGTGGAAAACAAAATAAGAGTTTCTCAAAATATTAAGAATATAACTGCCATATGATCCAGAAATTCTACACCTGGATATGTAATAAATATAATTTTAGAGCATGGTCTCAAAGACATATTTGTACCCTCATGTAAATAGCAGCATTAGTCACAAGAACCAAGAGGTGAAAACAATCCAAGTATTCCTCGCTGGAACAATGGATGAACAAAATGTGGGATATACATTTAATGGAATATTTAATCAGTGCAAAAAATGAAGAAGATTGTGACACATGCTACAATATAGATAAACCTTGTGGCATTTTGCTAAGTGAAATAAGGCAGTCACAAAAAAAATACTGTATGATTCTACTTATATGAGGAACATAGAGTAGTCAAATTCATAATGATAGAAATGTTAGGACAGTGGTTGCAAGGGGCTAAGGGGGGGTAGGGAATTATTGTTTAATGGGTACAGAATTTCCATTTTGCAAGGTGAAATAAGTTCTAGAGATGGATGGTGATGGTGCTTGAACAAAAATATAAATGCACTTAATACCACTAAATGGTACACTTAAAAATGGTTAAGATGTTTTTTCATATATCTTGTCTATTGTAAATAATGTTGCAATGAATATAGGGGAGCATATATCTTTTTGAACTAGTGTTTTCATATTATTCAGATAAATACTCAGAATGGGAATAGCTGGATCATAAGGTAAGTTCTATTTTTAAGTATATGAGGAATTCCCATACTGTTTTCCATAGTGTCTGCACCAAGTTATATTCCCACCAATAGTGTATAAGTGTTCTTGTTTCTCCTCATCCTCTCCAATACTTGTTATTTCCTTGTTTTTTTTTAATGAGGTGATATCTCATTGTGGCTTTGATTTACAATTTCCCTAAAAGTTAGTAATATTGAATACATTTTCATGTGCCTGTTAGCCCAAATGTATTTCTTCTTTGGAAAAATATCTATTCACAACTTCTGCCAATTTTTAAATCATATTTTTGTTGTTCAGTTGAAAGACTTCTTTATATATTTTGGATATTAAATCCTTATGGGATGTGTGATTTGCAAATATCTTCTCTCGTTCAGAAGGTTGCCTTTTCATTTTTTTTAAAGATTTTTATTGGGGAATTGGGAGAAGGGGAACAGACAAGTTGCTGTCCTTTTGTTCTTTGGTATAGTTGTGGAGGACGTTGCTTCACTGGCCCAAGTTGGCACCATCATTGCGCTCTTCCCAGGTGAGGCAGATCAGTCACTGGCTTCTGGATGGCCGCTCACGGCGGCTGCTGGATACACACGTAGCCCATGGCAGCACACTGCAACAGGGGCTGCACCCTATGCCGTCGCCGGCTACTCATGGCAGCCCAGCTCCAGGTTGAGCTGTTGTTCAGCATCTTAGCTGTAGAGGGCAGTGTCACTGGCCCTCATATGTGGGATCCGAACCGGGGCCCTCTGGCATCCCAAGCCAGCTCTTATCCAACGCGCCACTTGGGTGGCCCGCCTTTTCATTTTAATGATGATTTTCTTTGCTGTGCACAAGGGGTTTTTTTTAGTTTGATGTTCAATGTGTTCAGATTTGCTTTTGTTTCCCTTGGGATGGGTGTCAGATCACAAAAAAAAATATATTAAGATTCATGTCAAGAAGCTTACCACCTATGTTTTTTTTTCCAGGACTTTTGAGATTTCAGGTTTTACATTCAAGTGCTATTCTTTCTTTCAATGTGAATTCTATTAATTTATTTTTATTCCATTACTGCTCTTGCTATAATTTTCAGCATAAAGTTGAATTAAAGTGAGAGTGCTCTTCCTCTATTCTGTACCCCTGTATATACATGTAGAGCATATTTTTCCCTTAGACTCATTAAAAACATATTTCCCTTTATCAGTGGTTTTGAGGCACTTGTTTATATTGGGCCTTGGTGTGATTTTCTTCAAGTTACTTGTGCTTGAGGTTTGTTGAGACTCTTAGATGTGTGGGTTTATAGTTTTCATAAATTTGAAAACTTTTCAGTCATATTTTTAAATATTTTTTCTGCTCTCCCCTCTCTTTCTTCTCCTTTGATGATTCTAATTAAATATGTCTCAGGCTACTTGAATTTGTATAATAAATCAGAATTTCTCTTTTTCATTTATTTTTGAGTTGTTTTTCTCTCTTTTTCAATTTAGATAGTGTCTATTACTGTGTGTTCAAATTTACTAATCTTTTCTTCTTCAATGTCTAATATCTCATTAATTTTACCATATATCTATATCTATGTCCATCTATACATGTATGTATACATACATGAGGTCTGACAATTCAGCTTGTGAACTTGTTACAATGATGTTGCTAAACTTATTTGATATCAGAAGGATTGTTCATTATGAATTCGTACCAACTGGACAAACAGTTAGCCAAGTTTAATATTTGGAAGAGCTGAAAAGGCTGTGTGAAAAAGTTAGATAACCTGAACTTTTCGTCAATAATTCATGGTTCTTGCCTCACGACAATGCACCAGCTCACATGGCACTGTCTGTGAGAGACTTTTGAGCCAGGAAACAAAGAACTGCAATGGAACACCCTCCCTACTCACCTGATCTGGCCCCCAATGACTTTCTTCTTTACCCAGGTAAAGGAAATATTGAAAGGAATACATTTTGTTGACATTCAGACATCAAGGGTAATACGACAACAGCTCTGATGACCATTCCAGAGAAAGAGTTCCAAAATTGCTTTGAAGGGTGGACTAGGTCCTAGTATAAGTGCATAGCTTCCCAAGGAGAGTACTTCAAAGGTGACCATAGTGATATTCAGCAATGAGATATGTAGCCCTTTTTGTAGGATGAGTTAACAAAGTTAATTCTGACCTCATGTGTGTTTGTATGTGTGTGTGGTGCCAAAAAATGTATACACATTTTAAGAAAGGGAAACACTATTAAATTTTTAATATTCAATATATATCAACAACAAAAGATGAATACAAGTCGTGTTTCAGTTTTGTAATTAGAAGAGCTGATCAAAGTGGTTACCATCAGCATAATTTTAATACAGTTTTTTTTCTTTCTTAAAACATGTATACAGGCCAGCCGAGTGGTACATTGGTTAAAAGTTGGCTTGGGACACCAGCTCTGAGTTGCAGGGCCCCAGTTTGGATCCCACATGAAGGCCAGTGATGCTGTGCTCTCTACAGCTAAGATGGTGAACAACAGCTCGACCTGGAGCTGGGCTGCTGTGACTCACTGGTGACTGCATAGGCTGTAGTGGAGCTGGCCAGCAGCTGGCGTGAGCTTTCATGAGCTACACTGAGCCTCCGTGAGCAGCCTTCCAATGGCCAGTGTGCAAATTCCTCACCCAGGGAGAGTGCAATAATAATACCAACATGGGCTACTGAAGCGATGTCCTCCACAACTAGACTGAAGTACAAAATGTCAGCAACTTGTGTGTTCCCCTTCCCTGATTCCGCAATGCCATTCCTCTCCCCAAATTTCACAATAAAATTTTTTTTAAAAGTGTATACAGTTTTTTTGACACCCTCTGTATATATTTATCTCAGGGATTGAAGTTTTCATTTCTATAAATTTGTTTTAGGCATTTAAAATATTTACCATGTCTCAGTTTTACTTCTTTAACATCAACAATACAGTTCTAATAAAAGTTCTGAAGTCCTTGTCTGCTAATAACATCTGTGTCAATCCTGGGTTGGTTTCAAATGCTTGATATTTCTCCTCATAATAGTGCATGTATTCATGTTTATTTTCATGCCTGGTAATTATTTTTTTATTTTATTTTTTTAGCTGAGCCATCCAGCCACCTGTTGGCAGCTCAGTGGCTGCTCAGCTCGGGCTGGGACTCCAACTGCTGTTGCTCAGAGCTCAAAATTTTGAGCGAGCTCTTAACCAACTGAGCCACTCGGCTGGCCCTCATGCCTGGTAATTATTGATTTGTTGCAAAACATTGTGAATTTTACTTTGTTGGATGCTGCATATTTTTGTATTCCTATAAATATTTTTTGTACTTTGTTATGGGATGTATTTAAATGACTTGAAAACAGTTTTATTGCTTTGAATCATGCTGTTGAGATTAGTTATCCAGGTCCACCTAGTCCAATCAAGTTATTACCAATATTAAGATGAGAGACTCTTCTAAATTTTCTACCCAGTGCCCCATTAATTATGAGGCTTTTTGTCTCTGCTGGTTAGAAGTGGCACTATTCCTGACCCTGTGTGATAGTTTAGCAGTGTTCCCTCTATCTTCTCAGTTTCTTTTCCTGCTCTCAAGTTGTGTCTTACAGATACTGACAAATCAGTACTCTGCTCTTTGTTCAAGGATGATTATACACAGATTTCTAAAGTTATCTCACTATGAACCTTTTGCTTCTATATAAGTCTCACCCACAAACTCTATTCATATTCTCATGTTTTGTTGGGATTTTGTTTGTTATGTTTTCTCTTGTTTTGGGGACACATGAAGTGATTAAAATCCAGTCTCTCTCACTGCTTCTTGTCCAGAAATAAAAGTCCTAGTATTTAAACCCTGTTAACTTTAAATGAGTTACACAATTTATTACTCAAACAAATCTTTGAAAGAAATGGACTAGTTATTTAAAGAGCTATTCAGGCTTATGCAGAAAAGGTAACTTGTACTTTAGTGATTTATTTTAATTGAAATGAATTGTTCACTAATCCTGGAAAATAGCTATGTAGTTCTGTATTACAGAGATAACTTAAACAATGGTTAATAAACATGAGCATTCTCATTTTTTGCTCTATTGGATACTAGTTGGAGAGAGATTCAACTTTGAAATGAAAGCTTAGAAATAAACCTAATTCCAAGTAAAGGATGGCTGAAATGAATAGCACACTGTCCCCTGTGTAGAAGGATTGAATTATTTGGAAAATTGAATGCAGTCATGGTATTGTGTTTTTTCTTCACTAAAAGGTCAATTTTTAATTTTTCTCTATCAGAAAATAGAATACTTTCAACTTTCAAATTGGTACCTTGAATAAATCCAAGGTGTGGAAGTTAGTTTGTTCACTGAAAGTAAACTGTATTTTCTGCCCTGTATCTCATCATACTCTTATATTATATTTAATTCTGAAAAAAGTACATGTAAGTGAATTTTAATAGACTTTAGTTTTTAGAGCATTTTTAGGTTTACAGTAATATTCAGCAAAAAAACAAAGAGATTTCCCATATTTACCCTACCTCCACATATGCTGAGACTGCCATTATCAACATCTAGCAACACAGGGTACATCTGTTACAATTGATGAAACTACGTTGACACATGATGATTACCCAAAGTACAAAGTGTGATCAAGCAACATGATGAATGTATAAATAAAAAAATATTACAGTAAAAGACACATTGCTATTTATCTCCTTCAAAATGCTCTTTCTTGCTTCGAACACACCTGTGCCATCATTCTTTCCACTTTCTGAAGCACTTCTGGAAGTTCTATTTTGTGTCTTTAGTTGCACTGCCATGGCTGCCTCAATGTCCTAAATCACTTTCACTTTGGGGAAGAGCCAGAAGTCACCAGATGGTGCCAGATCCTGTAAATAAGGTGGATGAGGACACACCATAATGTTTTAGACAGAAATTGCCACATAGGACAAGTGATGTGTGACATAGTGTTGACATGATGGAGGATGATTTATGGCACACGTTAAAACACACCTTCTCTCAGCTGTAGCTCACACCCAACTGGTTGCAAGGAACAAGTTGAAACTTGTCACACACTGTTGCTAAGGTTTGATATGCCGCTTCCCTTATTGAAGATCCCTGCCTTTCCATAGGATGGCACTCAGCAGCAGCATTCATCATATTTCTTGATCACAATGGAAAGGCTCTGTGTTACACATCACTTCTGATATGACACTTTCTGTCAAATAAAATCATTATGGTGTGTCACCATCCACCTTATTCACTGGATCTGGCACCATGTGACTTCTAGCTCTTCCCCAAAATCAAAATGACTATAAAAGCTAAATGTTTTGAATTGATTAAGGACATGGAGGCAACCACTACAGCACAACTGAAGACACTCTAGAAAAAGGACTTCCAGAACTACTTCAGAAAGTGGCAAAAATGATGGGATAAGTGTGTTCAAAGCAAGGGGGATTATTGTGAGGGGTATTAATGGCCATGTGTTTTCTACTGTAATATATATTGTTTTTAATTTAAACATTCACCATGTTGTTTGATCACACCTTGTACAGTAAGTCCCCAACTTATGAACGAGTTCCGTTTCGGGAGAATGTTCATAAATCGGATTCGTTTGTAAGTCGGACAAAGTAAGACTTATACACCTTTGACACAAATATAAAATGTAAAGCCAATGGTTAAACGATTCATGTTATAAGAACAAACAACGCCTACTATCCTTTCGCCTCTTTCTTATCTCTCAATTTTTTCACTTTTGTTTTCATGGTTATTGCTTTGCCCTTCCTAGCAGTCCCCTCCACATCACCACTGCTTTTTCTCTTGCTTCTGCACATCCTGGACTCTGATTGAGCACTGTAGTACTGTACACTATTGCACTGTACAGTAAACACACAGCAGCACAACTGTGACAATGTCCAGCAGACACATTAGCTACTTCCGCGATTTGTTCGCAACTATGAATGTTCACAATGTTATGTATGTTTGTATCTGTGAAGGTTGGCAACTCGAATGTTTGTAAGTTGGAGACTTATTCATAGAGCATTTGTCTTTCACCATCTGGCTTATTTCACTTAGCATGATAACCTTAAGTTTCAAATGTCAAGACTTTATTTTTTTATGGCTAAGAAACAATATATATATAGGGAGCTGTCTCAGATTAATGAGACTCTAGACTGACTGCAGGTAGAGAATGGCAGGTGGCTACAGACCCCCATGTTCTGTGTGCTGAGGAAAAGTCTGCAAAACTGCATGCTAGCTGAACAGCAAAAAGAGGAACCGCTAAAACAGTAACCCAACAATGCCCAGGTCATCTCCTGTGCCATGGAACAGCAGAAGTTCCTAAACCACAATCATCAGACCTGCAGATATCACTGTCTAATTATGGACTTATAAATCTTGGAATTTGGACTTATGAACTTTAAAACTTTCCATCATGGACTTGCTGACAGTTGCTATTTGCCTCAGTTTCACCTTACTTAAAATACATCATTAGTCTATGCTATGTAATCATGTAACTTGCTGCCAAGAGATTACCTCACTTCCAAACACATGTGTCAGGAACATTGGTCTCTCATTCCTCAAAAAACCCCTACCAAATCCCCTATGCTTAGATAAAAACTTATTCCTGGTAAAAGAGGAACTTGCTTTCAATATAAGCAATATGCCTTTTAATAAATGCTGTCACTATCTGCCATCAGCAGTTAGTGAACCTCCTAATCTAAACTTTGGTGTCTATGCCATTTATTTCTTTTCTCATTTCCTCATGCTGATCAATCCTGCTCAGGGACCATTCAGTGAGTTCCTGGCCTGATCATCCAGGTGCCCCGGCTGTCGAGCTGGCTCTCAACATATATATATATATATATATATATATATATATATATATATAGAGAGAGAGAGAGAGAGAGAGAGAGAATATATACTATTCTATATATATAGAATATATATATATAATTCTTATGTTAGTTGCAACATTGAATGGACATTTAGTTTGGTTCTATATATTGCTTATTGTGAATAATATGGCAATGAACATAGGGGTGCATATATCTTTTCTAATGTGTGCTTTTATATTCTTCAGATAGAAACCCAGAATTGGAATAGCTGAGTCATATATTAGTTCCATTTTTCATTTTTTGAAGAATTTTCATACTCTTTTCCATAGTGGCTACACCTATTTGTAATCCTACCAACAGTGTACAAAAGTTCCATGTTACCACATCCTTGCCAACATTTTTATTTCTTGTCTTTTTCATAGTAACCATTTGAACAGGTGTGAGGTGATGTCTCATTATGGTTTTGGTTTGCATTTCCCTAATAATTAGAGTTGTTGACCATCTTTTCATGTGCTTGTTAGCTATCTGTAGATCTTTGTAGAAACATCTATTAAAATCATTGTATATTCAACTTATACTAGTGTTGTTTGTTTTTTTGTTGTTGTATTGTATGAGTTCTTTATATGTTTTGGATATTAACATTTAGCTTGTTAATTCAGTATATAAACATTAGCATCTGTTGCAGGGAAATTTGGTATGGATATGGAGGAAATAGTTTAATGAATAAATAAAAAATATTTTTTTTCTATTAAAGTGCCAAAGACAATTAGTTGCAACTGGAAATATCCAATCCTGCAATTTCCATAAACAATTGTAAATAAGCCTTAATATTTCAGGCCACTGTTTCAAAGTCACAGTAATAATTGAACAACTAGTGTTGCGTGACTGCTATTGAATGAATAATGAAAAGCTGAATGCCTAAAAAAAGAAAAAAGAAAGAAAGAAAGAAAGGAAGGAAGGAAGGAAGGAAGGAAGGAAGAGGAGGGAGAGAAAGGGAGAAAGGGAGAAAGAGAAAGAAGACTTAAATACATCAAATATATATATATATATATGTGTGTGCAATAATAATTTGATTCATTTTAACATCAATTGTATTAGTAGAATTTACTTTACCCAAGAAGAAAAATATTTTTGTTTAGCATATTCTTTATGTCTAGTCTAAACAGATTTATCCTATCATCTGGAGCTAAAAATAAGAGAGTTTTCTTGTTGAGTTAGTATTTCTAGAGTCAAAAATCAAAATCAATAAGACAATTTTGCATGTATGTGTTTCTTCTTAAGTTTATATGTATACTTTACAACAAACATGTTGAAAGACAATACTATATCTTTTAATAAAGATGTTGGTATCTACCCTCTTCACACATTCACACCAACAGTTGTTTCATGCTTCTTTTACTTAATTCAAACATTGAACACAGTAGGATTCGATAACATTACATATATATATATATATATATATATATATATTTTAACTTGACTGTCATACACACACAAACACACACACAAACACACACACATACACTTGCATGAGAGCAACACTTAAGTTTGTAAACTCATCCTAGAAAAAGTACTACATACCTCATCCTGAATATCACTATGGTCACCTTCGAAGTACTCTTTATGGGAAACTATGTGCTGACACCAGCGACTAGTCAATCCTTCAAAGTAATTTTGGAACTCTTTCTGGAATGGCCATCAGAGCTGTTGTTGTATTACCCTTGATGTCCTGAATGTCATCAAAATGTCTTCCTTTCAATATTTCCTTCATCCTTGGATAAAGCAAGAAGTCATTGGGGGCCAGATCAGGTGAGTAGGGAGGGTGCTCCAAAACAGTTATTTGTTTACTGGCTAAAAAGTCCTTCACTGACAGTGCCTTGTGAGCTGGTGCATTGTTGTGATGCAAAAGCCATGAATTGTTGGTGAAAAGTTCAAGTCGTCTAACTTTTTCACGCAGCCTTTTCAGCAATTCCACAGAGTAAACTTGGTTAACTGTTCATCCAGTTGGTACAAATTCATAATGAACAATCCCTCTGATATCAATAAAGGTTAGCAACATTGTTGCAACAAGTTCTCAAACTGAATTTGCAGACCTTGTAACTCAACATAACAAAGGCCATACATCATACATGATAAACCCACAGATAATGTCATACTCAATGGGGAAAAGATAAAAGCATTCTTCTTAAGATCAGGAACAAGAAAAGGGTGCACACTTTCAACACTTTTATTCAACATCGTATTGAAGTTCCAGCCACAGCAATCAGACAAAAAAAAAGAAATAGAAAGCATTCAAATTGGAAAGGAAGAAGTAAAATCGGCATTATTTGCAGATGACATGATACTATATACAGATAACCCCAAATATTCAACCAAAACAATACTAGAACTCACAAATAAATTTAGTAAAGTAGCAGGATACAAAATTAATATTCAGAAATCAGTTGCATTTGTATACACCAATAACAAACTACCATAAGGGGAAATTAAGAAAACAATTCCATTTACAGTTGCTTCAAATACAATAATGTATTTACAAATATAATCAAGGAAGTAAAAGACCTAGACTCAGAAAATTATAAGACATTAAATAGAGAAATTAAAGAATGTGCAAATAAATGGAAATATATACCATGTTCATAGTTAGGAAGAAATAATGTAGCTAAAATGTCCATGCTACCTAAGGCAGTGTATTGTTTCATTGCAATCCCTATCAAATGACCAATGACATTTTCCACAGAACTAGAACAAATAATCCTAAAATGTTATAGAAGCATAAAAGACCCTGGAAATCCAGGGCAACCTTTAGAATTAAGAACAAAGTGGGCAGTATCTCCCTACCTGATATCAAATCATACTTTGAGGTTATAGCAATCGCTACAGCATGGTACTGGCATAAAAATAGACACATAGATTAATGGAACAGAATAAAGAGTCCAGAAAGAAACTTGAGCCTATATGGTCATTCAATCTATGGAAGCAATAATTTACATTGGGGTAAAGGTAGTCTATTTAATAAATGGTGCTAGAAAAACTGGACAGATACATTAAAAAAATGAAGATGGTGCACCTTATGCCATATGAGTATGATCCCCCTATTACCACTTTTCTAAGAGTTTATTTCATAAATGACTGCCAGATTTTCTCAAATGCTTTCTCTGCCTCTGATGATATGACCATATGATTTTTATTTTTCATTTTGTTTATGTGGTCTATCACGTTTATTAATTTGCAGATACTGAACTGACCTTGAATACCAAGAATGAATCTCACTTGATCATGATGCATGATTTTTTTAATGCATTGCTGAATTTGGTTTGCTAATATTTTGTTGAGGACTTTTGCATCTATGTTCATTGGGGATATCGGCCTATAGTTTTCTTTCTTTCGTTTCATTTTTTTTTTAATGCCTTTGTCCAATCTTGGGATCAGGGATCAGGGTAATAGTGGCCTGGTAAAATGAGCTTGGGAGCCTTCCCTTCTTGATTTTTTGGAATAGTTTGAGGATAATAGGTGTTAATTCTTTTCTGAATGCTTGGTAAGATTCACCTGTGAAGCCATGTGGTTCAGGACTTTTGTTTATTTGGAGCTTGTTGATTACTGATTCAATTTTGTGTGTAATAATCTGTCTGTTGAGATTTTCTGTTTCTTCATCATTCATCCTTGGAAGAGTATATGGTTCTAGGAATTTATTTATTTCTTCCAGTTTATGTAGTTTGTTGGCATATAGTTACTCATACTATTTTATTATTATTATTATTATTATTATTATTATTTGCATTTCTGTTATGTCTTTTGTCACTTCTGTTCTTTCATTTCTGATTTTATTAATTTCAGTGCACTCTCTCCTTCTCCTAATGAGTCTGGCTAAAGGTTTGTCAATTTTGTTTATCTTTTAAACAAAGCCAGCTCTTGGTTTCATTGATGTTTTTTATTGTTTTGTTTGTTTGTCTCTATTTTATTTATTTCTGCTCTGATCTTTATTATTTCTTTCTTTGTACTCACTTTGGGGTTATTTTATTGTTCTTTTTCCAGTTCACTTAGGTGTAAAGATAGACTGTTGTGTTGGGATTTTTCTTGTTTCTTTAGGTAGGCCTGCTTTGCTATAAAATTCCCTCTTAGGACAGCATTCACTGAAAACAATAGATTTTGGGTTATTGTGTTTTCATTTTTGTTTGTCTCAGTGTATCTTTGATTTCTTCCTTGATCTCTTTGTTGACCCATTTATTATTTAGTGGCATGTTATTCAGTTTCCATGTTTTTCTGTGTTTTCCAAGTTTCTTCTCATAATTGATTTCTAGTTTCATAGAGCATTGATCACAGTAGATGCTTGATGGGATTTCAATTTTCTTAAATTGATTAATACATGTTTTGTGGCCTAGCACGTTGTCTATCTTAGAATAGCTTTTATGTGCCCTTGAAAAAAAAGTATACTCTGCTGTTTGGGAGTGAAATACTCTAAAAATATCAACGAAATCTGGCTGGTCTAATGTGTCATTTAAGGCCACTATTTCTGTATTGATTTCCTGTCTGGAAGATCTGTCTGTTGGTGTTAGTGGGGTGTTGAAGTCCCCTAATATGGTTGTGTTACTCTTGATCTCTATCTTTGTGTTGGTTAACATCCATTTTATATATTTAGGTACTCCTATGTTGCATCCATAGATATTTATTAGTTTTATGCCCTATTGTTTGATTGATCCCTTTATTATTATGTAGGGCCTTTTTTGTCTTTTTTTTGTACTCTTTATTTTAAAGTCTGTTTTGTCAGATATAAGTATTGTTACTGCAGCTTTTTTCTCAGTACCATTTGCATGAAATATATTCTCCATCCCTTTACTTTCAGTCTGTGTGTGTCTTTTGATCTGATGTGTGTGTCTTGTAAACAGTATATTCATGGATCTTGTTTTCTTATCCACTCAGCTACTTTATGTATTTTGTTTGGAGTGTTTTATCCACTTTAATTTAAAGTGATTATTGATAGGTACATAGTTATTTCCATTTTATTATTTGTATTTCTGGTCTTTGTTAGTTCATTTTCACATTTCTTCTACTTGAAGAAGCCCTTTTAACACTTCCTGCAATACTGGCTTGGTGGCAATAAGTTCCTTTAGTTTCTTCTTTTCTGGGGAGTTCTTGTCTCTCCTTCAATTTTAAATGATAGCCTTGCTGAGTGGACCAATCTTGGTTGTAGGCCTTTGTTTTTCATCACTTTAAATATTACCTGCCACTCCCTTCTGATCTGCAATATTTCTGTAGAAAAATAAGCTGATAGTCTTATTGAAGCTCCCTTGTAAGTAACTAGCTGTCTTTCTCTTGCTGCTTTTAAGATTCTCTCTTTGTGTTTAACCTTTGACAATTTAAGTACAATGTGTCTTTGTGTGAGCCTGTTTGGGTTTATCTTGTTTGGGACTCTCTGCACTTCCTGGACTTGTATGTAATTTTCTTTCACCGGATTAGGGAAGTTTTCAGACATTATTTCTTCAAATAATTTCTCTAACCTTTGCTCCCTCTCTTCTATTTCTGGTATTCCTATGATGCAAATGTTGTTGCACTTGATGCTGTCCCACAGGTCTCTCAAACTATTTTCATTATTTTATATTCTTTTTTGTTTTTATTGTTCAGATTGTGTGAATTCTGCTACTTTGTCATCTAAACTGCTGATTTGATCATCTGCTTCATCTTATCTGCTGGGGCTTCCTTCTAGTGCATTCTTCATTTTAATTATTGTATTCTTTATTTATGACTGGTTATTTTTCATGGTTTCTATTCCATTCTTTATGCTTGCTATCTCTTTTTTAAAATTCTTACCAAGTTCCTTAAGCATTTCAGTAATTATTGTTTTAAACTATATTTCTGCTAGGTTTGTAGCCTCCATTTCATCTAATTCCATTTCTGGAGGTTTCTTCTGTTCTTTTATTTCGGATATGTTTCTTTGTGTCCTCATTCAGGGTTCCGCTCTGTGTTTGCTTCTGTGTCTCAGTAGGTCACTTATGTCTCTCAGTCTTTGCTGTGTGACCTTATGTAGTACGTGTTCTTTGCAGTCAAATTGCACAATCTCCCTAATTCCATGTGCTTGTGTTCCAGAGGTGTCCCTTGTTTTGTGTGGAATCTCCTGTTGTAGTTGTGCCTTGATTGCTTTTGGCTTGTCAGTGGGTGGGATTGACTCCTATGCTGACTAGCTATGAGGATTGGCTACACCATCAGTGTATGAGTTGCTGCATCAGGGGATACCCCTCAGAGAAAGCTTGGCCCCAATAGGCTCCTGTGCCTGTTGAGAACCCCCTTTGGGTGTGCTGCTTGTGGGTCTAACCAGGTAATGCTCTAGTATGGTCTGAACCTGGCCTCTGGTTATATTTTTTTCTGAAACTCTATTATTGGGTGTTGCTCTTGTGCAGGGTAATTTCAGCCCTGCCTTTTACCAGCCCATAGTTACCTGGTAGGTTCCTCAAAGCTCTATGTGGGTGGCTGCTGTCTGTGCTGAACCTAGAGGCATGTGTGTGTGTGTGGCCTCATTGTTAACTGAGACTGGCTACCACCAATAGTCAACCTTAGACAGCTTAGCAGTAGGGCAATGTCCCCATAGGCCTGTTGCCACCTGTCAGCTGCCCCACAAGGCCCAGATATTGAAAGAGGCTCCTTAGGAATGCATATCTGGCTAGTTGAGCTGGGCAGTAGCTGGGGCAGGGTGCAGTTCATGTGAGTCATGAGACAATACCAGTGGTTTTTACATTAATGTAGATTCAGATCTTACGCATGTACCTGGCCTTGTACACTGCCCTGAGTACACTGCAGCCATCCTCCACCTCAGGCTTGCAAATTTCCAAGAGGCACCCCTGAGTGGTTGTTGTGCAGTTTTGGGGTCACTCTTCCCCACCAAAATCTTCCAAGCCTGTTGAGGATTGTGTGCTGCTGTAACAAACCTCCTCTGTGGCTTGTGGAATGATTATCCAGAAGCCCAGAATGCCCCTGGCTATGCAGCTGTAGGTGGGGACGGCAGGCAGGGTTACAGGGGGCTAAAGGGTGTGGTCAGTGGTTTCCACAAATTCATTGCAGTCTTGGCTCCTGGCCTGGTGCTCCACCCAGGACCATCCCCAAAACAAAAGGACAACAGCAAAAAAAAAAACACTAAGGCAAAAAAATCCCACAAAACAACCATTCAAAACAAACAATAATACAAAAAAACAACAAAATACACAAAACAACAAATACAAAAAAACAAAACAGGAAAAAAACCTAAGAAACTCCAAAAAACAAAACAAAACAGACAAAATAACAGGAAGCAAACAAAACAAGATACACAGGGGAAAAAAATTAAAACAAAGAAAATAAAAGAAAAAAAGAGAAAGAAATAAAAGAAAAAACCCACCACCCATCTATGCTGCAGCAGAGGTTTGGTGCTGTAAAAAATTTCTACAAGGCTTGTGGAGGTGGGGTCAGCCACCAGGCACCCAGTGTGCCTCTGGAAATGAAGCTCTAGGTGGGAAATGCAGGCTTCCCAGTTGCTATAGGTTATGGTCAGTGGTTTCTACAAAGTCAGTGCAGCACAGAAACATGCTGAGATCACCTTAGGCAACCACCTCTGTGTGCAGGTCACCCGGGTCTCAGGTCACCACTTCTTTGGGAGATGTGGAGGGCAATAGAGTTTTGAGCTTCTGAAATCCTAATGTTGCCCCTGCAGCCCACTGCTTAGCCTGTGTGTCTCAGCAGCTCTAGTTGCCCCACAGGAACCTACCCAGAAATGTGGGGACAGGGTGGGCTGTGAGAGGTGGCTGGTGCATTTGTGCCTCTGACCAACCCAGAGCTGTATCACCTCCACAGCTCTCTCCCTATCATTGGAGTTTGCATCTGGGGGATCCTTCCTCCAGTTCCCAGGAATATAGATATTCTGTTCTTTAATCTGACACTTCTACCTTTTCTTCTGGAGCCTGCTTCCACCTTTGGGAGGGTGGAGGTGGGGCGAGCTCTGGATAGGTGAGGTGGGAGGCAGACAGGCTCTGTGTCTTTGTTTTCTGCTTTCTGTCTGGCAGGGAGGGCTTGAACCACAGTTCTCACTTCAGATCTCTGTCCTGAATGCTGGGTTCAGCTTTCTTATGTGCTAATTCCTCAGGCAGAACTGTGAGTAACAGGGTATGCACCTACAGCATGGCTTCTTCCTTCTCCGGAGGCTGCAGTGAGCTCCGGTCTGCATCCTGGGGCCCCGTGGCCCATATCTCTGGACTTCCCCCTTCCTTTCTCTCCTGCTCACCCAGTTTCCCCACCTTAAAGTGATTCCACATGCACATATCTCAGGCATTCCTGTGTGATGAGCAGGGAATCCTTTGGTAAATTATAGGTGTTTAATTTGTTGTAACTTCCAAGGGAGATTTCAAGAATCACTCCTCACACCACCATTTCTGTGACATCACTCTTGACTGCCATATATTAATCATCAAGCAGATATATCAGTGGGTCATTTCAGATGTGCTTTGTTCAAATTTACATATGCTTAATTAACATGATTCAAATTACTTCTGGCAATACAGTTTTAGTATCCATTGCAAATCACAAAGCTGGTTCAACCATTCAAAATTGTAAAATTTTAAATGCCTTACATGTACCCACATTATTTAATAGGTCAACTACAGGGAAATAAATAATGGCAGTCATGGTTCTTTTTGCTGAGCAGAAACACTTTACTTTGATATAGTCCCATTCATTTATTTAAGCTGATAATTTCCTTTCCTTTGAGGTCAAATTCATAAAATCCTCTTTCAACTCAAGATCCATAAATTTTGTACCTATGTTTTCTTTTAAGCAGTGTATTGTTTCAGGTCTTATGTGTAGAACTTTGATCTATTTTGAATTAATTTTGGTTGACGGTGATGGATAGTAGTCTAGTTTACTTCTTCTGGACATTTTTTTACAATTCTCCCAAAACCATTTATTGAAGAGGCTGTCATTTTTCCACTGTATGTGTTTGGCTCATTTGTCAAAACTATCTGTCCATATTTACATGGGTTTATTTCTGGGATTTCAATTCTATTCCACTAGTCTATGTGTCTCTTTTTCTGCCAATAACATACTGCTTTGATTATTGTTGCTGTGTAGCACAGTCTGAAGTCAGGGATTGTGATACCTCAAGCATTATTCTTTTTTTCTTAGGATTGCTTTGGCTATTCAGGGTCCATAAAATAAATAAAGAGGCAACCAACTGAATGGGAAAACATATTTAGAAACCATGCCTCCAATAAGGGGTGAATATACAAAATATACAAGGAACACATACAACTCAACAACAAAAAAATCAAACAATCCAGTTAAAAATTGGACAGAGATTCTGAATAGATATTTTTCAAAGAAGACATACAGATGACAAATAGATATATGAAAAGATGTTCAACATCACTATTGATCAGAGAAATGCAAAAAAAAAACCAGACAACAACCAAAAAAACACACTGAGATATCACCTCACACCTGTTGAAATGGCTATCATCAACAAGACAAATATTAACAAGTGTTGGAGAGGTTGTGGAGAAAAAGGAACCCTCATACACTGTTGGTGGGAGTGCAGATTGGTGTAGCCACTATGGAAGGCAGGATGAAGATTCCTCAAAAATTAAGAATAGAATTACTGCATGACCCACAAATCCCTCTCCTGGGTATCTACCCCCAAAATAAGAAAGCATGTATCCCTAAAGATATATGTGCTCCGATGTTCATTGAAGCTTAATTTACAGTGGCCAAGAAAAGAAAACAATCAAAGTGTCTTTTGACAGATGATTGGATAAAGAAGATGTAGTATATATACACAATGGAATACTATCCTGCCATAAAAATAGATGAAATAGTGCTATTGGCGACAACATGGATGAATCCTGAGATTATTATGCTAAGCATAATAAGGCAGAAAGAAAAAGTTGAGAACCATATGATTTCACTGATATGTGGGATATAAAACTGAAAGTAACAAATGAACAAGAGAAACAAAAAAAAGAAACAAAAACTCATAGACATATGATTTGGATATTAGCCTGTTATCAGAAGTGTTGTTTGCAAATATCTTCTCCCATTTGGTTGGTTGCCTCTTTATTTTGTAAATGGTATATTTGGCTGTGCAAAAGCGTTTTAGTTTGATATAGATCCATGCATTCATTTTAGCTTTTAATTCCCTTGTTTTTGAAAACAATCATCCATAAAGATATATATGCTAGCTGTTCATTACAGCTTTATTTATGGTGGCCAAGACATGGAAACAACCAGTGTCCTTTGATAGATGATTGGACAAAGAAGATATGCTATATATACACAATTAAATACTATTCAACCATAAGAAAAAATGAAATACTACCGTTTGTGACAACATGAATGGATCTTAAGATTATTATGCTAAACAAACTAAGTCAGACAGAAAATGTTGAGTACCATATGATTTCACTGATATGTGGGATATAAAATTGAAAGCAACAAAATAAAAAGATGAACACATAAATAAACAAAAACTCATAGACATAGGTAACATTTTAGTGGTTATCAGAAGGTAAGGGGGAAAGGATGGTAGGTGAGGGTAAACAGGATCAAATATTTGGTGATGGAAGGAGAACTGACTCTGGGTGGAGAACACACAATATGATATATATTTGATGTATTACAAAATTGTACACCTAAAACCTATGTAACTTTACTAGCAATTGTCACCCCAATAAACTTTTTTAAAAAATGAGGAACACCTGGGAATCCAGCAGGCCTCTGTCCCACTCAGCTACAATCTCCACTGGTTTGCACAACCAGAATTTATGGCTACTTCTCTTGCCTGTACTGGAACCCTGAGCTGAGGTTCCTGGTGTGGGGCTGGGAGCCCTCGCTCCTCAGGGGGCACCTCCAGAGGCAAGATAGCTCTCCTGATTTTTAATAGTCAAATGTGGGTGTGGGACCAGCCCATTCCATGTATCCACTCCTCCTACCAGTCCTGATGTGGCTTCTTCTGTATGTCCTTAGTTAAAGGATTTCTGTTCAGTTAGACTTCATGCTGTTCTCAATAATGGTTAGTCTATATTTTAGTTGAAATTGTGATGTGGTCATGGGGGGCGATGAGAAAAGTGTTTACCTACTCCACCATTGTGACCTGAATCTTATACTAAGTTTTGCAATTGGCAAGTGTGAATCTTTAACTATTGTTTTTATTTTTCCTGAATTTTTTCTTGCTCTTTGTCCCTTGAATTTTCATATAAATTATGGATTGGCTTGACAGTTTCTGCAAAATTCCAACTGGGATTTTTCTTATGAAATACGTTGAATCCATACATAATTTTGGGGAGTATTGCCATGTTAATGATCTTAAGTCTTTCTTTTTCTGTTTTTAAATAAAAGTTTATTGGGGTGACAATTGTTAGTAAAGTTACATAGGTTTCAGGTGTACAATTCTGTAATACATCATCTATCTATCACATTGTGTGTTCACCACACAGAATAAGTTCTCCTACCATCACCATATATTTGATCCCTTTTATCCTCATCTACCAGCCCCCTCACCTCCCTACCCTCCGGGAACCAGTAGACTGTTGTCTGTGTATGAGTTTTCATTTCTTCATTTCTTGGTCTTCTTCCTTTGTTGTTTTCAGTGTTATATACCACATATCAGTATAATAATATGGCTCTCAAATTTTTCTGTCTGACTTATATTGCTTAGCATTATAATCTCAAGGTCCATCCATGGTGTCACAAATGGCACTATTTCACCCTTTCTGATGGAAAAATAGTATTCCATTGTGTATGTATACCACAACTTCTTTATCCAATCATCTATTGAAGGACACTTGGGTTGTTTCCATGTTTTGGCCACTGTAAATAAAGCTGCAATGAACATCAGAGCACATATATCTTGACAAATAAATGTTTTCAGATTTTTTGGGTAGATACCCAGGAGAGGGATTGCTGGCTCATATGATAATTTCATTTTTAATTTTTTGAAGAATCTCCACACTGCCTTTCATAGCAGCTGCACAAATGTGCATTCTCACTAACAGTGTACGAGGGCTCCTTTTTCTCCACAGCATTTCCAACACTTGTTAGTATTTGTCTTGTTGATGATAGCCATTCTAACTGGTGTGAGATGATATCTCATTGTGGTTTTGATTTGCATTTCTCTGGTTAGTGATATTGAGCATTTTTTCTTATGTCTATTGGCCATTTGCATATCCTTTTTGGAGAAATGTCTAGTCAGATCTTCTGCCCATTTTTTAATTGGATCGTATTTTTTTGTTGTTGTTGCATTGTATATGTTCCTTATATTTTTTCGATATTAACCCCTTATCAGAGGTGTTGTTTGCAAAAGTCTTCTCCCATTAGGTTAGTTGCCTCTTTATTTTCTCCATGGTTTCTTTTGCTGTGCAGGAGATTTTTAGTTTGATATAGTTTCATTCATTTATTTTAGCTTTTACTTCTCTTGCCTGTGTAATCAAATTCATAGAATGTTATTTGAACCCAAGGTCCAAATGTTTAGTACCTATATTTTCTTCTATTGAGATTATGTTTCAGGTCTTATGTTTAGGTCTTTAATCCATTTTGAATTAATTTTGGTGCACAATGACAGATTGCACTTTGTTTCATTCTTTTGCATGTGGCTTTCCAATTCTCCCAGCACCATTTACTGAAGAGGGTGTCTTTTCTCCATTGTATGTTTTTAGCTTCTTTGTCAAAAATTATCTGTCCGTATTTATGTGGGTTTATTTCTGGGTTCTTGATTCTATTCCGTTGGTCTGTGTGTCTGTTTTTCTGAAAATTAGTTTCAGGTGTACAAACTATACAATAGTTATACATTTCACCACTCACAAAGTGACAACTCCCTCCCCCAATCCACCGCCCCCCGTCATCATACATATCTATTATAATTCTTTTGACTCCACTCCCCACACTATACTCCACATCCTGTGACTAGATATATATGAATTATAGTTGACATACAATACTATTCAGCTTCAGCAGCAGGTGTGCAGTGCAGTGGTCAAGCCAGTACACAATCCTTGAAGTGGTCTCCCATGAAGATATATGTCCATCTGAAACCATAATACCATACTGTTCTGATTATTGTTGCCCTGTAGTATAAGCTGAAGTCAGGGAGTGTAATACCTCCAGCACTGTCCTTTTTTTTAAGGAATGTTTTGGCTATTTGGGATCTTTTGTGGTTGCATACAAATCTGATAATTTTTGTTCTATTTCTTTAAACAATGCTGTTGAGATTTTGATAGGGATGGCATTAAATCTGTATATTGATTTGGGTAGCATGGCCATTTTAAATATGTTGATTCTTCCAATTCATGAACATGGAACATATTTCCATTTATTTGTGTCTTCTTCAATTTATTTTTAAAATGTTTTCTAGTTTTCAGTGCACAAAACTTTTGCATCTTGATTAAGTTTTTTTCCTAGGTATTTTATTCTTTTTGTTGTAATTACAAAAGGAATTGTTTTGTTTTGTATTTTTTATTTATTTTCCTGAGGTTTTATTGTTATTATATGGAAATGCAATGGACTTTTGTACGTTGATTTTGAAGCCTGCAACTTTACTGTATTCATTTATAGTTTCTAATAGCTTTTTAAAAGAATCTTTAGGGTTTTCTATATACGGCATCATGTAATCTGCAAAAAGTGACAATTTAACTTCTTCATTCCCAATGCAGATGCCTGTCATTTCTTTCTCTTGACTGATTGCTCTGGCTAAGACTTCCAATACTGTGTTGAAAAGCAGAGGGAATAGAGGACAGCCATGTCGTGTTCCTGAATGTAGAGCAAAGAAAGGGCTTCAGTTTTTCACCATTAATTATGATATTAGCTGTGATTTTGTCATATATGATCTTTATTATGTTAAGGTATTTTCGTTCTCTACCCATTTTATTAAGTATTTTAACCATAAATGGATGTTGTATCTTTTGAAATGCTTATTCTTCATCTATTGATTTAAACATATGAATTTTGTCCTTTATTTTGTCTATGTGGTGTATCATATTGAAAGATTTGTACGTGTTGAACCAACTCTGTGCCCCTGGGATGAACCCCACTTACTCATAATGTATAACTTTTTAATACATTGTTGCCTTTGATTTGCTATAATTTTGTTTAGGATTTTTGCATCTGTATTCATCAGAGATATTGGTCTGTAATTTTCTTTTTTCTTATCAGGTTTTGGTATCAGGGTAATGGTGACCTCATAAAATGAGTTAGGAAGTGTTGTCTCTTCTTCAGTTTTTTGGGAGAGCTTGAGTAGGACATTTGTTAGATCTTCTTTGAATGTTTGGTAGAATTCACTAGTGAAGCCATCTGGTCCTGGACTTTTGATTTCAGGAAGGTTTTGGACTACCGATTCAATTTCCTTACTATTGATCAGTCTATTTAGATTTTCCAATAATTCGTGATTCAGCATAGGAAGGCTATACATTTCTAAGAGGACGTTAATCTCTTCTAAGTTATTGAATTTGATGGCATATAGTCCTTCATAGTATTCTTGTATAATCTTTTGTATTTCTGTGGCATCTGTAGTAACTTCCCCTCTTTTATTTCTGATTTTGTTTATTTGTGTCTTTTCTCTTTTTATCTTAATGAGTCTAGGCAAATATTTGTCCATTTTACTGATCTTTTCAAAAAACCAGCTCTTTGTTGCATTAATTTTTTCTGTTGTCTTTTTGTTCTCTATTTCATTTAGATCTGTTCTGATTTTTATTATTTCCTTCATTCTGCTGATTTGAGTTTCATTTGTTCTTCTTTTTCAAGTTCTTTAAGGTGTAACATGTAGTTATTTATCTGGGATTTTTCTATTTTCTTAAGATAGGCTTGTAATGATATATAGTTCCCTCTTACAACTGCTTTTGCTGCATCCCAAACATTTTGGTAGGATGTATTTTCATTCTCATTTGTTTCTATGTATGCTTTGATCTCTCCACTTTTTTCTTTAAAATTATGTTGTTTAATTTCCACATATTTGTGCTTTTTTCTGCTTTCTTTTTGCAGTTGAAAACCGATTTCAAAGCCTTGTGATCAGAGAATATGCTTGATATGATTTGAATCTTCTTAAATTTGCTGAGGGTAGTTTTTTCTCCCAATATATGGTCTATCCTTGAGAATGTTCCATATACACTAGAAAATAATTTATACTCTAATATTCTAAGATAAAGTGGTCTATAAATGTCAATTAAGTCCATTTCATTTAATGTGTCATTTAGAACTGAGGTTTTTTTATTTTTTTTATTTTCTATTTGGATGATCTACCCATAGCAATCAACAATGTATTTAGTCCTGTACTACAATTGCATTTCGGTCAATTTCTCCCTTTAGTTCTGTTAGTAGTTGCTGTCTATATTTTGGTGCTCCCCTTTGAGGACATGAATATTGATGACTGTTATGTCTTCTTGTTGTATCGTCCCCTTTATCATTATGAAATGTCCATATTTGTCTCTTGTTACCTTTTTTATTCTGAAATCTGTTTCATCTGATATCACTACAGTTACATCTGTTTTTCTCTGAATACAATTTGCTTGGAGTGTCAATTTCTACCCTTTCACTTTGAGTCTATATTTGGTCTTGCAGCTGAGGTATGTCTTTTGAAGGAGCATGTGGTTGGGTTATTTTGTTTATCCAACCTGCTACTCTGTGCTTTTTTATTAATGAGTTCAGTTCATTTACATTTATGGTGATTATTGATATATGAGGATTTCCTATCATTCTATCATTGGTTTTCTGGTAGAACAGTGACTCTATTGTTTCTTTGCTTTTTTGTTGCTGTCTATTATTTCAGTGTGGTGGCATCCTACGATTTTTCCTTGTTTCTTCTTTTTTATGTTATATATTTCAGTTCTGGATTTATTTCTGAGTGGTCACCATTAAGTTTATATAAAATAAATTTTCATATTTAGAATCTTCCATTTTCTTCAGCATGGCTACTTTTCCCATTCCCTTTTGCCCATTCAGACCTTTATTCTCTCCCCTTTTCTGTTTTTCTTGTCACAAGTTATCCCTATTTATGCTGTGAGTATATTTTGCACTGTAGTAGCAAGGTGTCTTTTTCCTCTTTTTTTAAAGTGTTTATTCCATCTTCTTTACCCTGTATGTTATGTTTAAGTGTATAATATCTTATTTGGTGCAGGTTTTGTCAATTCCTTCTTCTGTCTGTCTGTTCGTATTATTACTCATGGTTTTGTTTTATTTTGTTTTTGTTTTTTTTTTGTTTCAGTTTGAATAGCCTCCTTTAGTATTTCTTGTAGAGCATATCGTGTGTTAGAAAATTTCCTCAGCTTCTGTATGTCTGGAAAGGTCTTTTTCCTCCTTCATATCTAAAGAATATCTTTGCTGGATATATTATTCTTCTCTCATAATTTCTCCCTTTCAATGGTTTGCATATTTGAGTCCACTCTCTCCTGGCTTGTAGACTTTCTGCTGAAATATCTGATGATGATCTAATGGGCTTCCCTTTATAGGTTACTGTCTTCATTTCCTTGACTGTGTTGAGGATTCTTTATTTGTCATTAATTTTTGATAGCTTAAGCACAATATGCCTTGGAGAAGGTCTGTTGGGATTGAGGAAATTATGTATTCTATTTGTTTCTTGGATTGAAGCATCCTATTCTTTCTACAAGTTTGGGAAGTTCTCATCAACTATTTGTTTGAATATAAGCTCTGTTCCCTTCTTCCTTTCTTCTCCTCCTTGTATGCCCATTATTCTTACATTGCTCTTTCTGATGAAGTCAGAAAGTTCTTGTAGAGCTCTTTCATTCTGTTTAACTCTTAAGTCTCTCTCTTCTTCGATCTGTGTCATTTCCAGATTTGTATCTTCGATGTCACTGATTATTTCCTCCATCTGCTCATATCTATTACCTAAGTGGCTATTTCATTATTAATTTATTTTAGTACTTAAACTCCAGAATTTCTATTTGGTTCTTTTTAAAAATTACAATATCTTACGTAAAATGTTCATTTTGTTCCTGGATTGCATTTCTGAGTTCATTAAACTGCCTGTGTTTTCTTGCATCTCGTTGAGTTTTTTTCAGAACTGCAATCTTGAATTTGCTGTCACTGAAGTCACATATTTCCATGTGTTTAAGTTCATTTTCTGGAGACTTTTCATTTTGGGAGTGGATTCTGCAGCAGGTTGATAGGAAGGGGTTTGTTTTCCTTTCCAGTATGTGTTGGTTGAATGCATTATTTTTTCTCCAACTGCAGCCTTTTATTCTCTCTCACACTATGGTTTTATATTTTCTCTGCACTGTTCTGTCTTCTCACACAGTGGGGGGATTCGCTGGACAGTGTGCTTCTCCTCTGTGAGCAGGTCACCTGGGTCTCAGAGCTCTGCCTCAATGGAGGGATGTGGAGAGCGTCTGAAGTTTTGAAGTTCTTCCTGCACCAGATTGATGGCCTGTGTATTTCAGAGGCTCTATTTACCCCTGCAGGCATCTGCCCAGATAGGTGGGGGCAGGAAGAGTATGTGTTGTGAGAGGGGGCTCTGAGCCATGACAGCAATCACCAACACAGCTAGTCCTGCACCCAAGACTCTCTCTCCTTCACCAGAACTAGTTGGGCTGGGAGTCTGTGGCTGCGGGCTGCAATTCTCAGAACTGCAAATATTCTGTCCTTTTGATCTGACACCACTACTGTTCTGCTTCTAACACTAGGCAGGTGAGGGTGGGGTTAGCTCTCAGAGAGTAGGGAGGGGTCAGCTAGGCTCTGTGCTTATGCCTTCTGTCCTCTGTTTGACAGTGAGTGTTTAAAACTCTATTTTCACCCTTCCTCCCCCAGTCTTTGCTCCAAGATCTCTGCTGTGAGTGTTGGGTTCAGCTGTGTTATATGCTTATCCTTTAAGCAGGATTATGGTCTATCAGGGCAGTCCAAATTCTTCCCTCTCCCTTGACTGCCATAGCTCTGGAATGCAGGAAGCTCAGAGCTCTGAGCTCCTCTGTGTCCACCCTGCGGCTCTGTGAGGCCCAAATTTCTGCACTTCCCACTTCTCTCCTTCTCTGCTCACCCAATTTGCCCACCTTCAGATGATTACAATTGCCTCTTAGTCTTGCCTGTCTGCTGCATAGAGAGTCCTTTGTGGAATTATGGCTGTTCACTTTGTTGTAAAGGCCATAGGAGATTTAAAGTTGCTCACCTTATGCTGCCATATCTCTGATGTCATCCTCACGTTTTCATATACAAAACAATTATATATAGAAGTTTTTCCGTTCCATCAAAATTGTGAGATTTTTCCATAAAGCTTCACAATATATCTCTAACATGCTTTTGAGTTCTATAAAGCTGATTGCAATGTCTCACATTCATAGTTGTTTACAGCAATCGAAGTCTCAGTTTCTTTTTTTTCTTCATCAGTGTACCTAAATGTTTGCCTCTTTCATTGATCTTTTCAAAAACAAAAATTTTATTTAAAAAAATATTCTGGGGCTGGCCAAGTGGCTCAGCTGGTTAAGAGCTCACTTGGCAGCACCAGCTCTGAGCAGCAGGGCTGTGTTTCGGATCCCACATTGAGGGCCAGTTATGCTTGCCCTCTACAGCTAAGATGATGAACAACAGCTCTACCTGGAGCTGGCCTGCCATGAGTCACCAGCGACGGCGTAGGCTGCAGCTCCTCTGGCAGTGGGTTGCCATGGGCTACCGTGTGTAGCCAGCAGCCAGCGTGAGCGGCCAGCAGCCGCAGTGAGCGGCCATCCAGAAACTGGCGACTGATCTGCCTCACCCGGGAAGAGCGCAATGATGGTGCCAGCTTGGGCCAGTGAAGCAACGTCCTCCACAACTAGACTGAAGAACAAAACGACAGCAACTTTTCTGTTCCCCTTCCCCCAATTCCCCAGCACTGTTCCCATCCCCCCAATTCCCCAATTAAAAAAATCTTTAAAAAATATTCTGTAATGTTTTCTATACTCTTATTTATTTTTACTAATATTTATTATTTACTTATACCTATTGCTTTTGGTATGGTTTGCTCTTTATTTCCTCAGTGTTTTCATTGAGGAAATTAGTGTATTGTTTAGAAGGTTGTTTTTGTTGGCGTTGCTGTTTTATATACATATAAGCATTTACAAGTATAAATTTCCCTTTTAGAACTGCTTTATCAACATCCTTTAACAGTTGATATGTTGTTTCTTCTTTGTCAACCATCGTAATATATTTTCTAATCTCTCCTGTGCTTTCTTCTTTGACCCATTGGTTATTTAGTAATATTTTGCTTAATATTTTTGTATTTGTGCATTTTCCATTTTCATAATAACTAGACATATTAGGTTTATAATTTCACTTCAATGTGTTTAGGGAATATATTTTTATTACTTCAATCATTTTAAATTTATTGAAGCTTGTGTTATGGCTTGTCATACAGTCTACCCCCTGAAAATATTCTATGGGAACTTGAGTAGAAAAATGTGAATTTCACTATTAATGGATGGTGTATTCTATAAATATGTGTTAGCTCTAGTTGGTACATGTTCTTCAAGTTTTCTGTTTCTTGTTGAGCTAATGCTTAGCAGTTCTGTCCATTATTGAAAGTGAAACATTAACTTTTCCAACTATTATTGTTGTTAAATTATTTTTCTCTACAATTCTGTCAATTTTTTCTTAATGTTTATTGAGAATCTGGTGTTAGTTACATATATACTTATAATTGTTATATCTTCCAAATGATTTACATATCATTATACATTTTCCTCTTTATCTCCAGCACCTTTTTTATGTGTATTTTTGTCTAATACTAGTTTAATCATGCCAACATTTTTATGGTTGTTATTTTCATGATACACCTTTTCTCCATCATTTTATTTTTAACCTGTTTGTATCTTTGAAAATAAAGTGTTCTCTTATACACAGCATACACTTGGATCTTATTTTTTGTTCAGTCTGAAAATCTTTGCCTATCAAATGTACTGCTTAATACAGTGATTTTTTTATATTTATACACATAACATAAAAATTACTGTCTTAACCATTTTAAGTATAAAGTATAGAAGCATTAATTACATACATTTTGTTGTGTGGTAAATCTCTAAAACTTTTAATCTTAAAACTATAACTCAGTATCAACTGAAAAACTCCTCATTTCCTCTTCCACTCCACCAGCTCTTGGTAATCACATTATATTTACTGTTTCTATGGATTTTATTATTTAAACACTGGTATAGATTGAAGGTTTATGTCCTTTCCCCCATTAATATGTTGAAAACTAATTCCCTGTGTGATGGCATTTGGAGATGGAGCCTTTGGAAGGTCATTATATCATGAGGATGATGACATTATGAATGAGATTAGTGTCCTTATAAAAGAAAACCTAGAAAGCTTCATCATAGCTTCTGCCATGTGAGGACACAACAATAAGACAGTCATCTATAAACCATGAAGCAGGCTTTCATCAGACACTGAATCTACTGGTGCCTTGATCTTGCATTTACCAGACTCTAGAACTGTGAAAAATAAATTTCTGTTAATAAGCTACACAGTCTATGTGATTTTTGTTAGAGTAGCCCAAAAAAAGCTAAGAGAGGTATGTCATATAAGTGGAATCATTCAGTGTTTGTCCTTTTGTTACTGGGTTAGTTCACTTACCAAAATGTCCTCAAGATTCATCCATGTTATAGCATATGGCAGGGTTAATTTATTTTTTAGACTGAAAAGCATCCCATTGTATACATATACCATATTTTCTTATCAATTCATTTATTAATAGACATTTAGGTTGCTTGCAAATCTTGGCTATTGTGAATAATGATGACATGAAAATAGGTGTGTGAATTTCTCTTTGAGATCCTATGTTAGATTCCTTTGGATATTTACAAGAATTGGAGTTGCTGGATCATATGGTAATTCTATTTTTCATTTTTGAAGAATCTCTGTGTTTTTTTCAAGTGGTCACACCATTTTATATTCCCACTAATAGTGAAAAAAAAAGGAGCAAATTTCTCAAAATCCTGGTCATAACTTGTTATTTTCTTTTTCTTTCTTATTTTTTATTTATATAGTGCCCATTCAAACTGGTGTGAGATAATGTCTCATTGTTATTGTAATTTGAATTTCTCTGGTGACTAATGAGTTAAGCATCTTTTCATGTGTTTATTGGCCATTTGTATATCTTTGGAAAACTATCTATTCAAGCCCTTTTCACATTTTAAAATCTGTTTATTTGATTTTTGTTGTTGATTTGTAGGGGATTTTTATGTATTCTGGATATTAATCCCTGACCAGATACATGGTTTGCAAATATTATTTTCCCATTCTATGAATTGCCTTTTCACTCTGTTGATTGTTTTCTATGGTGTGTAGAAGTTTTAAAGTTTGATGTAACCCCATTTGTCTATTTCTTTTTTATATTGTTGCCTGTGCCTTTGGTGTGATATCAAAAAAAATTACCAAAACAAAGGTCAGGAAACTTCTTGTCTATGTTTTCTCATCACAGTTTTAGAGTTTCACATCTTAGATTATGGTCATTAACTCATTTTCAATTGATTTTTATATGTAGTTTAAGGACAGGATCCAACCTAATTTTTGTGCATGTAGATATCCAGTTTTTGCAACATCACTTGTTGAAAAGTTTGTCCATTCCCCATTGTGTAGTTTGGTGTTCTTGTAGAAGATCATTTCACTATATATGCAAGAATTTATTTCTGGGCTTTCTATTCCGTTCCATTGGCATATATACCTGTCTTTATAACAGTACCAAACTGTTTTAAGTATCGTAGATTTGTAATATGAAGTGAATACTACAGCTTTCTTCTTGTCAGGATTGTTTTATTCTATTTGGGATGCGACGAGATTCAATATGAATTTTAGGAGATTTTTTTATTATTAGTGAAAAAAAGTCATTGGGATTTTGATCAGGACTGTATTGAATCTGTGTGTCATTTAAGGTAGTGTGGAAATTTTAACAATATTAAACTTGCCAATCCAGGAACATGTAATATTTATTTGTGTCTTTTTGTCGTTTTTTGTCGTTTTCAGTGTACAAGTTTTTGTACACTGTGTTTTGTCGTTTTCAGTGTACAAGTTTTTGCCTCCTTGGTAAGTCTATTCCTAAGGATTTTCCTTTTTAGTATGCTATTTTAGAGAGAGGAGCAAGATAAATGCAGTACTTGCCTCCTCCCATGACTATAATATAATTATAAACAAATTATAAAGCAATCAACCTGGAGAACCATCTGAATACTAGCTGAATAGAAGTTTTATAACTAAGGATATAAAAAAGAAGCCACATCAAACTAGTGGGAGGAGGCAGAGACATAAAACAGACCAGCCCCATACTTGCATTGAGAATTGGGAGGGATATCTTAGCTACCGATGTTCACCCTGGAGGAGTAAGGGACCCCAGGCCCACATTGAGCTCCCCAGACCTGAGTAATAGTGCTGGGAAGCAGAGTTCCCACAACATCTGTCTATGAAAAGTAATGATGATTCTATCCATCCAGGTAATAAAAAAGGCTGCTGAAACCTCAGATATCCTTATAAAGGACCAGCACACAAACTCACTTGCAAGTACTCACATTGGGCTATGGCAGAAGGACAGTGACTGAGAAGGTGCCATAGTCATACAGGGAGACACTGAGTTGTGTCGCTTCAGGACAAAGACTGAAGGGACAGTCACTATTTTCCCAGTGCAGAACCTTCCTCCTGAGTAGTCTCCAAGCAGACATTATATTTCCTGTGTTGGGCCCTCCCCAACATTGAATCTGCAATGGACTGGTGAGCTCTGCTTGCTCAACAATGATGACTCCCTGGGACCCTGCACCACTCAACTCGCACACCACAGGAGGCCCTTTCAGTAACACACAGCTATCTTCAAATCACACACCACTGGGGACTATTTTGTGACCAGCAACCAACCCCAGCAAACACCACAGTCTTTCTAGAACAACTCCCAAGGATCAGTGAAATCCTGCCTTGGCATACTCTGAGCCTTTTGCTTAGTAGCTCCAGGCTCAGGATTGACACCAAAGCAGAGTCTACATTAACCTCATGTACACCACTTTCCCCACCCTGGTGACTCCCTGAGACCCAACTCACCCAACTTCCATACTGGACAAGGGTGTTTCAGTGTCTCAGTATTCGGGGAGCCAACAGGAGACAGTAGGCCTCACGGTGCCCTGGGGTTTTTGCAGAGCTACTCCAGGCCCAGTACTTGTGGCAGCCATCATTGGTTTGCAATGTGACTTCTACCACCCACATCCAGGTCCAGCACAGGCAGTGACTAACTGTGTATCAATTGTAGCACCTACCAGGTAATCCTGGACACTCATAGTCAGCAGCTGACCTGGGCCTGCATCAGAGCTCTTCCCAGGAAACCTCAGAACGAACATGTCTGGAAGCCAGTTTCAGACCACAACAGAACACTACCCAATTAGCCTCACAAGTGGCACGCCCAAAGGGTGATCTCAGCCTGCACCAGAGCCTGTTGGGGCGAGTTCATTCCAACAAGGTAAGCCTCACCCTCACGCACTCAGCAGCCCATAAACTATAGATGTTGCCAAACATCACAGCCTGTCACCTACTGACATTCCAACAGAAATCAAGGCTCAATTACAATAAGAGGGCACATGCAACCCACCCAGGGAACACCCCTGGAGCAATTGGCCCAGGTGATCAAGGAGACTGCACAACTGTACAACAGAAGGCCACACAGCCAAGACTGGAAGATACAGCAGATCTGCCTAATACATAAAAACAAACACAGAGAGGTAGCCAAAATGAAGAACCAAAGAAATATGTCTGAAATGAGAGAACAGGAGAAACTTCCAGAAAAATAACTAAATAAAATGGAGGTGAGCAACCTACCAGATACAGAATCCAAAACAGTGTTTATAAATTTGCTCAAGGAACTTAGCGAGAACTTCCACAAAGAGATAGCAAGCATAAAAAACAAAACAAACAAACTAACAACAACAACAACAAAGCGGAAACCATATGTTAAAGCAACTTCATTAAGAAGAAAAAGGGGGTAAAGAACATAAATGTGAATAAAAAATGGCAATAACTATGTATTTATCAAACATCACTTTAAATGTAAATTTATTAAATGCTCAAATAAAAAGACATAAGGTAAATAAATGGATAGGAAAACAATATCCATACATACTCATATGCTGTCTATAAGAGAACCACTTCATGGGACGATATGGATGGACATAGAGACTATTATGTTAAGTGAAATAAGTCAGTCGGAGAAAGACAATTACCATGTGATTTCACTTATATGTGTAATCTAAAAAACTGAATGAACGAGGAAAGTAAACAAAAGTGGTCTCAGAGATATAGAGGAGCAACTGATGGCTGCTAGTTGGGAGGGGGTGGGGATGAGGAAAAAGGAGAAGGTATTAGACAGCATAAATATGTAAGTACAATATTGCCACAGGGACATGAAAGACAGTTCGAGGAATATAATTAATAATGTAAATATTTTGTAGGGTGTCATGTGGTCACCTGTCTTGCTAGGGAGACCGCATCATGGATGGGGTAGAGGCTTGATCACTGCACTGTACACCTGAAGCTGATGTTGTGTAATATTGTATGTCAACTATATGTGAATATATATATATATTATCATGGGACGTGGAGTATAGTGTGGGAGTGGAGTCAAGGGAATTGTAATAGATATGTATGATATTGGGGGGAGTGGGGCAGTGGATTGGGGGAGGGGTGTTTTCACTTTGAGTGGTAAAATGTATAACTATTGCACTGTGTTGTACAGCTGAAGCTAATTCTAAAAAATGTGTACTTCATAATAAAAAATAATTAAAAGGAAAAAAAAGAGAACCACTTCAGATCAAAATACACACACATACTGAATGTAAATGGATGAAAAAAGATATTTCATTTGAATGGAAAAAATAAGCTGGGGTAGCAATACCTATGTTATACAAAATAGACTTTAAAACAAATAAGAGACAAAGAGGGACATTATATAATTATAAAGAGATCTATTAAGCAAGAGGATATGATCCTTGTAAACATTTATGCACCAAACATAAGAGCCTTTAAATAATATATAAAGCAAATATTGACCAACATAAGGGGAGAGATCAACAGTAATACAATTATGGTATGGGACTTTAACACCTTATTGATACTAATAGAGAGATCTTCCTGACAGAAAATCAACAAGGAAACAGCAACCTTAAATGACACACTAGATGGATGGATTTAATTGATATTTTTGAAGCATTTGGTACTGAAGTCTTGTGTTATTGTATTGCTGTATATTTTACCCTTTAGTTATCTTAATCTTTTCTTTATATCTTTAGATATCTTATGTTTGGTGTATATTTAAATATTAAATATTTGGTTTAATTTGATTCATTCATAATTATACAATGTCCTTCTTTGTCTCTTATAGCTATTTTTGACTTAAATTATATTTTGGCTGATATAAGCATAGCCATTTAGGCTTGTACAACTTCAAATCTATATCCTTGTCACTATATTTCTCTGTTCCTGTTTTTTAATTTTTTTGCTTTCTATGTTATAATACTCTCTAAATTCCATTACCATCAAATATGTATAATTAAAACTGTGTTTGAGTAGGAACCATATTGTATTTGTTTTTTAAAGAAAAGACAAAACGATGTGACTGAAATAATATTGGCCAGAAAATTAGCAGTCCAGGTTGCTAATCTCAAATCTGCCACTAATTGATCTGAAAGTGTTAATCAGTTCCAAATCCATTTTAAATTTTTATTTTGTCATCATTTTCTCCTAAAATATATGTCTGAAAACATTATCCCACAACATCACACACACACACACACACACACACACACATTATTCTGGGGTTAGATTGCAAAAATGCTCCAAATTAAAGCTTTTATTGGAGATTTATGATGTACAATTGCATGGCTATAAGATATACTCAGTAAAGAAACTTAAGACATTTTTACCCACTTTTTTCTAAATTGTGTCTCATCTGGAAATCCCCCATCTTTTGTCCATCCCCAACTAGCATTTAAAATGTCTTTAATGGAACACACATTGGAAATGGTTAGAGCAAATTCTCTCTGATGATCTTTCTAGGCACATTCTATGGTTCTTACTGTACTACTTTAGTAATGTTTCAAAACAATTCATGCAACACTCAATAATTACTTGTTATTATTTGGCAAAATATCTTTGAGTAGAATATTTATGTGTGAATATGTTTAGGATATTTATTTAAACTGGCTTTAATTGTAAATGCATTATCATATAACAATATTTTAAAAGTAAGACAGACTTCATGTGTTGTATTTCAGGGTTCTACTTTCACATCTCTGTAATTTTTGAATTTGATCTCCTTCAGGTGTGTTTATTCTCAGTCTCATAGCAAGATGGCTATAGAAGTTCTCATCATCCATCCATATATGGCAGCATGCAGGTAAAAATGGATACCCTTTCATGATTTTTTCCACTTGCAAGGGAGGAAAATGTTATCAGAAGCCCCTCAGAGGACTTCACTAATGTGTCATTGGTCACATGAATATTCTTAATGCAATCACTGGCAAGAAGGATACAATTACCATGAGTGAATTGATGCAAATTTTATTCACCATGTGGAGGTAGAGATCAGGTAGCTTACCCTGAAACATATGATTATATGCTGGATAGAGGGTAATAAAAGAAATCATGTTTTCTTAAGAATGAACAGCATATGGCATACTAAGCAGACAACATTCAAGGTCTGTTACATAACTTTAAACAAGTGTTAAGAATCTCAAAGAAAAATATTTGAAATAATGGACTTCATTGAAATAGAAAAAAACATTAAAGAGAAACATCAGGTGGAATATATGAGGGTCTAAACTCTTTTGTCAGTTCTCACATTAAAAGCTGTGTTCTTATGCAAATTATTAAAAATATCTGAGCCTCAGTTTCCTTACCTGCATAATGATGTCATTACTTCCTTATTATCCTTCAAATAGATATGATAATACAATGTAATTATAGATATGAGAGCTTTTTTACTTAGAAGTACTCCTATTTTTAAAAGTTAAAATATAATTTAGTTACCTTTGAGAAAGGAGAATAAACCTTTTCACATGGTAATCAATACACTTAGATACAATCCATTAAAAAGACAAAGAATTCAATTTATGTAATTGTTTTTCTTTTATAACTGGATTGCATTAAAGAATTAAATGAGTTAAACAACCTTAAACCCATCTTTTATTATTAGCATGGTATCTTGAAAACGGTAACCTGTATTTTTGATGAGTTTGCAAACAAGAGAAAGACCTGAATTCTAGCTACTCAGATTCTATATAATGCTTACAGTAACATAAATGACAAAGTGTCAGCGATGACTGAGATGACAAATGACAGCATGTATATCAATAACCACTATACAACAGTAAATCACTGTCCAATATTCTTAGTCATGTTGAATGACAATGCAATCTTTAAATGCAGCATCTCACAGAGGAGGTGTAACTGTCAACAAACAACTTCTATAACTTACAAAGTCAGCAGAAAAGTGGCAAGGTTATGCCTTCCTTGGTGGAGGGGCGAATGACACCTACATATTTCTTATATCCATACTACAGGGCAAAAACAATAGCTCTCAAATTGTTGTATAGCATTCATGTCTACTCAGGCCATCAGTTCAGTCTTTTCAATTAAATTCATTAATGAATGAAAGTAAAATCTCTATCTGTCTCTCTGTTGCTCCCTACTTATATAGTTATTTGACAGAATTGCTTGTTTCTTTGATCAATTTTGTCAAAGTAGTCAATCTAGTTAGAATTCATGTGGTTCTGTTTTATTAATTTAATTATGTTATGTATATGCTTTGTGTATGTGTGCATTCATGCATGTAATATACACATAAGTAATATTTAGATCTCAAATGTCCTGACTTCTATAAGAACCATATACTTTATTTTTTTATTTGCAGGATGTTTCCTTTTTAATATGGAGAAAGATTCCTTTAAAATTATTATCAACATACCATTTATAATTCAAGTAATGTAGAGATTTGATATAAACCTTCAACAACCTGATAAGGAGGCTCTGAGGTGGACAGTCCAGTCCAAATGTGTATTGTTCAAGAATGATTCACCATATACCCTCTGCTTCCACATAAGCATAGCCTCCCCTGATTATCAACATACCCCACCAGAGTGGTAAATTTGTTACAACTGATGAACACACATTGACACATGATAAACACCCAAAGTTTACAGTTTAACTTAGGATTCACTCTGGGGTTATATACAAGGTCTGACAATTAAGTTCATGAACTATGTTGCTAACCGTTTTTGATTCAGAGGAATTATTCATTGTGAATTTGTACTAACTGGACAAACAGTTAACCAAGTTTACTATTTTGAAGTGCTGAAAAGGCTGTGTGAAAAAGCTAGACGACCTGAAATTTTTGCCAACAATTCATGGCTATTGCTTCACAACAATGCACCAGCTCACAGGGTACTGTCTGTGAGGGAGTTTTAAGCCAGGAAACAAAGAACTGTATTAGAGCACCCTACTTATTCCCTTGATCTGGCCCTCACTGACTTTCTTTACCTGAATATATAAGAAATACAGAAAGGAAGACATTTTGTTGACATTCAGAACTTCAAGGGTAATACAATGACAGCTCTGATGACCATTCCAGAAACAATTACCAAAATTGCTTTGAAGGGTGGACTAGATGCAAGCGTTGGTGCATAGCTTTCCAAGAAGAGTACTTCAAAGTTGACCAAAGTGATATTTAGCAATGAGGTATGTAGAACTTTGTCTAGGATGAGTTTGCGAACCTAATTATCATACCTCATATTATATGGGTTTGGACAAATGTGTGATGATGTGTCAATCATTATGGTATCATGAACAACATTTTCACTTCACTAGAAATTCTCTGTGTTTTGTCTGTTTATCCTTCTTTCTTCTCTCTTGGTAACCACTAATTTTTTTACTGTCTGCATAGTTTTGCTTTTTCCAGAATATTATATAGTTAAATCATACAACATGAAAAATTTCAGATTGGATTTTGTTACTTATTAATATGTATTTAAGTTTCCTCCATATCTTTTCATGCACATTTAATTTTGAGTTAGTGTGATATTTCTTGTTCATTTCTGTGAGCACTGAAAAATATGTTTTTAAAAATCTATTTATGAATTTATTTATTTTTTCATAATATACACATATATTTTCATAAATTTTGTATAAATGACATCAATGCATTTATATGCATTGGTGTGCTGGAGGTGGCTCACACTGCATCAATAAAGTTAATTGTACACATTGCAGAGTACTGGCTCACTAGCATACCACTCATTATATAAGAATTAAAGTGGTGTGCTGGAAAATGTTTAACAACTTGCTCTTCTGTGAATAAATTTTTTATTTATACTGTTTGCCAGTTTCCATGGTGTATATATTCTTACCATGTCAATTTCATGATACCAATGTAGCCTCACTAAACATGGAATTGGAAATAGAAGCACACAATCAGCATTTGTAAGACAGTTTGAGTTGGCTCCAGCCCACTACTGAAATGTACTCATCTCAAATCTTCCTCTCTGACTCTAATGGATTTTACTGCTACATGATGTAAAAAATAAGAGCACATAAATCTATCATTCCCACCTGTAGGAAGGAAGGGAAAAGAAAGGGCAACACTGCCTTAATCATTTTGCTATATCTTGAATTCCTTACATAGCTTAAGAACATTGTAATATATATATATATATACCAGGGGTGCCAAAAAATGTGTACACATGAGTTGTATTCACCTTTTGTTATTGGTATATATTATTACAATTTTAATACAGTTTTTTCCTTTCTTAAAATGTGTATACATTTTGCCTGTCTCTGTCTCTGTCTCTCTGTCCCTCTGTCTCTCTGTCTCTCTCTGTCTCTCTCTGTCTCTGTCTCTCTCTCTCTCTCTCTCTCTCTCTCTCTC
>NW_017732384.1:112738-119529 GCF_001890085.2 Hipposideros armiger | reverse complement strand
CTCTAGTTCAATCCCACATGGGGGCCAGTGACAATGCCCTCTACAGCTAAGATGATGAACAACAGCTCGACCTGGAGCTAGGCTGCCATGAGTCGCTGGCGACGGTGTAGGCTGCCACCCCTGCTGCATTGGACTGCCATAAGCTACCATGTGTGGCTAGCAGCTAGTGTGAGCAGCTGGCAGCCAGTGTGAGCTGCCAAGAGCCGCCATGAGCGGCCGTCCACAGGCCGGCGATCTATCTGCCTCACCCGGGAAGAGCGCAATAATAATACCAACGTGGGCCAGTGAAGCAACGTCCTCCACAACTAGACTGAAGAACAAAGCAAGAGCAACTTGTCTGTTCCCCTTCCCCTGATTCCCCAGTGCTGTTCCCCTCCCCCAATTCCCCAATAAAATCTTTAAAAAAAAAGAAAAAAGAAAAGAAATTGGTACATTTATACGATGTTTAGTACTTGACCATAAAGAAGAATTTAATCTTACCATTTACAATGATATGGATGGACCTAGAGAATGTTTTGCTAAGTGAAATAAGTCAGATGGAGAAAGAAAAATACCATATGATCTGACTTATATGTGGAATCTAAAGAATAGAATAAATGAGCAAACTAAACAGAAATAGTCTCAGAGATATAGAGAAAAAATGGATGGTTGCTAGATGGGAGGGGGGTAGGGATGAGGGAGAAGGTATAGGGATTAGAAAGTACAAATTAGTAACTACAATATTATTACCATGGGGATATGAAAGACAGTTTGGGAAACAATCAATAATGTTGTAAAGATTTTATAGGGTGTCAGGTGGGATCTTATTTTGTTAGGGAGACCACTTCATGAATTGCGTAGATGCCTGACCCCCTGAAGCTGAAATATATATGATCACAGGATGTGGAATACAGTACATGGAATAAAGTCAATGGAATTGTAACAGCTATATATTGATGTCAGTGGGGTAGTATATTAGCACATTAGAGGTGGGGAGTTTTCACTTTGTGGGGAGCAGAAATGTCTATTACATTGCTCTGTACACCTGAAATTATTTTAAAAAGATGAATAAAGAAAAATAATCTGGAAAAAATATCTGTTATTAGTACATAAAATTTCTTGTACCTTGTAACTGTTCTTGTGTTTTGTGATTATTTATTACATAGAATTTCTTGTACCATAATATGTTAAAAATAAATGTGAAAATTTATTTGTAGTATAAAAACAAAGTACCTAAATGTAAACAAATAAAACATTGAATTAAGAAATTAAAATAAAAAAAATTTTTCCCTGAAAGTTTGGGCCAAAAATATGGGTATTCATTATACATGGGAGTGCATTAAACATTGCAAAATACAGCATGTAATATATATACACACACATAAATACATACACTGCTAGAGCAGCCATAATAAACTAACATGTAATGGTTGGGCTAAACAACAGAGATTGCTTTCTTATACTTTTGGAGGTTTAGTTTCTTCTGAGGCCTCTGCTTTTTGGCTTGCCAATGGCCACCTTCTTGCTGCATTTTCACATCACCTTTATTCTGTGCTCATGTGTCCCTCATTCTTCTTGTGTCCAAATTTCATCTTCTTATGAGACTACCTGTCAGATTGGTTTAAGGCCTACCCAGAAAAGACCTCTTCTAAACTTAATTAACTCTTTAAAGCCCTATCTCCAAATATAGTCACATTCTGGTGTACTAGTGGTTAGGGAAACAAAATATGACTTTTAAGAAAACACAACTCAGCTCATAATGTGTGTGTGTGTGTATGTAATTTGTGCATATATATATATATATATATACACACACACATATATATGATAAATTATTTATTTAAATATTCATGTATCAATCAGTCTAAAATGGGGATTGCATTTTTTTAAATAAAAGCATATTCCCACTTTAAAATTTTGATCAGACAAAAAATATGAGGACTGGCCGAGTGGCACATTGGTAAGAGTTGGCTTAGGGCACCAGCTCTGAGCAGCAGGAAACCAGTTCGGATCCCACATGAGGGCCAGTGACGCTGCACCCTCTACAGCTAAGATGGTGAACAACAGCTTGACCTGGAGCTGGGCTGCTGTAAGTCGCCGGCGATGGTGTATGCTGCAGTGGGGCTGCCCGGCAGTTGGTGTGAGCTTTCATGAGCTGCTGTGAGCCGCGGTGAGCGGCCGTCCAATATCCAACAAGCAACTGCCCCACCTGGAAAGAGCGCAATGATCATAGTACCAACATGGACTAGTGAAGCAACGTCCTCCACAACAAGATTGAAGAACAAAAGGACTTCAACTTGTCTGTTACAATTCCCTGATTTTCCAACGCCGTTCCCTTCCCCCAATTCCCCAATAAAATCTTTATAAAAAAAGAAATATCAGTAGCACTTTCTGAAAATGGAATTGGCTTTTCTCTACCTTGTGACTCACCCATCTCAGCACATTCCAAAGAAGTCATGAATGTGTTCTATTTAAAACTGAAGGGCTGTTACCTAAATTTCAGGGGGCAAAAGTTGCTAATAAACAAAACTAGATTTATAAACCCAGTTGAATTTCACAGCGTTAAATCTGAAGAANACTCTATTCATCAGGCAGGTACTTAGGTTATCATTTTAGTGTGTGAGGATAACAATACTTTAATCCTTCTAGGATTTGGGATAATATTATTGAGAAAAATAACATTACTAAGAATGGTAAATTATACAGCTGCTTATTTTAAAATCAAACATGTTTTAAAATTCAGGCAATGTAGTACAGAAGCTCAGCGGGCTAGGGAATTCATTAAAAATACGCTATTCTCCCATGTTTTTTCATGATAGAAAGGTTAAAACACCCTTCAAAACACATAATTAGTTAATTAACAGAACAGACTCTGAAAGTACATTACAAGAGAAAGACATAATTTCAAAGTGATTTTCTCTAAGAATTGTAACCTAAAGGAATAAAAAGTTGTAGTTTCATGAGTCTGGAATTATGCAATAAATTTTAATCAGACACAATCACATAATATTTATTTTCAGGCATGAATATTTCAACCACCAGTCTAAATACTAAAGATTAGGTATTGGGTACATATTATTGGGTTGTTGGAAAAGTCATGATGCATGTTTGCGACAGATGGCACTAGTTCACTTTTAGAAGTACTAAAGTCATTTGCATCTATGTTATTGATATGTCATTTGACAGCTGAAATGTCTAGCTTCATTCTAAAAGAAAATTGAGTGATTTGGTTGATTTTTGGAGATTTTACAACAAGTTGAAGATGGAAGACCAATCTGTGAATTTTTGCCATATTTTACTGTTTTACTTCCAGACAGGGAAGAATGCACATCAAGCTTGTGAAAAGTTGTGTAAAGTTTAGTGACAAGGCTCTACAAGAATGTCAGTGCCAACTATGGTTCATGAAATTCTGTGCTGCTGATTTTGACCTCAATGATGCTCCTCAGTCAGGGAGGCCCACCAAGGTTGATAATGACAAAATAAAGGCATTGATAGAGTCAAACCCTTGTTACACAACACGAAAGATTGCAGAAACATTGAGCATCCATCATTCAAGCATTCACAACCACCTGAAGTAGCTGGAATATATAAGCAAGCTTGATATTTGGATTCTGCATGAACTCAAAGTTCATTTGATGGCACGTATAAACATCTGCAATATGCTCATTAAACGTGAAGAAAACGATCCTTTTTCGAAGTGACTGATAACTGGTGATGAGAAATGGATTGTTTACAACAATGTGGTGCACAAACGGTCTTGGTCCCAACATGATGATTCACCTCAAATGACATCGAAAGCAAACACTCATCAGAGAAAGGTTATGCTCTCAGTGTGGTGGGATTTTAAAGGTGTCATGTTTATCGAGCTCCTACCAAGGAACCAAACAATCAATTCGAATGTGTACTGTTGGCAATTGGACAATTTGAAAAAACTCATCATCTAGAAACATCCAGAGCTTGTTAATTGTAAAGGAGTTGTGTTCCATTGCAAGACCACACGCAAGTTTGATCACCCATCAAAAATTATTGGAGCTTGGATGGGATGTGTTGCCACACCCACCATACTTGTCTGACCTTGTGCCATCAGACTTCCACTTGTTCTGCTCTCTTCAAAACTCCTTGCATGGTAGAATATTCAATTCAATTCAGATGAGGCTGTAAATCAGCACCTTGCTCAGTTTGTTGCAAATAAAATCAGGTCCTTCTATGAACAAGGAATTATGAAGCTCACTGAAAGATGGCAAAATGTTATTGAACAAAATGGGCAATATATCATTGATTGACCTTTGTTCTTTATATAAATAAATGACCTTTGAAAAACAGACAAGATATGTCATGACTTATCTGGCAACCCAATATTTGTAGAAAAATATGCAATAATGTATATAGAACTACTTGTAATAGAAACTCTCTATAGTTCACAGCAAATGAAAATAAGAACATTGGAGAATCATGGTCATCTGGACACATTTAAAATGCATATCTACAGGAATAATTCTTTATATTTTGGGTTGTCAGAAAAATCATGACATACTTGTCTATGTTTTTCATTGCAAAAATGCGTCATGACTTTTCTGATAACCCAATAATATTGTCTTAGTCTGTTTGAGCTGTTATAACAAAATATTACTGACTGGGTAACTTATAAATAACAAATTTGTTTTTCACAATTATGGAGGATACAAGTCTAAGATTAGGGTGCTAGCATGGTTGGGTGAAGGTAGTCTTCCTAGTTGCAGACTCCTGACCTCTGGCTGTGTCCTACCATGATATTAAGGTGCCAGGGACCTCTGTGATGTCACTTTTAGTAAATCACTAATTCCCTTCGTGAGAGCTCTACTCTCATGACCCAAGAACCTCTCAAAGACCACAACTTCTAATACAATCACATTGGGAATTAGGATTTCAAAATATACATTTGGGGAACACAAACATTCAGACCATAGAAACTATGAACATTGGTTTGCTATACTTAGTAAAGATTTCCAAATTTTTCATATCTCTGAATTATGGCATTGCCCTATCAAAATTAGGAATGATATTGCAGAGATAAGGATAAGGTCCACATATATTTATAGATTTTCCAGTGATATTCTTTATTTAATAACAAGGCATGAACTATAGTATATTTATTATTAATCAAAATCCCTGAGAAATACTATGTCTGATTAGTAGAATATAATGATTATGTATAGAAAGCTTTAGGACTAATACATAAAATACTTGAACAATCTAACATTAAATATCATGTAATACATTTCTCATACTATATCCTGCACTTTCATCTTCTTAGACTCACAAATCTTAATATTGTTGCCTGAGCATATTTGAGTGTCTCACCAATCATTCCATCATTTTAGTTTACCAAATTTTTTCCAGCTGAGTTTCTCTGAACCCTGCTCTTGTGTTCCATAACAAAATGCCTGTCAAAGTGAGATACTTTCCAAGTAGGTACTACCAAATACTCCATCAAGAAGCAATTATTTCTTTATTAACTATTTATTTTAGCTTCAGCAAGAGTATAATAGTGATCAACTTTTTACTATGTGTAATTATGAGTACTGACTTGGCTTCTGTATGAAGTAGAAAGAGTAATTTAGTCCATTCATAAATATAATTTTATTGAGGGGATTTATGAGAAAATTATTCATACATATATATTTAATTACTATTTAAAATAGATGTGGCTTAGAATAATTATTTTTCATTAGCAGAAAGTATAAAACTCAAACAATTTTTAAAAATTGTGTCATAAATTGATCAATTTATGTAAATTTGAATTGGTTAAGTTACCTCTAGTTATGCAATTTAAGTTCATAATATATCAAGTATTGAATTTCTACTTCATTTATAATTAAAGACAAAAGAAATGCAGATAGCATTTAGGAAACCAAATATAATATTAAGAGATAAAACAAGAGTTTAGTTTGAACTGTGGTCTTCTACTATTTGATTGGTAATTTGCTCCATGACCCTCAGCCAAAGTAATGTCATTGTGTCTCAGAGAATATAATAATCCTGACCTTCACATGGGTGTGATATATCTTGATAGATTTGTGTTAAGTGTCTTTGGAGGCACTTTAATGAAATCCATTATTGAAATGCAATTATTAACATTTAGAATAATGAAGTTAGCTTAGGTGATTTAGCCAAGACTGGTGTGACGATGGGTGCTAAGAACGATGGCATAAAAATTCCCTGATGTAAAACTTTTTATAAAAGGCCTAAAAAGCAAAAATATAAAATAAAACAATAACTGGCTTATTTGCTGACTTTAGCAGCATCAGGGCCTACACTTTATTACTTTGTCTCTGATCAAGTACATTGCAATCAATGCGGTTACTGCAGAGATGCAGGGAGATAATTTTGCAAAATTGTCAAAAATGCAAAATTTGGCAGAGCTGGATAGGTTAGAAATGAATGTATCGATTTTGTAAAGGCTGGTAAATTACTACAATACCACCTTGCTTTAAGGTAGATTGCAAATCTTGAACTTTAAGCGAGATCAACGCTAATTTTAGACTTCAGGAAAGATTTAGTGTATTGCATACATTACTTTTATTTATTTTATTTTTTTGACAATATAATTATAAGATTTATGAAAAACACATAATGCATTGAGCATACATTGTGTAGGCAATATGACCTGGTAAGGAGACCAAACTATAAAGCTCTGTGATATAGAAAGTCTTCTTTCAACCATGTCAGTGAAGCTCTGTGACTCAATGGTATCAGTTGGAGATAAAAACAAAAGTATCAGATTGGATTCCGTTGTCAAATTACCTTCCTTAGGCACCTCCTCCCTTCATCAA
>NW_017732384.1:109381-110828 GCF_001890085.2 Hipposideros armiger | reverse complement strand
TTTTTTTTCCTCTGTCCACTTCTCCCAAATTCATCAGAGTATATCACTATTAGAAATGTTTTTATAAATATAATATCATTTAATATTTTACAACGTATATATGTGTGTGTGTATAAATAATATATACTACTGGATTTTGGTATTTGTATATTTTAAATATATATTAACGGCATTATATTGCTTCTATCATTATAAAATTTGCTTTTTTACTTGATATCATATTCTTCATATATATTCATGTTCATGCATACAAACCTATGTTACTGATTGTAACATATATGGTAGTATTCCATTGCATTCATATATCATAATATTCTTATATGTACATGTATTGATGGAAGTTTAGATTGATTTTTCTTTTTTTTGCCATTACAGTATTTAAATATATTTTTGTACACATGTGCAAGAGTTTTTTTGGGGTATGTATCCAGGAGTTGAAATGGTAGATAATTGTATATGTATATTTAAAATTTTGCAAGATAGTATATTGCTTTCTGAAGAGCTTATGTTAATGCAAGCTATCATTAGTGACACATTGTTATTTAAATATTTTTATAATACTCTATTATCATTGGGCAAGGGGATGCAGACTGCAGTTAAATGGTGGATATATACTGCATTTTGCCATGTATAATGCACACTTTTTTTGCCCAAATTTGTGTGGAAAAAATAAGGATGTCCATTATACATAGGTAGCACTAATTTCGTATCTATATAAATGATTTTAATTTTTATTTATGCTTATGAGTTAAAAGTGTAACTCTAGAAATCAATAACGATATCCACATGAAAATAATACCCTGGAATACAATAATTGGTTTTGTTGAACTTATGATGAACTTGCAACGATGGAGAGTTCTTGGCCTTCTAACATGCATAAATATCATAAATTTGTTACCAGTACACATAAAAACAGACACACAGATCAATGAAACAGAATAGAGATCCCATAAATAAATTCTTACCTATATGGTCATTTAATCTTTGACAGTGGAAGCAAGAATTTACATTGGGTAAAGACAGTCTACTTAATAAATGGTGCTAGGAAGACTGGACATATACAGGCAAAAAAATGAAGTTGGACCACCTCTTTACACCATATAAAAAATTCAAAATGAATTAAAGACTTACCTGTAAGATCCAAAACCATAAAACTTCTAGAAGAAAATATAGGAAGTAAAATTCCAGACATTACCTTTAGTAATATTTTTACTGATATAATCTCTTGGGCAAATAAACTAAAAGTAAATACATGGGATTATATCAAAATAAAATGTTTTCTGGGACGGCCGAGTGGCGTGTTGGTTAAGAGCTGGCTTGGGACGCCAGAGGGCCCCGGTTCAGATCTCACATATGAGAACCAGTGACACTGCCCTCTAAAGCTAAGATGCTGACCAACAGCTCAACCTGGAGCTGGGCTGCCGTGAGTCGCCGGCGACTGTGTAGG
>NW_017732384.1:98819-103954 GCF_001890085.2 Hipposideros armiger | reverse complement strand
TATATATATGTATTTTTTTAAAGATTGTATTGGGGAATCGGGGGAGGGGAACAGCATTGGGAAATCGGGGAAGGGGAACAGAAAAGTTGATGTCCTTTTGTTCTTTAGTCTAGTTGTGGAGGGTGCTGCTTCACTGGCCCATGTTGGTATTATCATTGCACTCTTCCGGAGTGAGGCAGATTAGTCGCCGGCCTCTGGATGGCCACTTACGGCAGCACTTGGCAGCTCACACCAACTGCTGGCCACTCATGGTAGCTTATGGCAACCCACATCAGCAGGGGCTGCAGCCTACGCTGTAGCTGGCGACACACGGCAGCTCATGGCACCTCAGCTCCAGGTCGAGCTGTTGTTCACCAACTTAGCTGTAGAGGGCAGTGTCAGTGGCCCTCATGTCGGATCTGAACCAGGACCCTGCTGCTTAGAGCTGGCATCTCAAGCCAGCTCTTAACCAACATGTCACTCGGCCGGCCTTATATACGTATTATTTTCCTCCCTTCTCTCTCCATTATTTGCTCTACTTTTCCTCCTTCTTTTCATTTTACTGTAATTTTTCTTGATGTTGCTATTTTGTTTGTTTTGCTTGTTTTGTTTTGTATTTTTGATACTTCTGTGCATGTTGAGTGTTAGTTGTCGGTTGTTTTTACATGTGAGTTTATTTTGATTTTTTTTTGGTGGTTGTTGTGGTGCTTGTTGATTTGTTTTCATCTGAAATTGCTGTGCACCAGGGTCCAGCAAAAGAGGCACAAGAATCATCACACCCAGAAGCCAACTCTAGACCAAACCAGAGCATTGCCAGGTTTGACCTACAAGAGACACACAAAAAGGGAATTCTCTACAGGCATAAAAGTCCATAGAGGCCAAACCTCTTCAGACGGGCCAACCCTCACACAGCAGCTCATACATTGTGGACATAGCCAATTTTCACAGCTAGTCAGCCTGGGAATCAATCCCACGAACTGAGAAACCAAAAGCAATCACAGCTCAACTTCAACAGGAGAATATACACAACACAAGGGACACCTCTGGAACAAACACACAGAAGAATAGGGAGACTGAGCAATTCAAATATTAATGACACATACCACATAAGCTCACCCAGCAAAAACTGAGAGATCTAGGGATCTACCTAATACATTGAAGCAAGCACAAAGAGTCAGCCAGAATGGGAAAACAAAGTAACATGTTTCAAATAAAAGAAGAGAAGAAACTTCCAGAATTAGTGAAACTGAAGAAAATAAGGGCCACCAAGCTATCAGAGGCAGAGTTTAGAACACTGATGATAAGAATGTTTAAGGAACGCAGTGTGAACATAAAGAAGGATAGAGAAATCATGAAAAACAACCAGTTAGGAATAAAGACTACAATTACTGAAACAAAGAACACACTCAAAGGAATTACCAATAGATTAGATGAAGCAGAGGTTTGGATCAGCAACTGAGAAGACAAGATAGCAGAGAGCACCCAAGGAGAACAACAAAAAAGAAGAAAAGAAGAAATAACAATGAAAATGGTCTAAGAAAACTGTGGGATAATATCAAGCACAACAACATGCTCATCATAGAAACACCAGAAGGAGAAGAGAGGGAGCAAGGGATCAAGAACATATTTGAAGTAATAATTGCTGAAAACTTCCCTAACCTGGTGAAGGAAATTGGCATACAAGCCCAGGAAGTGCAGAGAGTTCCAACGAAGAGGAATCCAAACAGGCCCACACCAAGACACATTGTAGTGAAAATAGCAAGGGTTAAGGACAAACACAGAATCCTAAAAGCAGCAAAAGACAGGCAGTGAGTTATTTACAAGGGTATCCCCATAAGAATATCAGCTGACTATTCTACAGAAACTATGTAGGTCAAAAGGGGGTGGCAGGAGATATTCAAAGTGATGACAAACAAAGGCCTACAGCCTAGATAGCTTTATCCAGCAAGGGTATTATTTAAAATTGAAGGAAAGATAAAAAGCTTCCCAGAAAACAATAAGCTAAAGGAATTCATAAGAACCAAACCAACATTGCAGGAAATGTTAAAAGGGCTCCTTTAAGCAGAACAATGAGGGAAACAATCTAACTAATGAAGGCCAGAAATATAAATGACAAAATGAAAATAAGTATGCACCTATCAAAAATCACATTAAGTATAAATGGATTAAATGTGCCAATAAAAAGACATGGGGTGGCTGAATGGATATGAAAACAAGACCCTCGCATGTGCTGTATACAGGAGACTCAGCTCAGATTAAAAGATAAACACAAGCTGACAGTAAAGGGATGGAGTAAGATATTTCATGCAAATGGAAATGAGAAAAAAGCTGAAATAGCAATACTTATATCAGACAAAATTGACTTTAAATTGAATAGAATAAAACACACAGAAGGGCACTACATAATAATAAAGGGATTAAACCAACAAGAGGACATAACCCTAGTAAACATCTATGCCCCAAATATAAGAGCACCTAAACATATAAAACACAAATTGACAGACATAAAAGCAGAAATCAACAGTAACACTATCATAGTAAGGGACTTCAACCCACCACTGATAACAAGGGACAGATCCTCCAGAAAGAAAATCAATATAGAAACAGAGGCCTTAAATGACACATGAGACCAGTTGGATTTAATCTATATTTTCAGAGCATTTCACCTGAAAGCTACACAATATACATTCTTCTCAAGCCACTTGGAACATTTTCCAAGATAGAACACATGTTAAGCCACAAAACAAGCCTCAATAAATTTAAGAAAATTTAAATCATATCAAGTGTCTTCTCTGAGTACTGTGCTTTGAAATTAGAAATCAATTACAAGAAAAAAACTGGACAGCACACAAATACATGGAGGCTGAATAACATGTTACTGAATAATGAATGGGTCAAAAATGAGATCAAGGAAGAAATCAAAAGATACCTCGAGACAAACGAAAATGAAAACACAGTGACCCAAAATCTTTGGGATGCAGAGAAAGCAGTCCTAAGATACAAGTTCATAGCAATGCAGACCTCCCGAATAAACAAGAAAAACCTCAAATCAATCGGTTATCTTTACACCTCAGGGAATTGAAAAAAGAACATCTAAAGAAACCCAATGGGAGCACAAGGAAGGAGATAATGAAGACCAGACCAGAAATAAATGAAATAGAGACCAGAAAAACAATACAAAAGATCAATGAAAAAAGAGCTGTTTTTTTGAGAAGATAAACAAAATTGACAAACTTCTAGCCAGACTCATCAAAAAATAAAAGAAAAGAAAAAAAAATAAAGAGGACTCAATAAAATCAGAAATGAAAGAGGAGAGGTGACAACTGACAACAGAAATTTGAAAAAATTTAAGAGAATACTATAAATAACAATATGCCAACAAATTTGACAATCTGGAAGAAATGGATAATTTTCTAGAAGCATACAACCTTCCAAGGCTAACTCAGGAAGAAACACAAAATCTGAATAGACTGATTACTACAAAGGAAATTGAATCAGTAATCAACAAGCTCCCAACAAATAAAAGCCCTGGACCAGATGGCTTCACTAGTGAATTTTACCAATATTCAAAAAATAATTGTCATCTATTGTACTCAAAAATTTCCAAAAAATACAGAAGGAGGGAAGGCAACCAAACTCTTTTTTTTNTTTTTTTACTGTTAGTTTCAGGTGTACAGAACAATGCAATAGTACATTATGCTAAGTGAAATAAGTCAGTCAGAGAAAGACAAATACCATATGATCTCACTTATACTAAAAAACTGATTCTAAAAAAGCTGAATAAATGAGAAATGTAAACAAAAATAGTCTCAGAGACACAGAGGAAAAACTGAGGGTTGCTAGTTGGGAGGGAGTGGGGATGAAGGAGAAGGGGAAGGGATGAGACAAGACAAATTGGTAACTGCAATATGGCCTCAGTGATAGAAAAGACAGTCTGGGGAACATAATCAATAATGTTGTAAATATTTTTAGGGGGCCAGATGGACTCATATCTTGTTAGGGAGACCACTTCATAGTCGGTGTAGCAGCCTGACAACCGCACTGTATTTCTGAAGCTGATGTTAAAGAATATTGTATGTCAACTATAATTATTTATACATATAGTCACAGGGCATGGTGTAGAGTGTGGGAATGGAGTCAATGGAATTGTAATAGATAAGTATGATATTGGGGGTGGGAAGGCAGTAGATGGGGGAGGGGAGTTGCTTCTGTCTGAAGGGTGAAAAGGATAACTATTTCATGCATTACTTTTATCCATATGAAATTTAAAAGATCATCTTCTTACCTAGTAGAAATTGGTTGTGAAACTCCCAGTAGGGCTCCTCCCTCTGCTCAATATTTCCTGACTGTCTATACATTTCACCAGGTTTGTCTTTACACTCAGAGAGCAATCAGACCAGAATAGAAATAAGCCTAAATAAGAAAATAAAATCTACTCCTTTGGCCAGGCAAATGGCTCAGTTGGTTAAGAGTTAGCTTAAGAGTGCAAGCTCTGAGCAGCAGGGCTCTTGGTTCGATTCCCACATGAGCCAGTGATGCTATGCCCAAGCTGAGCTGCCACTGAGCTGCCCACAGGCGGCAGGACTTCTCAGCTGGTGAGAGCACATGCTCCTAACAAGACTATCTGTTCAATGGTGGGCTATGCCCACCCGCAACTAAGATTGTAGCACAGCACCTTGAGATTAGAGGCCACGGGCTGCTGACGGGAAGCCAGATGGTGACTGGCAACCTCCACAACTAAGATTGAAGAACAACTTGGCTGGTCCCCATCCCCAACTCCCCAACACTGCTCCCCTGCCCCAATCCCTCAATTAAAACAAATTTATTCCTTATTCTCAAGACATCACAGAAACAAACAAACAAAAAGCAGTTTTAGGAAATGGTCTGCAAAATGTTCATTCAATCTTAATTAATGCCAAATTTACATTTATCATTTTTATCAATATTTTTAATTGACGTCAATTGCATTTAATAGCATAAAATATCTAGAACAAGGCCATGCAAAACTGAAAATTAAAGATTTAAAGGGATTTTCTTTTCAGTCATGTTGTGGAAAGTTTCAGTGATTCTAAAAGTACATAATGTAATAATCTTTTAGGGTTTACTTTTGTGTTTATTTATATTCAACAGAAGTTTGAGAAAAAATATATTAAAAA